>NC_064243.1:39875000-40213333 GCF_003254725.2 Canis lupus dingo
GATGAAAATAGGAAAGTTTTGTTTGTCAAGTGGAAGTTTCAGATACTCTGACTGGAAAGACTTAGCTCCCAGTTTTCACCCTGTGCTCATAGGGACTTTTGCTGTATTGTCACAGCCAGACCCTGGTTGAGCTATTTTTCAAAAACACGTGTTCCTAGAATTTTATTTCCCTGTTTTAAAACTATATTTATTAAAGTGATGTGTACATAAAGTTAAAAATCCAATAATGCAAAAAGATGTATAATGACAAGCAGCAGCTTCCTATTCCAACCATACCCATCACAGAGTTGGATTTTCCAGAAGCAAATGCCTTGAGCACAGTTAGCTGTTACTTCTGATAATCACCACACTACTTATAACTAGTATGCACAGGCTACTATTTCTTGATTGATTACTTCCAGACATTATTTAGTTTTCTTATTCCATCACCCTCAACTCTACTTCCTCCTCTGTCCTCCATTCTCCTAATATGGTTATATCCACATTTTAGATGTGTAGTCCTGTTTATATTACTGTGACTACATACATTTTATTGGCTGCTGATCCAAGTAGTACACCATGATTATATTTCATTTCTTGAACAATTTATTGTTTTTCCTGGAATTAATTATTGCCTCAGTTTTTTTAATTTGTTTAGATTTATTTGCACCTACCAAAATTTTTCATATATGCTGTCACATCCATTGTATCAATACTATTTTTGATATTTTCAATATTATTACCAGATAAGAACATTAGTTCCATTTGCCATTCCTACCTCCCCCACCCCAAGACCCCTTCCCTTTTTCCCACCCAGAGCTCTTTAACTTCCTACTTCAATCTGAGCTGATACTTACTCAGAATCTCCCTGCAACTTCTCTTTAACACATTTCTGTGTTGGGTTCCTGGTCTCCTGAATTCCAAAGATCTTATTTCTTGATTTAATCATTCATTTTACTTCAAGATATTCTCAAATTGCTTCCTGATATAGATGGGTGGAAGATACATTTATTGAGTCGTTGAATGTCTAAAAAGCTTAATGTTATATTTCACTTCTTTCTCTATGACTTTCTCATTCTCATTGTCTCTCTCTCTCTTTCCTGGGGTCTTCTCTGTATTCTGGTTATGAAATTTTACAGTATGCCTCAGTTTGCTGAATACTCAAGCTTTATACATACATACACACACATATACACACACACACACGTAAGTTTTATATATGTGTGTATATATATGTATATAGTTACTTTTTTCAAGTTTTTTAACATACAGTGTTTTATTATTTTCAGGTGTACAATATAGTGTTTCAGCTACTTTATATATCACCTGGTGCTCATCACAAGTGCAGTCCTTAATCCCCCTCACCTATTTAATCCATACTCTACCCCTCTCCCCTCTGGTAACCATCAGTTTGTTCTCTATAATTAAGAGTCGGCTTCTTGATTTGTCTTTCTCTTTTATTCCTTTTGCTCATTTGTTTTGTTTCTTAAATTCCACATATGAGTGAAATCACTTGGTATTTGTTTTTCTCTAACCGACTTATTTCACTTAGCATTATACTTTCTAGTTCTATGCATGTAATTGCAGATGGCAAGATTTCATTCTCTTTTTCAATAAGATTTTTTTTTTATTATTTATTTGAGAGAAAGTGTGCACACATGAGTGGGGGTGGAGGGGTGGAGCGAGAAAGATCAAATCTCAAGCAGACTCCACACTGAGTGCTTAGCCAGATGTGGGGCTTGATCTCACACCCCTGAGATCATGACTTGACCTGTAATAAAGAGTCAGATGCTTAACCAACTGAGCCACCCAGGTGCCCCAAGATTTCATTCTTTTTATGACTGAATAATATTCCTCTATGTGTGTGTGTGTGTGTTTGTGTGTGTGTATACCATATACCATATCTCCTTTATGCATTCATCAATCGATGAGCACATGGGCTGCTTTCATAATTTGGCTATTGTAAATAATGATGCAATAAACATAAGGGTGTGTGTATAGCTCTGAATTATTGTTTTCGTATTCTTTGGGTAAATACTAAGTAGTGTGATTGCTGGCTCATAGGGTAGATCTATTTTTAACTTTCTGAGGAACCTGCACACTGTCTTCCACGGTGGCTGCACCAGTTTGCATTCCCACCAACAGTGGAATTCCTTTTTCTCCACATCCTCACCAATACCTTTTGTTTCTTGTGTCATTGATTTTAGCCATTCTGACAGGTGTGAGGTGAGATCTCATTGTAGTTATGATTTGCCTTTCCCTCATGATGAATGATGATTAGCATCCTTCCATGTCTGTTGGCCATTTGTATGTCTTCTTTGGAGAAATGTCTGCTCTCTAGACATTTCTTTAGGTTGGATCATTTGTTTTTGGGTCTTGAGTTGTATAAGTTCTTTATATGTTTTGGGTACTCACCCCTTATCAGATATATCATTTGCAAATATCTTCTCCCACTCCCTAGGCTACCTTTTAGTTTTCTTGATCGTTTCCTTTACTGTGAAGTTTTTTGTTTTGATGAAGTCCCAATAGTTTATTTTTGCTTTTGTTTCCCTTGCCTATGGAGACATATCTAGAACAAAGTTGCCACAGCTGATAAATGGTTATTTTCAAGCTTAAAACTCATGTCTTTTCTTTTTCTTTTTTTTTCTTACATGATTTTATTGCTACCATTTTCTGTTTCCTTTATGAAATGCTGTTGGTCAGATATTTGAGCCCCTGGATTCATTTTTTTCTATTTACTTTATTATTTTTGCCTCTCTTAGTTTTCATCTCTTCTACTTTTTCCCTCTGGAAGAGTTTCTCATTTTCTATTCCATTCATTCTGCTGAATATTCTCTTTTCTAAGAACTCTTTTCTAATCTTTTTTCTTCTTATATAATATCTTTTTCTTATTTATTGAATGCAACATCATCTTAAATCTCTGAAAATTATAGAGATTTTTTTTTTAATGTTTTCACCTATCCCCTGCATTGCCTCTATTTGCTCCAGGTTCCTTTTTACTATTTTGGATATTTGGACCTCTCTTTTTTGGACTAAGGTCTTTCTTATGGTAATCTTTGTCAGAATTTATATTAAGGGTGAACCACTAAAAAGCTCATTGGAAATGTTGTGCAATGAGGGAGGCTTATCAACTAATGGACTCCACTTGGGCTGATCAAATAATAATAGAAGTTTTGCTGGAAAAACATTTTTTAGTGATTGTAGGTCCTTTTTTCTCTGGAGTTTGTTCAGTTTCCCCACTGAAGAATTCTCAGAACATCTGCTTGGGGGATGGGAGGTGAGGTGGGATAAGAGAGTGGAGTGAACATCTGGTGGCTGGTGTTGGAACAGGAGCTGAAGGTCTACGTTCAATGCAACATTCACTTGGTTGTTCTTATATTAGCCCGCACTCTTCCCTTCTTTCCTCTGGGTTAGCAAATTAGTCTGGAGCCTCTGCCCAAATTCTGTGGAGACTAATCCCACAGTTCCCAGGATATGAGGAACTTCCCTTAGAGAGAGAGAATCATTGCAAGATACCTGGCTGCATGCAGCTGTGGAGGGAATTTGAGGCCCAACTGCTTCATACCCAGACTGCTTACCTCATATCCAGCTCTCCCATCTGAGACACCTGGCACCCCACTCTGTCTCTCAGGGGCGGAGCAAAGAGAACTCATGTCCCCTGAGGTACGTCTTCACTGCAACACTTCAGGTGTGCTCCTCTGCTCTGCCTCATCCAGTGTCCTCCTTCATCAGCTTTCATCTCCCAGCAAGTGGTTGAGGTCTGTTTTCCACCAGTATCCTTCTCCAGTTTTGACATCCTTTTCCAGCTCTCCGTGGGACCTTGCATTCTTTGATAAGAGTATGATCTTTCACTGTCACTGTAGATTTTCAAAGGAGAGGAGTTGGAGGCATGTAATTAGCCTACTGCAGTTGCTAAGACTTGTTCTAACTACCTGAACTTTAAGATCCTGCTACTGGTTTTATGTTAGGTACATTACAGCCGTTTCTCTCATTACGTAGCCGCAATGTGACTTGGACCATCACACCATCTTTAGCAGCTGTATCTGGGGATTATAGTACTGGTGGGATTTCTAAAGTAAAGCAACCAATAACTAGACCCCTTCATGGTAATTTATCAATTAAATTCCATTGGGTTTTTACTGAATGATGTTATGATGTTACTACAATGAAGTTCCAAACTACTGTTTGAAAAATTACCTTGAAGACAAATCAAGGCCATAGTGGAGATCTCTTTGATGGGAGATAAAGCAAATTCTAAGAACTGATAAAAAGACACTCTCATTGTCAGAGGCAGAGCGTATGACCACCCAAAGATCACGTTCCATGGAACTTGGCGGAAACAGGTGTCTCCATTTCGTATGCTGTCATGTGTCACTTCGGGGGGATGTGTCTCCTTTAACTTATGCAAGGAGAGTGGCAAAGGCATCCGGATGGGAGAGTCGAGGCCCTCAGTTGGTGAACGCTGTCAGTCAGCTAAAGTCCCAAAGAAAAGCAGCCATTGAGGGGGTTTCTCAGCAGCAGCTGCTTTAGTAACAGTAGCAGCAGCTCATATAACAAATGTTTCATGACGAATGCAAACAAAAGCCAGCTCTGAAATTCCAGCCACGCCATGTCCGAGCCAGTTCAAAATCGTATAACCACTCTGTTCAAGTTTTTCCCCCTCTCTAAATGCATTCCATATGAGCCGTGGTGTGGGACTGCTGAGTTCGCCTGCATTCACTCAGAAAGCTGTTTTTAAAGCCCAGACTGAAGGGAAAGTCAGTCAGTGGGAAAACAAACTCAAAGAAAACACTGGGACTCAGGTGTGGGAGGTGTGTTTGTTTTCCCCAGCCAGGCATGCCCCCCGGAATGGGGGTGGAGGCTGGGAATCCGTGAGCTGCCCTCTGCAGGGGCCTGGGAGTGTGACCAGGCTCCAGCAGGGCCCCTGGCTCTGCAGTGGCCCTGGCTGTGGCGGACCACTGTTTCTCAAAGTGTGGTCCGGGGACCAGTGCCAGTCCTCAAGCTGCTCGCTCCCAGCTCATGATAAGATAAGGGCAGGAATTGAGAGTAAGGCTTTAGAAACTTGGATGGTAATTCGGCATGACTGTGATCACTTTTCTCAAAACTCACTCATATTATAGTTTATAAAAGCATCAAACTGAAATAGATTATGGGGGGATAAGCCAGAGATTGTTTGAGAAACATTGCTGTCTATTCCCTTACTGTTGTGGGCTGCCAGTTGGAAGGTCATCCAGTCAACAAGACCGTACCTAAGGCATTTGAGGCTTATGAAGTGCCATGATTCTTCCATATGGTTTTGCTTTCTTGGCTTCAAAACTCAAACTACTGCTCCAAGGTAATGGCCAGACACCCCAACTCAAAGAGGTATGATACTTTGAAACTCTGCCTTCCTAAAGCTGGTGCCTTTTTGACCTTAAAACCTTTAAAAGTAGCAATTCACATTAGGATAGCACTTTTACAGTTAGCAAAGTACTTTGGAATTATGTTGGCTCACTTTTCCCTCACGACTCTATTAGGTAGTGTTTTGGGTTGAATTATGTCCCTTAACTAGATATGTTGAAGTCCTAACCCTGAATCTGTGCAGGTGGCCTTATTTGGAAATGAGGTCTTCACAGATACAAGCACATTAATATGTGGTCCTACTGGATTAGGGAGGACCCTAAATCCAATGGTCTTCTTATAAGGAAAGAAATATCCAGACGCAGGGAAGAAGGAAGGCCATTTGAGGATGGAGGCAGAGATGGCAGTTTTGCTGCCACAGCCAAGGACCACCAAAGATTGTCAGCAGGGATAGTCAGAAACTAGAAAGAACAGGAAAGAGTCTTCTCTGAAGTCTTCAGAGGGAGTATGGCCCTGCTGACCCTTAGATTTTGGACATCTAACCTTCCAAAAGGTGAGAGAATGCATTTCTGTTGTCTTAAGCCATCCGGTTTATGGCACTATTATGGCAGTCCTAGGAAACTAGGTATAAATCCTCCTCATCCCTATTTCCAGATGAAGGCCTGGAGGTTTGGTGATGATAAATAAGATCTGCTCGCTTTCAAAGCAGCTAACAAGTAGCAGAGTCTGGACTTGAACAAATGTGAGCACTGTCCTCTCCACCAGGTTATCTGTCTTTGTTGGATGAAGGAACTGGCAAAAAAAGAAATATTAACATTTGGAGGAAATTAAATAAGTGACTTTGCAACAATACAGTGAAATATCATGAGGCTATTGGTATTTTATTTGGAAGAATTGTTAGTGAAAAACAAAAACAATGACAAATCAGACATAATATCATATTTATATTATACAGTATTTATATATGTTTATAGTACACATACAGACACACACAATACGCTTAGAAGAACAAACTGGAAGAAAAAGGACACCAACAGATCAGTAGTTGTTAATTATACTTATGGATTCTAGATAGCTTTTGTTTTCTCCTTTAGACTTTTCCACATCGTCTACATTTACTCTAATAAATGTGGATTGCGAGTGGCCACGGTGTATTACAGCCTGGCCAAGTCCAGGCACTATGCCACGTGCTCTACATGCACATTGGTGTTGTCAGAGTGGCACGACGAGCTAGGTATGAAAGCTAGAGGAGGAAAAATGTCCAGTCAAAGGACTGTCTCAGAGATCTCACAGCTGGCGAGGGGCAAAGCCAGTCTGGCTCCAAACCTGTGCTCTCTCCACCATGTTTTGTGGCCTCCACTTTCATGCTCAGGGTTAAAAAAAAAAAAAGAGGCTGGTGGGAAGAGGGGACAGTTAAACAGTAAGGAATCAAGAAGAAACTGTCACTGTGGCTCCTTTGGGCAGGGCTTACACAGCCTAAGTTGTTTGTATGAAATAGAAGCATCATCCTTTTTGCCATTAGCTCTGTAGGAGCTTCTTGAAGACAGGGACCATGACACCTACCTTCCTAATTGCCCATGACAACTACTATAGAACACTTTAGAACACTTTTTTTAAAAAAATTCATTTACTTAAGTCATCTCTACACCCAATATGGGACTCAAACTCAACCCTGACATGAAGAGTCGCATGCTCTTCCAACTGAGTCAGCCAGGCACCCCTGGAACACTTTTCATCACATGTCTGCCTGGATTTCTTTTTCCTATCCTTATCTCCTTTCAGATACCCCTGCCTGGCAGATTTTGGGGAATACCACATAAAGCACAGTTACTCACCGAGCATTTCTGGGGCAAACACGTAGAAGGGCCTACTAAGGGACCAGATGTCCTCTCCACACAATCCCTAAATCTGAAGGCCAGTCAGAGCATGAGAAAAACTTTGATACTGTCTCTTTTTCATGTAGCCTTCTACCTTTCCAACTCAAATAACTCAAACCTTAACTATAAGATATTTAAGTCACTTTTTAAATAGATTATTGAAGCCTAGTTTTATTCCATTTATATCTCATACAGTTTCAGCACAGAATTTTAATTCTTATCTGTGTAATTCTTTGTTTCCATTATTTTGATCTCATGTTTATTTGTATGTTTTCCTGGAAAGTATCTCCAGATATTAGCAGATAAGCATTATAAAAGTAAAATCTTTTTTATGTAGTTCAGTACATGAAAGGCATTTGGTTCAGGCTGTTCTCTGGCATGCATCCCCATTAGGAGGCTGTGCCATTCCTCCGGAGGCTGATGAACTCAGCTCCATGGCACAGCTTTTTTAAGGGCTCAGAAGCATTCCGGTAAAGACTACCAAGACCTCCTCTTCCCAGATTCTTTTTTTATGAACTGAGTTCCCTATCTCCGGTGTCTTACTCATAGGCTATAGTAGAAACATTTTTTTTGCTCCGTGAATGAATGATGCACGATGCTTCTCCTCACCCTGAGATACAGTCCGACATTCTCATAAGAACTTGGGTAGCCATCGGTTGTACAAAAGTGGTCAAACATAAGGAAAGCCCATCCTTCCCAGAGAAGGAAATTTCCTGATAGGGAAAGGCAACTGAGTCATTTACTTAGCCAACGCTATTAGCAGACTTGCTATGGGCCAGGCAGCATGTGAGCACTTTATAGATATTAACCCAATTCATAGTCATGAGACTTGTCACTGTGGCTGAGTTCCTCCCTCCTTGGGGCCTCTGCTAACCACTGCCCCTATGCTCCCCTCCAGGAGGGCTCTTTTCCAGCTGATGCAGTTGTATGTGAAGAAAGTTTCCTCTTAGACCTTTAGCCCAGTGAGCTAGATCTAGAATGTCCTACAGGAGAGCAGAGAGAGAGGCACAGAGATAGGTGCATAAATCTGGACAATTTGATTTACAAGCTTTAAATGGCATTCTGAGGTTCATAGCCAAGGAAAGCTGGGGTGTTCCTGCCTTATGTCCCCTAGTCCACATTCCTTGCTCTTCTGGGGAGTGTCCCTCAAGAAGAGGAAAAGGAAGCTCCCACTGTGCTAGCCTTCAGTTTAATCATGAGGACTCTTTACATGATGATAGATTACTGGTGATGGTCTCTGGTCATTGTGAAATGCACATGCCATTGTTTGGATGCCATTCAGTTTTGTTTCCCCTTCCCCGTAACTAGAGACCCAAGTCCCTCTCTCGGTCATGCCTTGCCCATAACCACAATGAAACATCCTTACTGTGAATAAATGAAGTCTCTGATATGCATCCTCCAATCCATCTTTCTAGATAGATTTCTCCTGCTTTGTGCCTGTCTCCAGATCTGCAATATTCCTATTCACCTTTCCCATACCCTAAGCTGCCTCCTCCACACTACTGGCACTTGACACCTGAACCATCCTCTCCCCAGATTAGACTACCATATGGTTCACTGTTCAGAGAACTGATAAATTATTCTAGAAGTATGAAGGTATTCATAGATGACAGTAGCATAATTTATCCTGCCTACGGAAATTTCTATTAATAATGGTAAGAGTAGCATTTAGAACAGTGCTATACACATTGTGAGTACCCACTAAAATTTGGTTGAATTAGTATTGTAGGCATTTTATAAGTGTTTTATGTGGACATCCTAATTTAATTCTCAGAATAACCCAATGACATAGGTACTTTTACTATTTCCATTTTACAGCTGAGTAAACTAAAGTTTAAAGAGATATATATGACACATCACTATTTTATAAAGAAATTCCCTAGAAAAAATCATTTTAGATATTTTTTATCACATGTACTGAAAATGATTTTAAATAACTTTTTGGAGAAAATACATTGTTTTATGAATAAATTTAATGCACCAGAAATATAGGGAGGTGATGTGAACTTCCATTGGTCATTAAGCCAATTCATTAGTTTGCATCTTTGGTGCTTCCTTCCCCTTATCACAATAGCGACTAAGACATGAGGTGAAATCTTGGTTGCCTTGGGGTATGGTAATATACTCTTTATCCCAGTAGCCTGCCATAGGTCATATAGCACCAGGATTTGGACCCAGGCACAACCACTACATAGACCTGTGGTCTAATGGGGTTCTCCTGAGAGGAGCTCACTGTCTACCAAATCCTCCCTTCCAATGACTGGTCTCTGGGAGAGTCTGACAACATGCCTATCCAGCTCAGCTGTGAACCCTACCACAGCAGAGTGAGCCCCCTGGGTGTGAGCCTTGACACAGATGGGCCTGATCTGATGGAGATCAACCAAGAGGACTATTGAGCTGGCTCTCAGTCAAAGGAATTGACCCAGTGGACTGAGGGTGGCCATCTTCTTTAGAGCCAGAATATAGAGCTGACGCTCCAAGTGGTGATGAAGTCTTGTGTTTGTTCAGGGTGATTTTTGGCTCTGCCCTACTTCTAGATTTCCACATTATAGCATAGGATATTGTTTGCCTAAGTATAATAGGGCATGTGAGTTGGTTCCTGGCATTAACCATGGAAGATTAGCTTACTTTCACCAACCCAGAATCAGCCCCTATGGCTATCAAGAAAGACCACACAACTCCCAGAGTGTCTATAAGTAGATACCAAACCACATGTGTTATTAGTCTTGATCTTAGACCATATTATTATTAACTTTGCTTTGGTTGAAAGTGGGCCCCATCATATTGTTAAAATAGAGTTTCACAGCCTTTAAGTGACTAGAGTACGTCACTTTTAAGATGTTTTTCTAAAAGAAAATGTTAAATCCCAAATACATTTTTGGCTGAATAGTTGGTTTTAATGGTCCAGAGTCAGAAACTGTAACTTAATTCCTCGTAAAACTTAAATCAATTTCATGAGGGTTCTGCTAAACAGTTCCCTCTGTTCAGCCTGCGATTTCTACATGTTCCTAACCCTTAAGAAATATTAGCATATTCTTCTAAAATGCCAATGTTTTTCCATTAAAAAAAAAAAAAGAAAGAAACAACCCTATTGTCAGTATCTGGCTTCTGTTGACATACGGTAGCATATTGTGGCCTCAATTATGGTATTGTGGTTATAGTTTCCCCTTCTCTCACTCCCTTTTTCCTTAGTATCAGCGAGGAAACATGGTGTTTAAGTAACAATTTGTATCTGTTGTTTCCTAAGTTTTCACGTTTTCCTTGTTGAAGGTGATGAGGGTGGGTGGGAGTGTTACTTAGAGTTCTCTATCCATAGGTAGAACTAGGTATTAAGCATGCATGGTGCCATCAATATCTCGTCCAGCCATGGGATTTATTGGTGAAATGGCGTCTGCTACATGCCTGTGGCTCCAGCCTTAATACCACCAGAGACAAGAATGCTGGGCCTCGCCGAAAGGCGGTAAGGCATCTGGAGAGCTCCGAAGATAGATCCAAGTCATTTTCAAGTTTGCTTCATAATGTCCTCAATAGTCTAATGTTTTGGGCACAAATAGCCAAAATTTCTTCCAGTAACACGTGCTTTGGATATCAGATTAAAGTGGGGCAGGAAACACTTGTGAGAAGGAATCCACCCAAATGAAAAAGACCAATATGCCAGCATCAAAGACTTAGTGTTTTGTTTTGTTTTGTCTTACAAAACGGAAAAAAAAAAAAAAAAAAAAAAGTTTTACCCTGTGGTGAGCTTGCATTGCTGAAATAATCATTCTCATCAACAGTGTGTCAAATTCTGTAAGCTGATAAGCACCATCCATTATTAGGTGTGGAACTAATCTGGTACTGTTTTCTGATTCAGAGAGAGTTAAGAGTTCTGAGGCTCAATTCCAAGGCAGAGTCTTTAGGTAACATGCGGATGTGTGGACAGGCTTTCCTGGCCGTTAGGGGATGTCATTCGCTATTTGGGGCTCAGAAACCTATGTATTTGAAATCCATCTTTTTTAATGAAACGCCTTTCTTTGGAGGGGTACACCTGTGTTCCTTATTTTTCTGTCAATTTCCCTTCATTTTTTAATAAGTTTCACAGTTTACTAAACACATAGCACTATAGAGAAGTATGAGGAAGAGATTTATTTTGTTCACAAACTCAATTCAGTGTAGCAAATATTTTTGAGCACCTGTTGTGTGCCCGGCCCTGCTAGGTACAGGAAGCATTCTCCAGGAAGTGCTTCTTGGTGTGTGTGAGGGTCCCCAGGGGCACTATGACTCACTGATTTCAGATTACTGGGGGCCAGACATATGTCTCTCAATTACTATTGTTTCTTACAGGCCACAGTCAAGAAGTATTCAACAGAGAGTTGGAAAGAGATCTTCCTCTTAAATCCATGGAGAACTCTAACATAACTTAAAACATGCGTTAAAAAAAAAAACATGCGTTGGTCTGGAGAGAATAATTACAACCCTATTTATGCAGCCTGGAGTTTTACTTGGTGCACAAAATCCACTGATGAGTAATGGCCCTCTCCTGGAAGTTAACAAGAGTAGGCTTGAAGACTTCTTTCGATTGGGAACACGTGGCTGGTGTTCTAAGTTGGCCCCTCAGCCAGTCAACTGGCCACCATACCATTTCACAGGCTGAGGAGTTAGCTGAGCCTCTGAGGGCCTGGTTTATTCCACCTTGACCTCAACAGTCTAGTAGAAGGCTAACAACTGTTCTTTCACAAATGCTCCTCCTATTAGCAAGGTTTTCTTCTCTTTCCTGAGATGAGAAAGCAGTCTCAGGCCACAGGTTACCGACATGGGCTTTGGAGCCAGTAGAATTGGCTCTGAAATTAGCTCGAATTCATAGCAGCCCTTTGACCCCAGGCAAGTTCCGTAACCTCTCTGAGCTTCTGTTTCCTCATCTGAGAGAGGAGGATGAGTCCAGAGGCAAGATGGCAGAAGAGTAGGGGTCCTCAATTCTAGACTTTCCTAGATAACTTTCAAAACATCTTGAACACCTGTACAAATTCAACCTGAGATATAAAGAGGAGGATGATAACCTCCCAGAGCTATTCTGAGGATTCATGAAGATGATGTACTCATGTGCACATGTACAGTTTCCAAGGCACTTTTATGTCATCTCATCTGGTTCCTGATTTTCAGTGACCTGTATGGCAGGATTTGTAGTAAGTGCTCATGCTAGTCTGGTCTTTGAGTTTCAAAGGAAACACCAAAACAACTGTTCCAAAATCTGTTTGTCCTACTGCTAAGCTCCAGTATTCCCGGGCATGATTCGAAGTGGTGTATGGCATGAGGCCTCCACTGGCTTCAGCTTTTCTTGTGGTAGGGAAACTGTCCATTTAGTGCCTCCTGATCTGGGCAGCCTGACTTCTTGGAAGTGTCTCTGTTTGGAGTGAAGGAGGATTTATTTTCCCTCTGCATTATTTTGAAAATCACCTTGGAAGTCAAGAGCTAGACTTGTTTTCTAATGCAAATGTTGAGGTCACATGAAGTTGACTGACCACATCCTGTGGCACATTCCCATTTGCTCTGCTAGTTTATTTTTAATATAAACCAAGAGTAAAAATACATACACACCCCATCTCAGATGCAAATTGAAGCCAGGCGTTGTTTCCACATATCTGTGAAATGGAGTGAGTAAGCTAATGGGAAAAAAAAAATGGTGCTGATACTTAGTCATAGTATTAGTATTACTAGTACTACTAGTAGTTGCTAATGTCAAATGAACATCAAGTCTTTAAAAAGAGTTAGAGTATAGGGGTGCTTAGGTGGCTCAGTGGTTGAGGATCTGACTCTTGATTTCAGCTCAGGTCATGATCTCAGGGTCCTGGGATCGAGCCCCACAGGGGGCTTCACACTCAGCAAGGAGTCTGCTTGAGATTCTCTCTCTCCCTCACCCTCTGCCCCCCCCCACTCTCTAAATAAATAAATAAATTTTTAAAAAAAGAAAGAAAAGAAGAAGAGTTACTATGTATAAGAGTATATGTAAGACGGTGCCATGATCATAGCCCGTATCTCTTTTGTGTGCTAGGACTAGGATTTTTAACACAAAGGTTCATTAGGGAAAGTCATGGAAACACATTTTAATAACCATTTAATAGGCATTTCAAAATGTAAAAATTCTCTTGGCTTTCTTAAATCTTTTGTGCTCTCCACCCCTCTACACCATTTTTGTGTAGCATACTCTAATCGATCTTAGGATTTTTCATCGATAGTTCTAACTTGGAGAGATCTCAGAATTTCTCTTCAAATGTGGGCACCAAGCCTGATTTAGGGGACATACACCAGTGCAGAAATGCAAAGCAAGAAGGAGAAACATGTTCATGCATCAGAATGTGGAATATTGTAAAAATGCCATTTTTCTCAAATTAGCATATAATTTAAAGAAAACTTGTTCTAACTTAAAATAGATTGTCAAACTCTTCTGGAAAAATAAACATGTGAGATGGCCCATGATTTTTTTGAAAGAAATAAGAAGAGATTTGCCCTACAGGATTCTAAAATATGAGAAAGCTCTTGGTTTTAATATAATGATGTAAAGGCATAAGCTCAGAGAGACAAGTCAATGGAAGAGAACCAGGTGCTAGTGTAAAAAGTGATATGCTATATGCTAAAGATCATTATGAAGGAAGAGTAGTGTGAAATAATAGGCTAAATGTTTATGGAAAAAAAGAATCTCATGTTATATCATGGGCCTTAATAAATTCCCAAGCATCCTAAAGAGTTCTTTTTTTTTTTTTTATGAAAACAAAAGAAATAGAAGAAGAGATGGGTGACCATTTTTGCAAAGGTAGTTTTGCTAAGAATTTACTGAGTGTAAAAGCAATAAAACACATACAGTAGCCCCCCCGCCCCCCATCCATGGGGATATATTCTAAGAACCCCTGTGGATGCCTGAAACCACAGATAGTACCAAACCCTATATGTACTATGTTTTTTTCTTATATAAATGTACTTATGACAAAGGTTATTTTATAAATGAAGCACAGTAAGAGATTAACAACAAGAACTAATAATAAAATAGAACAAGTATACAGTATGCTGTAGTAAAAGTTACATAAAGTGAGGGTCTCTCTCATAATATCTTATGGTACTATACTCACTCTTTTTCTTGTGATGATGTAAGCTGGTAAGATGTTTATGTGATGAGATGACATGAGGGGAATGACATAGGCATCATGATATATCATTAAGCTGCTGTTGGCCTGATGATATGTCAGGAGGATCATCTGCTTCTGGACCTTGGTTAGCCTGAGTAACTGAAACCATGGAAAACAAAACCATGGAAAAGAAGGGACTACATGCATAAAAAGGGAATACAAAATGAATATTCTTAAGTAAAACTTCAAAATAAACATGTCTGAAACATTTAAATGAACAAAAACACTTGTGACAATGTAAGCTATATGGTTGATATTTTATCAATATAAAAAGAATTTTTATAAATCTGAAAGCAAAACACCAACAGAAAAGAATGGTGAAAAAGAAACACAAATAGCCAACGAAAAAATATATTTAAAAATAAACCCACACTCACTAATAATCTAGAAAATGCACATTACAATGAGACCTAATTTCCTATTAAACTATTATTGTCTGTTAAATGGACTATCACTAAGCAATATGAGAGTCCTTGGTGGTGGGGAGAGTGCAGAATGTGCAGAAAAATGGCCTCTCAGGAGACTCCCCATTAGGGAGGCAAACTGGTATAACCTGGGGTAAAGAATAATGCATATAACAATAATATATATGAAGAGCCTAAAGAACATCATGGCCAACGGACTGGTAGAAATGTTCTGTATCTTGACTGTGCCAGTGGTTTTGCATGTATAGATAGCTGTCAAAACACTAAATTTTATGTTATAAATGGTTGTGTTTATTAAATCTAAGTCATTCCTTGATTTCTTGCTAGGGAAAAATGTTCACATCCTTTGATCCAGTCATTCTAATTCTAGAAAAAGAAGAGCAGATGAGTGCATACAGACTATCCTAAGGATATTCTTCACAGTATAGTTTACAACTGCAAATCAAAAATGGACTTTAAAAATAGGAGAATGACTAAATACATTTGGGTACAATCAACTGAAGGCTATCACATGGCTCAACTATTGAAATCATGTCTTTAAGAACATTTAATGACATAGACGATTGCTCAAAATATGACGGGACATGAAGTAGGGGGAAATGTATAACAAGTAGTAATAAAGTGGGATACTAATTTTACTAGAAAAGCCCTATAAGCACAGAAATAAAATGAAATAGAAATATCTCAAAGCGGGATGCCTGGGTGGCTCAGCAGTTGAGCTTCAGCCTTCGGCTCAGGGTGTGATCCTGGAGTCCCGGGATTGAGTCCCACATCAGGCTCCCTGCATGGAGCCTGCTTCTCCCTCTGCCTGTGTCTCTGCCTCTCTCTCTCTCTGTGTCTCTCATGAATAAATAAATAAAATCTTAAAAAAAAAAAAGAAATATCTCAAAGTGTTCATAGTCATTAGCTGTATCTCTGGGCAGTGGGATTACCAGTGATTTTATTTCTTTTCCAGCTATTATCTAAAAGCATTTTTAATTTTGGAAAAGGATTATGAATTTTAGGAAAATAATTGCATGGTCAGATATGCCTGACATGTGAAGGAGGAAGCAGGAGCGACACCCTCTAGAGCACCAAAGCATAGCAGCATCTCACAGAACTTCTGTCCTCTTCCCCATGCTTTTCTGCACACACAGTAGCCAGGGGCAAATAAAGAACATGCTTCTCTAGGGGGCAGCATAGATTCAGGCAGAAGGAATCTAGGCTCTAGCTTTCTGTCACTTCACCAGCCTCTCCCTAAAGACTTCTAACATCTTATCAGCAACTCTCCTTCGGATTCTATCAAACTGCCTTCCAAATTCTAGCCAACAATCCCTTAGTTACACACCCATGTAGGCAGGCACGCATGCACACTCACACAGCCCTTATTGGGTGTATATTAGAGCTGTGGAATGATGTGAGGGTTTCTAGTCCTGAAATACTAACATCCCATCTCTGGCATTTAACTCTTTAATAGTCCTGAAATTTTTATCTCACCATATGAACCATGGTATAAACACCACATCATAGGAATTGGCTTCCTATGCCTGAATCCTTGACCCCTGCAGACAACCATGCAGATATTTAAGATGGTTGAAGTGCATGAAGAAGGGGGCTTTTTTTTTTTATTGCAGCATGACTATCCTGAATCTGAAAACAAATGGAGGTAACTCTGCAGTAGCTGACATGCCTTCCTCCCCTCAAGTTGTAATAGTATTAAGATTAACTGTTTTCACTCTGCAGCTCTTTCCATGTACAGGGACTGAGATTTAATATGCAACCCTTCTTTGTTTTTAGTTGAGCAGTACAGATGGCACCCAATAAACTCTTCCTGCCATGGTATCTTGAGGTCATTAGTTTATTAAGTTCAGTAAGTGTGGACGTTCCAAATTCTGTGCAACCTCCCCACATTCCATAGCATGATTCTCAGGAAATGTTAAAACGACATTTGCCTCTTTATTTTCCCTCTTGACTGATGAGGATCCTTTTTGAGAGGTAGACAACAGCATTATTCAGGACTACAGTTTAGACTTTGCTAATATTGTTCAATAAAATATATTTTTAAAACTTCTTCGAAATCAAGTCCCAAAAATAAAAGCTACAAGCTTTTTTTTGACAATGTATTAACCATTACTATCACACCCCTGGTTGATATACATTGATCCTGATTGTTTTTTATAAAAGGAATGATTAATTGTACAAAAATGTTGAGAGTCAGGAGATGTATGAAAATGGAACGTGGTGGTGAATTGATAGGCCTTTTCTCCCATTTGATGGATTATAGTGTGACTATTTGACTATTACTAATTTTTTCCCACCTTGTTTAGAGTGTTTGTAAAAGCCCACATGCCAAGACTAGTTAAGGAGCCAGAGCCCAGGTGGCAGCTGGGCCAGAAGGTGCAAGCAACCCAAAGCCTGGGCACAGCAGGTGGCTGCGGTGTGGAGACAGATCAGGAAGGCGGCCCAGGGACAGGTGCTGGTGTTGGAGGGTGAGTGTGAAAGTGAGGGTCACCGCCCGACACAGACCAGAGTCTCTGTGGCAGAATATGGATCCCACCTTGAGCCAGAGATCTTCCCCAGCCGTATTCCCAGGGAAACATCCACGTTCAAGAACAGAGAACTCGGGATCCCTGGGTGGCGCAGCGGTTTGGCGCCTGCCTTTGGCCCAGGGCGTGATCCTGGAGACCCGGGATCGAATCCCACATCGGGCTCCTGGTGCATGGAGCCTGCTTCTCCCTCTGCCTATGTCTCTGCCTCTCTCTCTCTCTCTCTCTCTCTGTGACTATCATAAAAAAAAAAAAAAAAAAAGAACAGAGAACTCCAAAACCACCTTCAGCCATACTCTTGTGTGGGGGATTCGGCTGGCTGCAAAAGATCTAGAAAGTCAGGCAGGACCCTCTATATACCCAGGGGACTTCACCAAGTAGTAGTTAGTATGCTGGAAGAAATAGGAAAGCCAACACAGAAGAGGGAAAGACCAGGGAATGGATCTGATTTTCCTAACACCAATTCCTGGGTACTGTTGGGTCTTTTGACACAATCTGAAATTGATCCTTTGTGCATTTCACATTTCGTTACATAGCATGGCATGCCAGAAGAAAGTGAGTCTGAGTTGGTTTGGGCCAAATTACATAACCCCAGGAACAGGGCAGAGAATTGGATGGCAGCACTCCTGATCTCTCAGGGTCACGCTTTGTCATTTCTATCTCTGCCACCTCATCGTACTTCTCTAAATTGCCCATCTATGATAGTAATGGGTTGGGGAGAGTTTCTTACAAGACTTTACCTTTTTTGCTATTTTTTTTAAGTGTCATGAATTATTTTTTGAAAGCTTATACTTGCCCAGCCCAGATAAAACACCACAGAAGAAAAAAGAGACTGAAAATAGTCCTACCCAAATGGAATGTTGGGGGGAGAGAGAAATACATGAAACATCCTAAATATATTTTTGACATTTAAAACATTATATAATCAATTCTGGATTGGGTGCTATTAGTAAGCAAGATGCACTTTGAGGAATTTGTAAAGTTAGTGACATGTAGGTGGGGAAAGTCTATCAACAAATGTGCATGAATACTGCACAGGATGTGAATCTTTACTTTCACCAAATGATCAGCAAAGCTCCTTGACTTCTTGATGTCTGTAGCTGCAGGAAGTATAATTTATCTACTGTTTCAATTAAATTTAAACTTACATTCTTTTGTTTCAATTAAGAAGATAAGCATTTTTCCATTTGAGTTGCAGAATATTGATGTGCCAAGAGAGCAGGGTTTGAGAAAGTGGTAATAATGATAGAAATTGTTGTCGTTGGTAACACTCAGTAGGAGTTTATTGTGTCCTAGATATTTTTTAAGCCTTTTAGATGTATCATTTTATTTCATCACAATAACAGCCTTAGGAGACAGATACTGTTGTTATAACTGTTTCACAAATAAGGAAACTGACAAGTTAGAATGGATCTTAATGTTCCTAGACCACTAAACTGGTCATTGGCAGAGCCAGCCCTCAAACTTAGGCCTGGGTTTTTAATATCTCTTGCTCTTAACCATTCTACTGCCTCTCCAGGTAAGGACCAAAAACCAAAAACATGAAGATCTGAAATGGAGTAGTTAATAAAACCTACTATTCTAGCAAATTTTTTAAATAATTTTTTTAAGATTTTATTTATTTACTCATGAGAGACAGAGAGAGAGAGAGAGAGAGAGAGAGAAGCAGACACAGGCAGAGGGAGAAGCAGGCTCCATGCAGGGAGCCTGATGTGGGACTTGATCACAGGTCTCCAGGATCACGCCCTCAGCTGAAGGCAGCGCTAAACCGCTGAGCCACCCAGGCTGCCCTATTCTAGCAAATTTTATTTTGCTAAATTCTTAAGAAGCCAACGTTCAGAAACCTTAGAAACTCCGTGGAGACGTGTTCATTGATATTCTGGATATGTTACTTTGTTTCATTTTTCTGGGAGAAAGACTTGAATAGTTAAAATTGTTAAAATTGACTGCTTTAATAAAGTGCTTGCAAAGACTCAATCTGGTTAACAGTAAAGCCATTTGTTTCAGCCATGTCAACAACTTTGGCTTTCATAAGGATTTAACGAATCGGGGAATGGAATTTAAGAAAACAAACAATCCAAGGAAAACGGCTTATTTTTCTAAAACAGCAAAACAAGAATGGGAATCCTTTCCAGTCTAATTGCTGCAAATGTTTGTTGGAGTCTTAAAAATTCTAAGAGTATATGATTTATCATATAGAACAAAAAGGTGATTAATGAGCACCTCTCAAAATTTATTTTAGGATCCTATCACTGTTATTTTAATTATTTAAATAGCAAAATATTCTGTGATATATTTGCTGTTAAAATTATAGTGAGTTGACATTCAGTAACATTTATTTTTAAAATTGTTTATTAAAATATATAATCTAGCAGAAATAAATATGATCACCAGCTAGTGAAATCAATTTAATATTAATTAAGTCTTCTTAGTTTGTTCAAAAGAATTACTGGCTTTCAAGTATTTTCACAATATTTCACATTTGTTACTTATGAATACCATTGAGCTATGATTAAAGGCTGTATCAGTAAGCTTGAAAATATCCTATGCTAATGTTCAAGGGCAGATTTTTTTTCTCTTAAAATTCTAGCATTCTATTTGCTCTGTTGACCTTTGTGTCTGTAGACCCAAGGGCATGTGTGGGGGTTTTCCATGACAGTTATGGAAATGACACATTCATTATCTGCTGCTATAAAGTAGAAGCTTGGAAGTCAACTGATTTCAGCGTTTGACAGTATATGTATGTCAACGTATTAATGGTATGTAGGAGAAAATAGTCACTCATATGTCTATTCAATGAGGAAATGCACTAATGGATGAAGTATATGGAACTGGAAACTAATTTCTTCAAAAACATTCTAAGTGTGTAGAAAGAGTTATGTGCTTAGTTACAACCATTAACTTACCAAAGAATTGGATCTAAACGCCTCTGGAAATGCATAGAGGGCATGATGTTTGGGAATCATTGCTGTACTATTGCTGCAAGGCATGCTGTGAGTGAAAAAGTGCAAGAATTGGGGCTTACGTCTATGTCAATTTTGGACAGTCAGCCATGGTGTCCAGAAAACAAGTGCGGGGACAGTCAGCCTAAGCCCGGCGGTGATCACTGCCATGTACTTGCGAGAGGGAATGGTGACTTGCCTCTCATGACCTGTTCCCAGGGCTCTAGCAAAATTTGAGAGCAGAAGTGATTCTCTGTCCTAGTCTCACCCCTTCCCCACTATGCCCAGCAGCTTCCCAGCCTCTACTGCTTTGGATTTTGCGGGATAAAAATAGAAGGAGGGGAAGACAAGTTCTTATGCTCCAGAAGTTTTGTAACATTCAGAAAAGGAAGGTGGGATTAAATCTCCCCAGAAAAGAGAGAAAGTGTTTTCACTAGCGTCCAATTCTTCATTTTATTGTCACTAGTAAAACCCAAGAAGTGACGATTGAGTTAAATAGCATTAAATTAGAATTTAATCTTTTTTTGGTAGAAATGATGTAAAAGTTTTCAAGGGGGACACATTAATTCCTATTAGCATGTTCCACAACCTTTGATAGTCAACCGCATTACCTCCTTGAGCCACTCAAGAAGGTCATGTAAACCCTAGCACAGTCTTTATAATCTCTTGCAATTCCAGATACCATGTACATCGTACATTCTGGAATCAGAGGGGACACCAATACTTAATGGGAAAGCTAATAATTTCATTCAGGTCTAATTTTTTAAACCTGCTGTTTTAGGTGGCATTTAGTAGATTCATTTTGTAATCTAAGAAAGGAAGTTGGCCAATAATGTAAGAGAAGGGTGAAGTGGAGCCATAGAGCTAGCCAAGACTTGAAATAACATTATTTCATATTATTATTATTTCATATACATTATCCAATAGGTCAGAAATTGTTATTGGGTTTTTTTTTTTTCATTTTTCCAAAGAGAATTGGCGGGGAAGGAGGAATATTTTAAAACTGAACCATGCCTCCTAATTCCTCTGTACGAGAACCCACAGGCCACACAGAAATTCAAGAGATGTGTTAGTGAGGGAACTTGGTCCCTCAGCCTCTGAGCTGTAAGAATTGCAGACAGTCCAGCCAGGAGGTTACCTCAGCATAGACCGAGTAAATAAATCATTTGGTAAAAGCCATTAGAGAGTAAAGGTTAATGGAAAGTCATAAATCAACCAGCCTGTCTATGTATGGTTTTGAATGTAGGAGCAATTCGAAAGTTTTCAAATATTTCCTTAACTGTGTATGATTTGAAGAAGAGGACTGTGACCTAACGAACCAGTTTCTATTATTATATCAAAATGAGAAGAAAACACGGTATGGATTTAATGCCAATTCACTTATTCAATTTTACACAGTTAGGTTGTTGTTTTTAGAACATCATGAAACTTCATTTCATGGCCCAATAAAACCAAAATGTAATGGGTTACAGCTTTTCCGTTTGTTGATTTTTCTCCTTCAAACATCTTTGATTTTCCATCCTTTGAACAAATTTTTAAAGAATGTCTTGAATGTCATTCAAACAATCCTGTTCTCCTGCCCCCTTCCCCACCTGTCTTCAACACCATTTCTAAAGTGAACCAATCCTGATGGAACCTCATGATACCCATGAGCCTCTTTTTTCAAAAACATTAGCACCTCTTTCTTGGCTGCTTCTAATCCCCAGCCTGGCCTTTCTATCACTGGTAGGTTGTTTCTTTTTAGGACCACCCTCCCACCCCCGTCACACTCCCATCTTATCTAAGAGGAAGGCCGGTGCACAGCTACACAATGTCAGGTTCATGTGGCATCAGAAGTCCCCTGGCAGTTGTCCTCTCCCTTCCATCCAACATCACAGATTTTTGCAGTTTCTCTCAGCCATTGGCTGTAGAAGTTCAACACAATATGTCACCCCCGACTGTCTTCATGTATAGCTGCTATGGATCTAACACCTACCCCAGTGTTCCTCCCTTTTTGTCTTTCATGTATCAGAAGTAAGAGCTTTTTCTCACCAGAAAGTTTATATTTCTCTTCTAATTAGTAAAAACACCTTTCCCCTACCATCTCTTTCTAAGAACAACTGCTACCCAAAGGCAATTAATTATTTAAATATCTTCTTAGAAACTCGCAACTTCTTTTTTTTTTTTTTGAAACTTGCAACCTCTATTGCCTGCCATCTTTTATGAGCAAGTTCCAGTCAGATACATGAGTTTATACCACAACCAAATCTTTCAAAAACATTGTGAAAAAAATTTGTTGTTCTTGCCGTATTACATTTGTAAATGTTAATATGTCTGGAACATTTTTACAGTATTTAAATGTTTATATCAAGCATTTGCCACTGTTCTTTAAAGCAGTAGCCATGGCACCCAAGCATTTTCCGCTCAGATGGTCTTGGTATCTACTGGTATGAGCCTATCAATGTTATACTTTCCTTAATTGAACTAATGGACCACCCATACAAATGGACAGGTGAGGTTTCACCTTCTTTTTCTTTCTTAGGGTTTTGCTCCAAGCAAAATCCATTTGGACCAACTTTAGATATATGCCCTGTCTTATAGAACAGACAGTTGAAAATCTGATAAGCAAGGGGAAGAAAAGGACTGTTCATTTACATCTTCCCAAGACCTGGCCCTACCAGTGTGCTATAGATTGCCCAGATAACATAAACTTGATTTCAAAGTAGCATTGCAAACTTTCCCAGTGGAATTGACAGCATCCTTGGAACTTCATTTCACACTTTCCTGACTTGGGAATGGTTATTTTGAGTAGCACCTCTTAGTAACCTGACTTCTTAATGCCTGGGCAAGAGGTTAAATATCTCACTTATCTACATGTTTGGCCTCCATGAACAGCTACATCATTCAAAGCCCTCCAAGGGTTTATCAAAATCTTACCATGTTTAACATTCCAGAGAAAACATCCAGGTTGCTGGTGATTAGGACTCACCTTGGGTTTACTCATCAAAGCTGATCATTATAATAAATACAATGTCAAAACAACAACAAGGAAATAGATTATATTTCATTAATGAAAATGTATCTAGAATGAACAATGCAAAGGAAAAAAACTAAGTTCTGTGGGAGCCCTGTGTGAGTTCCCAGGTCATAGAATCCCAAGAATGAGCAACAATTTAATCACTATCATTATAGACATCATATGGTATAATTTACCAAGAATTTCTTGCACATTAAATGCTTTACAAGCAACTATATTCCCATATTAAGTGCTATAGTACTTTCTATTCTCACAGGCAGTAGTTGCAGGATCTTCAAAAAGCCCTGTGTGTTTTAAGACTTAGTAAGTTAAGTTACAATTAGATTAATGTCAGGTAACATCAAAGAAAATGTCTTGAAGTTTAGAAAAATTGCATTACATGAATTTCAGGATCTCTGACAAAAGAAAGTAAAGCATGTCTTCTTAAAGCTGTCAGAATCGAAACCCTTATCAAGCTATGAGAAGAAAGTTCACCACCTCCTATCTAAAACTCCCATTTATGTTAGGGAGATAGCAAAAAGGCACATGATCACTTATGAGCAAGGTTGTTTATCTCATATTATTTAGAGTCATAGAAACTAAAAAAACAACTCAATTATCTAACAGTAGCAGACTGGTTATATGACCTGCAAAATATGACTTGGTGTAATTAATGCTGTAGACAAATGCTTATGATCAGTTAATGTTTAAAAGAATATAAAACTCAATAAACAGTATAGCAAAGATCTATTTTACACTTCACTCACATAAATAGGAAAAAAAACTAAAAGGAATATATTATTATAGTAATAAGTGTGGCTTGATTTAAAGCCATGTTATCTTTTTAATCTTTTCCCAAAGAATTTACCCTCTAATATTTGCAGTTGTGTCTGTGTCACATATATAGGTAAGTATATGTGTCTATATGGTATGTATATATTTATGTACATCATAACCAGAAAGAAAATGAAGTTTTAAATTTCAAGTTACCTAAGAATTAAGATTTAAAGCTAAAAGCTTATAAAGTCTTCAAGAACTTTATGATAGCCCTATACATAACCAGATAGGTAGCTTGGCCTAAATGAAACACAGGAGAGGAAAAATAATGGAACAACATCTTAAAATGAGACAAAGAGCTCTCCTGTGGGCATTTTGCCATCTTTGGAGTGCCCAGGGTGATTGTGGTGTCAGCAATTGGCTTCAACATCATCAGGACTAGATTTGGACAATGCAGAGTGATTCCAAGAGAGGGCCTTTTCCCTGTCAAAGGAAGTGTGTGTGTGTGTGTGTGTGTGTGTGTGTGTGTGTGTGTGTATGTAAGACCTACTAACACCATACAGACTGTGAGGGATAGAAAGATGAAGAATCTTGCATACAAGGTAAAAGCAGAGCTTATGGGATTGTCAGATGCCAAAGAAATCTGGACAGAACTACTGGGCTAGTGTTTCTCTTAATGTTCTTTGTTCAAATAAGCCCATTTGATCAGGAGGTCCTCATCACTCACCATAACATGATTCCAAACAAAGTAACAAAAGTCTGAAAAGTAATAAAAATGTATTTCTCAATAATTTCAAAAAAAACGTATTTGCGATGAAGAAATACATTTTATTAATAATGCCATAGTAAGTCTTCCAATAAGGTGTTTTTAAGTAGATATTTTCAAATATCTTGGTTCAAGTGTTGCTGTGAAAATAAGCCCTCTGTTATTGCCATTCCTACGCCCAAGCCACTGTTTTTAATGGCCAAATGCTATGTTGGCGAAATCATGTATGTATAAGTAGGGTTGTATACACTTTCAAAGGAATAGGTTAGCTTTTTGACCATTTGGGTCATAATGTCAAAGTTGGGGAGAAAAGAAATGGGAGTAAATTGTCTTCTGCCCAGTGAACCAGGGCAGCAAGGAGAGTGGGGAGCTGGAGCCAGCAGACCCCAAGGGGCACTGAGGCAGCCTCCAGCTGATTACTCAACAACACATGCTGCGTCTGAGCCGGAAGAGATCCATTCTGACACCTCTTCCAGTTCTGACATGGTGAATTCCAAACTTTAGGACCTGAGCGTGGTTGGACAGCTCCTGCAACCAAATCACCTGGGGTTACTAATAAAGAATGCAGGTTCCAGGGGCCCCATCTCTCCAGGTGTCAGGCTGCTCAGGGGATTCATTACACATTGTTTGTCCAGCCAGGTGTCACCCAGCCCAACAGAAGGTCACAAAGGTAGCCCTCAAAGCCCACCCCTTTTAGATCTGATCCCTCCTTTTCCTCCCTCCTCTTAAGGATGGGTTTTTCAGATTGTCTGGAGAGCTGTCGGAAGGACTCTACATTTGTTTCTCTCTTTATTGTTCACTCTTCCTCTTGGAGGAGAGGGCCTGTGTTTCTAGCATCTAGCAGTTCTCTTGTTCCCTGGAATCATGCTTGGTGCCTAGTAGGTGCTTGAGGCGGATTTGAATGAGCCAAGGGAAGCTGGGTAAGAAAATGACCACTACCACTCCTGGCCCCCACCCCCAGCAATTCTGACAGATCCTGAGGGTAAGTAGTGTGGGGTTGGAGCACCTGGGCAAATAACCAGGAAGCCCCTCACCTCAAGATTTGATGAGGTTAGAACCTGACCATGCAGGGTTCCTGTAAAAACGTGCCTCCTCGCAGGGCTGCTTGCCATTCTTTCCCAAAGGGGACCAGTGCCCTGGCTTTTGGGAGCCCTTGTGACTCACCCAACACGGGGCAATTACTTTTTCTTCCTGGTTCCCTTTGTTGTGCTCCTGCTTTCAAAATTCAGAGCAAATTGGAAGCATTAAAAAAGGCTTCATTCTCTTTCATCAAAGGAGCCTAGCACTTACAGGCATTTAAAAAAAAAAATAGTCATGTAACTTTCCCTTGGCTGCATGGAAAAAAAGGTTCTCTTGAAATTCCAAGTGAGCTCAATTTATTTTTCAATTAATTATATTTCCAGATCTAAAAAGAAGATTGAAAAAAAAAAAAAAAAACCCTACCCTCTGTTTACTTGACCAACCCCAAGCACCCAATCAGCCATGAAGTGCTTTTTGTTCTTTTCTCCTCTAATTGCCATACCTCCAAGAAGCTGGTCTTAGCATGCCATCGATCATCCACATGGCAAATCAAACGCTGGCTCTTTCAGCCCAGCACATCGCTGCATGCCGCAGTGACACACATTCATTTCCGGTGGAGGCAGCTGTGAAGGAGCCGCTTGTGTTTGAAATGTGTGGCCTCCCTATATAATTCAGGAAATGAGTTTACTCTATCTGTGACAAACATCATGTTCACACGGTTTCGGGAGCAGCCAGCTTGATGTGAGGCTCCGCAGGAGTAGCCCTGGGATGGACCCACCACGCTGTCCCCACACTCACCAATACCCCAGCAAGCTGCACCTGACCGTGGCTTTCATTATACCTGTCACCTGAGAAAGTACGCCTCATCCCTTGTGTGCTGGACATTTCTGGATGTCATCTGAGAGGAGGAAACCAGAAGTTTTTTAGACAGAGGGCTGATTCTAACAGCAGGGCCTCTCGGTTGATTACCCCTCAACTCCCCCGAAGCTGACAATTTGATACCTATCTTTAGATGATGCCTTTTTTTTTCCCCCAGTGGTAAAATTTGGCCCCACTTCTGGTTGTTACTCAACTTGTATTCTTTTCTTGCACATAATCTCTGCTGGACCGGGTTCAAACAGGACCGGATTGATGGGGAGAGGGGGCTTTGGTCGGTGTGGAGTGTGCATTCCCTTAGATCAAGTGTAGTAATGCCCAAAGCAGCTCAGCATCAGAACAGACTGCAAGCCCGCGGTGAGGTTTTGTTATTTTGCATATGGTTAACCATCTTGAAGGTCATAAAGTGAGGCCTCTGTCCTCCAGTGCAGCAGCTGGGTTTACACAGTATTTCCAGATTGTTTACTTTGGCTTAGAGCCAGGGCTACATCGTTTTTCCATTATGCCTGTTTGACAGATGAAGAGAGGTGGGAAGGGGGACTTCATGGGGCAGGTCTGTGATTTCCTTTTTATTTATATTAGAGGGACTTTTGAGAGTTCTGAAGATTATGAACCAGTCCAAATATAATGTCAATGCAGCAGAGGTAGAAAGAGCCACTGCTTTTGCAAAACTGTCCAGATCTCAGGCAGTAAAGCCAAATCCGTTCATGGCCTCAGCTCGAAGCCATGTTGGAGGCATTGTGCTTGTCACTGCTCAGTCTTGCATACAAATGAGCTACTGATAAGTGATATTTATCATCACATTCAAAAGTTAAACTCCCAGTATTTGCCTAGGAGTGCCTTGGGAAGAGCATTGAGTTGGGAAACTGAGCCTTAGCGCCTTCACCCCATATGTGTTCTGAGTGGATGGATGCGATTGGTGCTGAGTGTAGGTGTGTGTCTAAGGGGGCTATAGAAATTCTCCTATGCAGTCCCTTCCCTGAGACACCAGCTTTCCAGGGATAATCCCTGTATCCTGCCTGAAGTTCTTCTTCCAGGGAGCATTCAAGAGTGGTCAAAGAGCCACAGTTCAAATTATATCCATAGCAAAGCCCTTGAAACTTGGGTCAAGTGCATGTGATCTGAATGAATGTCTTACTCCTAAGTCCTAAGTGAAATATTTCTTCTGCAAATGGAAAGGTGGCACTGAAAAAGTACCAAAAATGATGGCAAATTGAGTAATCAAACAGTGTTAATATAGCAAAATTAGGTCACACCAATGCCTTGTTGCTTCATCCATGTTTGAGTTTCTTTACTTAGTGGCTGTAATAATAATACACAACATAAACTCATTAGCGATGAGGTTGTGGTATATATTATGTTCCTACATAGGTATTTACGTTTGTGGCAGATGTCCCTTATCACAGTATTTCTTAAGCTTCGCCAAGTGTATGTAAGCAATCTGTCACTATAATATAGTGTTCTCCAATAAAATGGCTAAGAAAAGCAAATACTACTACCTCTCCAGAGCACCCTGTGATCCTAAACCCTTGTATCAGCCCATCCTAAAGTGCTCTGATTTCTAGAAATGGAAAGTTTGCTCATGAAGGACCCTCAACTAAGGAAAGAATTTAGCAAAAACAACACATGTACAGTCAACACCAAAATTTGCCCTTTGGGTTAATCCAGTCTTACAGATGGATTTAACATACAGCTTTCAAATCAACAAACCTTTATTGACAGTCGTTATGGAACAGGCGTGGGGCTGGGTGCTGGGGAGCCAAAAATGAAAAAGATACAGTCACTTTCAGTCTGTAAACATTTCTGCTGGCTTGCAAGTTTTTCACCAGATCCTCCCAGACTTATCAAAGCTTAGACTTAGAACACTCAAGCCCTTCTTTTCAACCCACCCCCTTAATGCCAGAATACACACAAGGCAAGGAGAAGTGGGTGGTTATAGATTTCCACTCAATTGGAAATTAACAGCCAGTGATATAGCAAAAAGGCACTGGGCTGGGAATCAGAAAGCCTACTTTCTAGTCTCAGGACAGTCACTTCCTAGTCAAACACCTTTCAGCAAGTCTTGTGACCTCTCAAGTGCTCGGGATCTATAGGTAAAATGAGCTGCCCTGAGGACTGTGTGAGGCAATGAGAGGCCATGAGGAAACACATGAATCTACAGAGCTCTATGCAAAGAAGGGCATGCTATTCTGATGAACTGTGGAGGGACAGTGAGGTAGAGGAAGGTTTGAGCTGTTTGCACCACTATCTATAAAGCTTTAATGATGTGGAAAGCTGACTCAACTCAGCCATCTCCTGATTTCAGTATCATCTTGGGTTTTTTCCCCTACTGACATTGGATGACCAGCTATAAATATTTATGTTATCAAGGGTCAGCAGTTTAAAAGGAACCCCATTCAGGGCCATAACGACTCCGTGGGGGCTCTACTACCACTCCTCAGGGCTACGGTCCCTGGTAATAGAGACCCTACAGAGTCTGGGAGCCTAGAGTAGTCTGTCCTCACATAGTCCTGACTCTGGTGACTTTGGACATGTCTATAAGGAAAAAGAATCTTTATTCTGCTATTGAAATACAAAGGTCAGAGGTTGGTTTTTGTCGGTTAATTGGTTGGTTTTCCCTTTTAATCACTTCACAGCTCAAAAACCAATGCCTACTTTAAGGAAATCTTCTGCAATTATGAAAACAATTAAGGGGAGTCTTTGGCCACTCCCTAAAAGTAAATAAGAAAAATGGGGGGAAAATAAAAAAACATCCTGAAACCCCGGCTTCTCTTTGCCAAAATATATTGATTAATTAAAGTACAAGAGCAGAAAAACATGACTTGGCCAGCGCTATCATTCCAAAAAGGCAAGTGGACCAAAAAGCTAAACACTGGAAATTATAGACCCCAGTGGAAGGTGAGAAATCCCAGATGTGAGGGTCGGCTGCTTCCTGCTAAGGACCCAGCAATCATGGGCCTCTTGGGCATTTGCTATTAAGAACATTCAAATATTGCCTTCGTTCCCACTTGGCTATGTCTGCATCACAGGCACAGCCAAGCCTTCTGTGGTTCTGACAACACCCCCTTCCTTCTCTTGGCTCCTTTCACTCCCTCAACAAGCATGTGAACAGGGTGCTGTGTTTCCCTAGGTGCTGAGCTGTGGAAATACAAAGATAGATGGGAGCCACCTCTCTCCTGGGCTTTCTCAGCATAACAGGCTCTGTTAGGAGAATAACTAGATGCAATGCTGGGGATGTTAGGGGGGGAAATTTTTTAGAAGTTTCATAGTGCCTCAGAGGCCTCCTAAAAGTTTTCCATCTTTTGGTTGAAACACACACACACATACACAGATCTACCCCCTACGCTCAAACTTGCACACACAGCAGATCTTCATAATTAAATAGTCAAATAATGGTTATGAGAGACCCAGCTCCATGCAGAGTATCGTGGAGATAAGCACATTAGGCTTGTCTTTTCATGATTTCTGACCGAGGAAAGGAAATGTTGACACCATCAAAGCAGCCAGAATAAAATGCCCTGTTCGCTCCCATCGTGAGCAGACTCATGAGGAAGGATTCTCCTCTAAGACCCTGAGCCCCATTCAGCCATAAACAACGTGAGGGGTCAAGAGTCTGGGCTCAGTAGCCAAACTAACTGTCCAGACCCAACTTCTGGCTTCTCCACTTACCAGCTGTGTGAACTTGAGCAAGTTTCTAAATTCCAATGTCACATCTATAAAATGGTGATAATAAGAGAGCCTCCTTCATTGGGGTTTTTGGAAGGATGTTAGAATTCTCACATTCTTTGCCCTGAGAAAGCTCTCAAAAATGCCTGTTGATGATGATGCTCATGATGATAAAGTCTCATTCACTGCTCATAACTCCCATGTCTGGAGCAATAAGATATTCAGTAAATATCTGCAGGAAAAAAGAAGGGAGACAACCTTGGACACAGGAATGAGGACTACCTGAAGCCTTCGTTTTGACATAGAGGACTTGCTTCCTAGATTCATGAAAGCCAGAATTTCCAAATCTTTAAGGCAGAAGCATAAAACTCAAATTTTTATAGCAACCAAGGAGGTAACATAAAAGAATGGACTGGCATTTGGGGTCTGGAAAAAATGGAGAGCACTGGCCTCTCTCGGGGAGGGAGGTGGGCAGCCACACTCAGCTCTAGAAGAATATTGCCTCACTTTGAGACAAGCCAGAGATCCAGATTTCCATGTGAAATAGACCAAGGCTTACAACAACTTAGTCAATTTCTAAAAAAAATACCTCACAGGCCAAATAACACAGCCTGCCAGTCAGATCTGAGGCTGCTTCCTTGCTGTGCCTGCTTCCATGAAAAGAGCCCTGAATTTGTCTCCTCCTTCTGAAGTGTTCACCAGTGGGGACTGGAGACATGAGCCCCTTGAAGTCATCTTTCAGTTCCTGCTAGTTTCAAAGAATGTTTGTGGGGTAGGTCTTCACTTCTTGTTGGTTACGTTCTACAGCAAATGCCCACCTAACAAGGGCTACTTCACTTCCCAAAGGATGCTAATAATAAGAATAGCTTTTTAAAGCATGATTGTCTTGTGGCTGAAATAAGAACAGCCTCCAAAAAATCCTAACAACTTCCTCTAGAACTGCTATTATGGCAATCTGGAGAGAGGCTGATTCCACAGTTCACGTAGCTTTGTTTTGTTTGGAGGGAAAGTCTGGCATTTTACAAAAATATGGGACACTTAGCAATGGAATGACTTTTCCATAGCACTGATTATTGTACAGCAAGACACATAACCATAGGCCTTTGAAATGTGACTTTAAAAATTCTCTACTAACTATACAAGGCAAACTTCCCTCTAGTCTTTCCATGTGAAGGTGATAATTTTCTGCAGGCTCATGAAAGCTTCACTGGTTATGGCCCAGTACTTAGTGGAAACCTCAACACAAATGGAGGTCCAGTCTCAGATTCCAGCCCCGTCGCTTACTTACTAGTAGTGTGACCCTGAGTAAGTCATTTAATCTCCCAGAATTTGTACACTGCCCCCCCCCCCCGCCCCTGCATCTGCAAAATTGAGGGTCAGAACACCTCATAGGTTTATTGAAAATATTAAATAAAATAACATGCATATGGGCATAATCCAAACCTCTAATAGATGTTCATGATAGTATTAGTTGAGTCTGAACTTTGCTTCTCCTTTCACAAAACAAAGCACTTATTTCTGACCATGACACCATCCTCTGGCAGTATCAATCACCTTCCTTTTAAATTTGGCAGCTCCATGGGAAACAAAAGGAGGTGGGGAGCTGTAATCATTTCCTATGAACTTCTGATTTTGTGTCCACAGTGGTATGAAAACTAAGGGTAGAGGGTTTAGATGACACCACTGGAGAGTAAGAGGGAGGAGGGGAGGGCTAGACCAGCAGCCAAGAGCACTGACACTGAAAGGACAGGCCGAGAAAGAGGTCTGGGTATGGGGAGTTGAAAGGGAGCAATTAGAAGGAAACTAGGACAACTGTAGCACACATTCAATGTAGCTGTTCCTATAAAAATACAGCACAACAGATCAGGCTTAGCTAGCTGAGACCGTCACCACTCCTTGCCAAATCAGCTAATTAATGATGTGGATATACCTGGTTCTTTTCACTTGTCCTTGAATGACACGCTGTTACTTTTGACAGACGGTTACCTGCTCTGCCCACCCACCAAATCACCCATCCTCAGCTCTAGAGGAAAGCATGCAGGGAAGAGAGTTTTGCTGCAATGACCTAGGAGTAGCTTTATAGCAATTGACCCAGTTACCTAATCCTAATCAAAGAAGGAAATGTGTAACTCCATCATGCTATCATTTTTTTTTTAAATCTTCCAAAATTTTGCTGGCTTGATGTTAATAGCCCTTTACAGCAACTTGACATTTTATCTTCTCCAGTTTATCTTGAAGGCTAGTCTAAGAGGTTACCTGGTTCTAGGATAACAATTCAGGGGGCGCTTCTCTTGGGTGGTTTTGTGGTCAGTGACTACACTTGCTGTGTATCATTTTTAGGAAAATTGTGTTTCAACTTTAAAGAGCTTTGAGGCCCCGCAATAGAGCAGATCTTCAATCACTTCTTTTCAAAGATGTAGGTTCCACAATGCTTATTTCTTTGGATCTTCCTCCAAAATGGGGTAGGAGGGCCTTCTGTTTAAGTTCCAGGCACTGTTAACCCCTCCCTTTTCATAAAATGTAAATACAAGGCCTTCTGTTTTTGCTGTTGCAGTGTGAATGACTATATAATATACCTGACCAACACATAAAATAGCTAACTCCACTATTTATCAATCATACCAGAACTAATACTTACTAGAATAAATAAGATATATGAAAGATCGTAGAAGGAAATGCAGTCTGATTTCTTTTAAGAAATTGCCTAAGATATTCATATATGGGCTTCTGGAAGCCCGTATATGCTCCCTGTCTTTCCGAGCATGAGCTTTAATCAGGTTTTCAGGAGAGTTAAGAGCCTCTACTCTGGAGTGTATTCCCTGATCAAGCCTGAGTTGAGTACCTGGGATGTGCCATTTTTCTCTTTCACCCAGGAAACTCATGGCTGAAAATACTTGAAGGGCGTTATTAAAATGATGCCCATTTTTGTGACAGTTTTTCTTATGAAAATTCATGAAGATATTACTCTGTGCTTTATAACTAGGAATGGATGTGAAGATTGGTGAAAATGAAGTGCAGCTCACAATGTTAAATTCTCTGTTGTTAGAAAGTTTAGGGCTGCACTCTCAACCCACCTCTTGCCCAAGTGCTTAGGACTTCACAATGTGCATTTTATGTTACTTGATGCTGGGGTTTGAGAGACTAACAAATACCACTCATTTCCCCCTGCCTGGGTTCTATTTTTTTTTTCTGGGTTCTAAACTAATTGAGAGATAGACATTGGAGGCAGAGATCCAAATGTCAATTTTATTACCAGTTTGAGCTGGGTGGGAAGATGCAGCCTATGTGCGAGAAGTGGGCTGATCATATTCCATCCTGACTTTGACAGACTTGCCCACCAAGTCACAGGCATGGTTGGAAGCCCTCACCTCCTCTGCAGGAAGGTGTAAAGTCTCAGCAGGCAGACATACTCTTTCCAGAGGGGATGGCATCTCAACCCCTTCCCCAAAATGCAGAGAAACTCCTCTGGCCCTGGTACCTGGCCCACCCCACCTGAAAGAGGGACTTGGGCAAGAAGTAGGAGCAGTGCTCTAGGGAGATCCTTCCAAATGGGGTGAAAGCTGTTACCATTAATACCAAACTTCCAACCCTCATTCTCCCTTTGTCCTGTTCCTAACTATTTAGCTAATTGTAGCATATGTATTTTTGAAAAATTCTTTACATTCTTTTTGGACCAGGTTGGACCAAATAGGTTAACTAAAGAGTTTATTTGAAAATCACAAGAACCCTAGTATTTTTTTATGGTATGAAATAACAAAATGCCACACAATTTAGAGTGCTTCAAGAGGAAGGGATTGTAGGAATCTAGAAATGAGTGAATTATGTTTCTTGTGCCTTTCAGTGTTTAACTTAAAATTCTTGTGTCTTGTCTGCCCTTAATACCAATTTTTTAAACTCTGTGTTTTGAAAACCCAAAGGGATAGACATGTTAACGTGTCTCACCTCAGATTAGCTATAGTTAATATATACAGAGAAGATAAATGTTATAGAATGTTCTGTCATAAACCTGTTTTAGAAGAGATTATGCCAAATTCTTTAACAAAAATTCTAGAACTCATATGCCCACATGTGGATTGCAAAGACTCAGTTGGAAAAACAATACCTTTATTTCAATGAGGCCATTTTTCTTCTGAGAATTTCTTCAGAAATTAGGATTGCTATTGGAGGTTTCAGAAGGTATTTCAAAAAGCCTAAAAAATGACATGCCTTTGTCAGGTGATGAATCTGATTTTAGAAGCAGCCATTTGGAGTTATGTTTGGTAAATAATATACCTATTCCAATTTGATGACAAAAGTTTTAGTTAAAATATATGATAAAAGAAAATATGGTAAATTTTCATGATCTTGGGTTTGGCAATGATTTCTTTAACATAACACCATCTAAGAAAAAAATAGATAAATTGGTCTTCACTAAAATTAAAAACTTTTGTTCATCAAAAATAACTACCAACAGTGAAAAGGCAACATATGATTTGGGAGAAAATATTTGCCAATCATTTATCTGATATATATGCAGAATATTTGGAACCTATAAAGAACTATAACTTCCAAAATGAAAATTTAAACAATCCAATGCCAAAATAGGGAAAGGACTTGACTAGACATTTCTTCAAAGAAGATACACAAATGTAACAAGCACACTAAAAGATGCTCTGCATCATCAGTCATTAGTAGAATAAAAGTCAAAACCACAACGGGGTACAAATTCACACTTTTCTGGGATGGCTATAATTTTTTAACATTAAAATAAGAATTATAGAATAATATTTGGGGAAATTGGAACCTTCATACATTGCAGTGGACGTGTAAAGTGGTTCAACCACTGAGGAGAATAGTTTGGTGGTTCCTCAAATATTTAAACAGAATTACCATGAGCCTGCAATTCCACTCCTTGTAGATGCCCAAAAGAACTACATCAGGGACCCAAACAAATACTTACGTACAAAAGTTCACAATAGCCCAAAAGTAGAAACATCTCGTTTCCATCAATGGATAAATGGATAGACAAATTGTGGCATATCCATACAATGGAATACTGTTCATTCAAAAAAGGAATGAAATACTGATAAATATACAATGTGGATGAACCTTGAAAACGTGAAAAACATATGCTACATGAAAAAAAGCCAGACGCAAAAGACATACTACATGGTCCATTTATATGAGGTACCTAAGAAAGCAAATTCTTAGACAGAAAGTAGATTAGAGGTTACCTGGGGAGGGTTAGAAGGAGTTTAATGGGTGTGCAGTTTCGTTTCTGTTTGGAGCAATGAAAGAATTCTGGAAATAGTGATGATGTTTGCACCACATTATAAATGTAATTAATGCCACTGAAATGTACACTTTAATAGGGTTAAAATTTTGTGATACATATATACATTTTTGTTAGGCATTACATGTAAAATACGTATAACATTAGTAGTAGTAGTCATTAATATAAAACTATGCAGATTTTAGTTATAATTTACCACAACTTTAAAAGCATTCAAAATTCACAACAGTTAACATCATATTTTAAGGAATCTAGTAGTTCTTCTTTATTTTTCTTGAAAAATAAAGATGTTCTGTTGAAATAATGAAGCACAAACAAATTTTATACCAAATTAAACTGTCAATAGTACATATTAATACTTTAAAAGAAAAAACAAGATGATTAGAAAGTGGTGAGAGCTCTTTCCTATGCATCCTCCTGAAAGTAAAGCCCTTGATGTGTGTAACAGGAAGTAAAAAAGGAAACTGGGTAGATTTTGCTGTTCAAAAGAATGTATCATTTGTTTATAACTGAATTGTGATCAAATTACATAGTTCGCCTCCCATGGAAAGAACGCCGGATCATTTATGTTTAGTCAACTAATGTTGATATTAACTCCTAGAAAATGGTGAAATCTTTCTAAATATTGTTGGGAACCCATTTTTCCCTTCTATTCTTCACGAGCTCTGCAGTTTCTTTCTCTAGGAGCTGCCAGTCTTAGGCATGTAATGCGGGGCGTTGTCCTTATTCCTTTTGAGCAAAAGCATTAGAGACGACTGCTCATGTGCAACCCGGTTCTTTTCCAGAGCATAGGAAACTTGGAAACATGACTGTGACCGTGAAGAAGACTGTCCCCTCCCCTGAGGCCGTGCAGATTCTCTACCAGCGAATGAGATATGAGTATGAATTCTACCACTACGTCAAAGAGCAGTTCCACTTGCTGAAGCGCAAGTTTGGACTCAAGTCCCATGTCAGCAGGCCCCCCCTGAGACCCCAGTTCTTTATTCCAACTCCACTGGAAACTGAGGAGCCGATCGATGACGAGAACCAAGACGATGAGAAGTGGCTAGAAGATATTTATAAGAGGTGATGCCAGCACTGTGTTGCCTCCACTGGCTGTGTCTCCCTTTTCCAGAAAGTTCTTTTGTGGGGGTTGGGGGGGAGAAAAATCATTAAGGAACTAAATTAATGCTCAGCTGCATTAAAAAGACCAAAACATTCCCACATGTTGGGGTCATTGGGAGATGCCCGGTTTTGCGGGTCTTATTTTGTCGAACTGCATTGTGTCTTCCTGGCTCCTTGGGTCCTTCCCAGGTACACTAGATGGCACCATCCCAGGGCATCTCATCATAACATAGCTTTTCCCTCTAGTATAATGAGAGGAGGGAGAGAAATACAGCCCATAGCCCAGTAACTTATCATTTGTAGAATGACTTGTAAAAATATTACCTCAGTGGTAGGTAACATCCAGACATCTATTTTGGTAGAAATACAAAACCACTTCAGAAACCAGGGAATCCACTCTAGAAGGATCTAAGGAGAAGCTAAGACTGGTAAGGACCTCAAGAGGGGGGAATGCCCCTGGATGAGTGGTTTCCACCCCCATGGGTAGAATTCTGCTTCTGGTCCGAATCAGGGGACACTTTCACTGAGGGCAGCATACATCTTTCCGAAAGAGCAAGTATGCTTTTCCCGTACCCCCAACCCATCCAGAGCCTTGAGTACTTTCGAAGGTCAAGGTGCATGGCAAGCTCCATTGAGACACTCCCTTCCCAAGCACCATTCTGACTGATATCAAAGTAGCATTGCAGGGAAAAGAAAGTTTACTGTGTAAGGAAGAGTGTAGGTGAGGCAGATCAGCTCTGGAAATACCAGGTCTGGTTGTGTTCTTTGCACCCAGTATGAAACATCTCTCTCCCTGGCATTGCTTTCACTGGAAACGCAGGACCCAGTTTAGCTCTGGCATGTGACTCCTGTGGCAGAAGTTCTAAGCCCTCCACAGACAATGCATAATCTAGGCATACCCCCGGCCCAGTTGGGTCCCACGGTAACTAGCATCTTTCACCTTGGATCCCTTGAGAGGCACCTGGTTTGGGTAAAAAGGGGTACTGAGTTCTACTCAGGCAGCAGTGAAACGACAGCCCCATTTCCTATGGAAGCAGCTCTTTCCTGAAAACCCTTACTAAGACATCAAGAAGAGAAGAAGCAAGAGCTTCCGGTAAGAGACTACCTGACCAGCTCAATGAGTAGCTGTCCGCCCCCAGAGTGGTCTGCGCAGCCGTTGTGCAGTTCCATTGCTCCAAATATCTCTTCTTCCCGTTTCTCTCCCATCATCTGCCACTAATTCATGATCCCGTGAGTCTTCGAATTCTAAAAGGTTTTCATCTTTAATCCCCCAGCCCTGAATATACCTTTATTCCTGGGTGGATCGCCTACAGCCAACTGAGAAGCAGGGGTGCAGGTGGTGACAGTAGGCAGGATACTTGCAACAGATTTTGTCTCCTTCATGTTTTCTCCCCTCAAGCCAGCCCTTTAAGAGCACTAGAAAAGTGTGAGTTGGGAATACTTAATAGTAAATAAGACTGACTTTACACAAGCTACACATTTTCTACTTTTCAGAAACCAACAAGTCTCTCTAGAGTTTTTTCTTCGTTCACTAAAATTGGATGGTAGCCAAGATATAAAGCAAGTCATTTGGAACCTGTCGAGTGTGCACTAAAGCTACTTTATCATGAGATGTATTAAGAAGGCTCCACCCCACAGGAGTCCAGTGAAGGCTGAGACCACAGAGGCACAAAGTCCAGCATTTGGCCACTGGTGGGCCTCCTTTCTGCCTCAGAGAACTGGGGTAGAGACGTGCTTAAGAAAAATGTTCTTAGAAGAGGAAATATCCTTTGTCCTGTTTAGAGGGACCAGGGCCCTACCATTAGGCATACCTTAAAAAGCAATGCAGAGAACAGCTGTCATATTAAAAACAAAACCAAGAACGACGGCCTGGTACATTGTGAGTCATTTCTATGAAATCGCATATAAAGAATGATAATTCGTTTACATATTGTGCAAGCTCATTCTCTGAAAATAAAATTGAATCAGCTTAGTGTTCTCTGCTTGTGTCAGAATATCAGGACCATTGGTCATTTTAAAAATGCATCATCCTAGTGTAAGTTCACACGAGCACTTCTACCTGGGTGTTTAAAGGCATTTATTGTCAGCAGTGATCATGACAACATCACAACAAAAGATGCTGACAGATTCACTTGTGGGGCCTTACTGTTATTTTGTCCCAACAAATAGCCTCCAAGTCCTAAAAGTCCAGGCACTTCATCAGTTTATTGGCACACATGACAACATTTCTTTGGCCCCGAGCCCAACGCAGTTTGTACTTCATGAAATATATTGTACATTTTACATAGTTTAATTTAAAAAATACATTTTAAGCTGGTTGATCTTTGACTGCCTTATTTATTATAACCTTTCAGCACATTCCAAGGTTTCAGTTACTCAGGAAAGAGTTAATTAAAATGATTTTATTTTGGTCTGATGGATGTTTTTTAAAAGGAAAATTATTATTATGAACCTTCAGCCTACTTTCCTTGAGTGCCGTAAAAGTGCTTGTAAATTTTTTTTTTAAGAAGAAAGAAAAAAATGGTGTTTGACATGGATGGAAATTCAAAAATATATATGGAACTGAAACATGAGCTTAGCTAAAATAAAAGCAATCTGTGTTTGAGATGAAGTGTTCCTTAACTTATTCATTATCCATTTAAATAAATGAATATAAATAAGTCTAATTTTTTTTCCATTCTGTTGAGAGCCAGAAATAAAAGTACCTGCCATTCTTCACAGCGCCCTCTGCCTTCCTAAGTGGATAAACTTTTTCCATCAAGATGTGTTTTTTTTTTCTTTAGAAAAATGTATTTTTTTAAGTCCATAAACTCTTATAATGGGATGACACCAAAAAGCTGGCTGAAAAAATAAACTAGAGTTAGGCCTTAATTCATCTAGTTGTGTATATACAATCCCAAGCAGCTGACTTGACCTCCATGTGCACTGGTTGGTTTGGTGTTGGGGGGCTTCAACAGAACCCTCAACCCCCAATGCCAGGTGTCTCTGCTGCACATCTTCCCTAACACAGGCAAGGAAGGAGATGCCACACCATGCCTCTTAGCATGTACTCTGATCTCTCTGACAGGTAGAGCCTAAAAGCAGGGTGATTCTCACCTACCAAGCAAGTAGTTTTGGTCCAGAAACCCTCTTCCTGTGAAATTTCACAGCTGCATCAAAAGGGACTTGCAGAGTCAGGGAGGCCCCAGGCTTTCTAGCAAGTGGACAACACATGCCAACTACGTGTGGCTGTTTCGTAAAAGGAAAGAATCAGAATCTTGGTACTGAATGAAAGAAAACCCCATTTTGGTAATCACATGCTTTAAGTAAGAGTCTGAACCTTGAGCAAGTGGCAAATGGTTACCTTTCTTTATCATTTAATTTGTTCTGTAACGTAGTCACGTGACATTTGACTCTAGGTGATCTTTAAAGACAAAAGTACTGAAGAAAACTCAGACCATGCCCCCCCACCCCCACCCCAGAGCTGCTTGTTTAGTCTGAAGTTCTTCATGACTGTGCTGTTAAAGTTCATCCAGTGGACTATTTGGCTTTAAATGAATTTTGTGGATGATGGTAGTATTTCTCAGAAGGCAGAGCAATGGTCCATAAGCATTCAGAACAATTGTTCTGTGGGTCAAAATGATGAAATTCTCTTCAAGTAAAAGCAAAGAGGATTTATTTTACTAAAATAACTTCACATCTGATAAGAAAATAATTTTTTTAAGTCTTTTGAATATCCTACAAAAGAAAAGCCTGTTTTTGGCTAAAACCAGTATCGGGAGTCTGTTAAGAAAAACACATAAAACTTCCTTCACGGCTCAGAAAAGTCATCGTGGTAGAGCTCAGTGTGTTTAGTGCCATAGACTAAGCGGCTTAAACAACAGAAATTTATTTTCTCACACTTCTGGAGGCTAGAAGTTTGAGAGCAAAATGTCGGCAGTGTGGGTTTCTTCCAAGGCCTCTCTTTGGCTTGTACCTGGGCGTCTTCTCCCTTTGTCTTCACACAGCCTCACCTGTGTACCCGAATTCTTCTTTTAATAAGGACACCACTCGTATTGGATTAGTGCCCACCCTAATGACTTCACTGTAACTTGATTACACCTATGTAGGCCCTATCTCCAAATAAAGCCACATTCTGAAGTGCTGGGTGTTAGGACTTCAACATAGGAATTTTGTGGGGACAAAGTTCTCAGAACACCCAGATAATAACAGAGAAGTTAGAGCAGAGGAGCTCATCTTTGACTAGGAGAAAAATGAGCTAAAATCCCAGACCCCTGGAGCAGTGGGGGCTCGGTGGTCCTCTGGCCAGGTTTTATATGTCAGGAATCGAAGGTCCAGACAAACACAAATACATCATTTTTTCCATTGAGGGTTTAATTACCTTTTGAACATTGAACAAATCAAAACTTGGGAATGATGATATAGTCCAAGTCCCTCTACTGACTGAAATCCGGGCAAAGGATAAGGCACATTCAGCCACGTCCAGACCACCTGCCACATCATGTGGCTTTCCTGGGTGTGGGGCCTGGGGACCTCCCACAGAGGGAGACCCCACAATCACCTAGGGTCTCAGACACAGGTGTTGAAATAAACATGTTTCATTTTAGATTTTTCTCCCAAAAGACAGAAGTTCTAAGAGTTTCTAGATTGGGGCCACATTTTGCCCCTCTTAGGTCATAGAGTTGTATTTCTCTTAAAAGCAAAATGATGATTCATATTCTACGTCCTGTAAGGAGTTTCAGAAGGTCCTGCCTCAAAAAATAAAGTCAAATGCAGATCATAAAACTAGTGGAAGTCGAGTGCGGACATGCCCCCAGAAAACCAGAGCTAGAGAGTACCCAGGCCCTGAGAGCTCCCAGGCCTCTTCCCTCCCTGACTGCTTCACTTATTCGAGAGAATTCCTTTCTGCGTAGGGCAGGCTTGGCTCCCAGCTCCCCGCACTGCTGATTCCCGAGGAACACCCGAGCCCACAGATGTTCATGGGTCACAGAATTGTGAACTGACCACTTGTGCACTTTGGATTTCAACTTGTAAACATGGGGATTCCCTTAAAAAAGCGGGGGGAGGGAGGGAGAAAAAAAGGAAGGGAAGAAAAATCACCGTGCAAAGGAAAAATGTGAGCTAAGTTTTTCCTTTGGAATCTTGGCGTGTGAGTTTAGCTATCTTCAATCTGGCTTTCTCCAGACACTGTATGCTTTGAGCAGGCATGGAGCAATCTGCCTTGCACTGTGCTGCCAGAACATTCAGACTTGACCTGTAACACGCCTCCTCTTCCAGTCATGAGCAGAGACAGCCGGGAGGTCGGCCGCGCCAGACACAGCATGCTGGCTGCGTGGTGCAGCTAGAGAAGGGGCTAGAACCTGGAAGCAGAGCTGTTGACTGATTAGGGCACAGGCTGCACACCAGCAAAGTCCCCGAGTTCACCTCCCAGCTGCTCTCTTTCACTGGGCGCTTAAGTAAATCACTTGACCTCTCCATGCCTGAAATCAGCCCAGCTGGAAAATAGGAGGGCCATTGAAAACCAAGGGTTGCTTCTGGGATGAACTTTGTCCCATCCTCCGACCCCCATATGCTAAGACACAATCCGTTTGGGGCTGATGAACGTTCATTTTCTTCACAAAACAGTCTGTCCTCAGCAAGAGAGCCTACAATTACACCCAATTCTAGGTCCATTGGTCCCCCAACCCCTCACGTCTGCTCATGTTGCTACCTAACATGCCAATGAGTCCATGGAAAGCAGTACTTCAGAAATCTGAATGGAGCCAATAGGAATAGGCACATTCTAGTGGACATGAGTCAGTATCCTTATCCCATGCCATTATCCAAAACAAACCCCTTTATGGATTTCCAGCTTTCTCTAACAGTCCCTTTGGGAAGAGTTTGTGTAGCTCTGCATTATAGGAATCTTCTCTAACTCGGCTTTTAAATACAAGCATCTTCTAACTTCTTTAAAGTACTCGGTGTATCTGTGATCCTGTTCATGATAAAGAACCTAATCCATGTCAGTTAGTACAGGTTGTACACAAGAGAAGTTTTACTAAAGGTTGAAAACCCGATAGAATGGGGTACTGTACTTTCTGGAGTCTTTCTCATTATTAAAATGGCATCACCGCTTTGACGTTTGGGGAGAAATCTAGTAATGATTTCGTAGGCTGGTGATGTGTCCAGCATAGTTAATCCTTCTCACTCCATTACAGGACTGTCATTATAGGACTCTAAATCTGTGGTGTTAACTAATTTTCCACAGATCATAAAGTTCTTTACAGCCATTCTATTTGCTGCTTATATCAAATTTACCATCTCCTTTCCTTCTCTGGCATACTTTCTTATTTTTTTCTCCATATTTGATTGAAGGTTAATGAAATTCTAATCTAGAGCATATTTCCAAAAGATCATTCACAAACCAAGTGTCTGAGATAGGCATGAAAAAAGAAATCATTGTGTTAAACAATTTGGAAAATGCTGTATGGTTCACAGTGCCACACAGTACAGTCGTGTTTTAAGAGCACACTAAGGGATTCCTGGGTGGCTCAGCGGTTAAGTGCCTGCCTTCAGCCCAGGGCATGATCCTGGAGACCCAGGATCAAATCCCATGTCGGGCTCACTGCATGGAGCATGCTTCTCCCTCTGCCTATGTCTCTGCCTCTCTCTCTCTCTCTCTCTCATGAATAAATAAATAAAATCTTTAAAAAAAATTAAGAGCACACTAAAGGTTTGGAAGAATAGTACAGTCTTTAAAAGTTTATCTTGAGGCACCTGATGGCACAGTTGGTTAATTGTCTGACTCTTGGTTTCAGCTCAGGTGGTTGATCTTATTGTTGTGAGATCGAGCCCCATGTCGGGCTCCATGCTCAGCATAGAGTCTGCTTGGGAATCTCTCTCCTTCTGGCCCTCCCACTCATGCTCTCTCTCTCTCTCTCTCTCTCTGAAATAAAGAAATAAATCTTTTTAAAAAAATCAGTTTATCATTGCCAAACCCCACATCTCTCAAAACTATTTGTCATGAAATCCTTATTAAGTAAGACCCATTAATAGCTGTGGAACTAGTGTTCTGGAGATTACACTTGAAGAAACATTGCTTTAATGTGTCATTTTTCCCCCATTAGAAGAGGCGCTTTCCTTCTGCTATGGTTCAGTGTTTGGTCTTCCAAGTGGTCCATGTATCCTGCTTGAGGAAAATATATTTGCAGATGATTAACACTTTGATAAATAGAAGGTGGGGGCAAATAACATTTTTAGTAAAAAAAAGCAAGAAATCAAAAAAAACAAGGAATCATCTTTCAGTTTTGCTTATGCACCTTTTTTAGCTATTTAACATTTTATTTAAATTCAATTGCTTATGCACCGTAATTATATTCCCCTACTTCACGAGAAAGTAGAAACTCTTCGTAATTTTAAAATACTTGTTAATATTATTTGGATGCCTCGAATCAATTCACGACTTCCATGAAGATTGGTGCTCAAATCAGATTGGATAAAGAACACCTGCCCCACTTCGTCTGTGGTTGGTTACGCACTAGGGGAGCAAAGAGTGGCAAAATGGAGATCTCAAGTTGTTCAGGTAAGGTTGGTGGCTAGAGATAAAAAATGCTCAGCTCCAGAGCTTCAACTCAGCCTTTGCACACTGGGGTACCCATGTTGTTCAGCACACTAGGGGGAGCCGGAGCCATAACAATTTACTCAGGAAATCCCAAAGTCTTTCCAAACTTAATTTCTCTCCCACACCTGCTTACTTTCTTTCAGTGCTTTGCAGGAGAATGGCCCAGAAGGCAATCATCTCGGTTAGCGTATTTAAAACACAATGTGCACATAGGGTATTCTCTTTCCCAAGCTGTGGGACCTGCTCTCGTATTGTTGCCATTATTTTTAAATTACTATAGTATGTTTACAATCAGTCTTTATCAGATCATCTTTCCTGAGTGTGCTGTATAATTACAACATGAATGAAGTTCTGATTCGATAATCAAGAGTTGCCTCATGCAGTGGCTTGACGGTCATAATAACCCTCAGGCAATACCATACCACGGGCTGCAGCTGTAAGTATGAGGTGAGTACAATGAAACAGACAAAGATGTAGGAGGAAGGTAAGAATCCCACATTGTGAGGTACCTGGGTGGTTCAGTGGTTGAGTGTCTGCCTTCAGCTCAGGTTGTGATCCTGGGGTCCTGGGATTGAGTCCTGCATCAGGCTCTGTGCAGGGAGCCGGCTTCTCCCTCTACCTCTCTTTGTGTGTATCTCATGAATAAATAAATAAAATCTTAAAAAAAAAAAATCCCATATTGTCAGCAAGGTAGTCCAAACTAGAAAAAGATTCGGGTACTCTCCAAATATTTTTAATGTACAAAAATTTATCAGCATGCATAGGGGCTTAAATACGGAGAAGGTAAGAGATGAGGGAAGACTTGAACAGGGGAGAGGTTTCATGTGGAATTCGTCCCCTTCCAGGGAGAGCAGATTTTGTATAAAAAATAGCCTGGCAGATCTGAAGCACAACGACCTGATCTTTCAGCAGATCTATGAGAAAGGTATTGTACCTTGTGTATGTTATAGGAAATAAAGTCTCCATGAAGTTAAATAATGAGCCTGCATTAGCCCATTAAGTGACAAGGCCAAGATGCATATTGGAAAAGGCAAGATATAACTGATCCTGACTGCCAATGACTTTGGAAGAATTGTTATTTCATTCTAAGGACAATGAGGGACCCTCAGTAGTTTAGAAATGACTTTCTATTCTTCAGAATATTAAAGAAACATGAGAAAATCATTTTTTTTTTCTAAATCAGTTAACAGGTGAGCTGACTACTCTCCCTTTGCCCACCCAGAGCTCTCCTTCATTCACCGCCCCTCCTCACAGGCTCTAATTCTGAGACATTGAGCCCTGTGCATTATGTCACCTGGGCTCCCTGCCTGCTGCCTCTTAGTTGGCTTTGGCCAATGGGTGGCACAGAGAAGATGGGCAACATCTGAGTGAAATTCTGCCTCTGACTATATAATGGGTGAAGGCCCGAAAGGCAAAACTCTGTAGACCTCCACATGTGTGTGGGGAGTGGACAGGGGTTGGCTAAGAGGTTAGAGAAGCACAGAAGACAGAACTTACAGAGGGCTCCATGACTGGTTTCAACCAACAGCACTCCACACAAGGTGAGTGAATATTTGTTGAGTTGAATAGACCAAAAGGAGCTAAAGGAAAATATAACATTAACTCAGCTATGTCCAGCTTGGACAGAGATGCAAGTGATATAAATGAGCAATGGGTGAGAGAGAGCTGCCCTAGTGGTCAGAGGATTTCAGTTTGAGATGTGTGGATGTGCTGCCTCCCACGAGCTTGCTCATCCCTTCCTGGATTTCATTGTCCTCAGAGGCAAGGTTCCTAATGGGCATTGTATCAATCTCCTCAGCCCTCTGTGTGGCCACAAGCGGCTGAGACTGCATCCTACATTCCCTCCTGTTGACATGAGAGTGCTATTATACAAATCAAACTATATTCTAGATGTGCTTTTATATGAAAAAAAGATTGGGAAGATGGCTCTAATTTACCCAAAATACACAGAGTTTTCAGGTTTGATTTTGTTTCTTCTTAAAACAAGTCTTTTCTTTCCAGGTCTTGCAGTTTCTTTGTTTTACACTAATTTTTCTTTGACTTCCAATTAAGTACATACAGACAGTAAGGTGGCCTGGTTAATTTTTTGAGCAAAGATGATGGATTAGAAACCTGCCTGTCTTAGACTGTTTGAGACCAATATCGGTAGAAAATATTGCAAAACTGATTGGCCTAAAAACAGATCTCTGACCTCAGGCTCATGAGCATCAGCCTCAAACAAAGTTGCCAACCATATATCCCAGGAAATATAGGAATCGTTTGTTACCATTCTCACACTGAAAATGATTAACCTGTACACCTAGAGTCTCCCTTTCACTAAAGTGATTAAACAGTAAAAGGTTTCCATAATTATAAATATTTCTTAGTATTGGCCAGCTAACCTCTGATCAATGTCCAGTCTTTAGTCACCTTCAAAGAGGATTTTATGTGTAATACTTAGCATTGAAATATATATGTTAAAATAGTTTTAAATGAATATTTTAGAATTCACAAATTTAAAATACAAAGTATAGTTTATTTGATTGGATAGTTTAGGAATCAGGTAAACTTTTATTTCAGTTGAACATACTGTGCTGCACTTTTGAGCTCCAGATCATGTGCTTTTGAATATGCTGTATCAACTCCATGGATAGACTGCTATTAGATATAGAAACTGAGGCTCAAGGAGGCTGTTAAGTGGCCTATTAGCTGGACTGATTCTAGAACCTTCTGATTCCATTTCTATTGCTCTTTTGTCTAAATTATGCCCCCATGGCTAAAGTATGGGAAATAATTTTCATTTTCCTTCATTCACTAGATGTGTTTATCACTTAAGAACTGCAGGGTCCCTTGTGAGTGGAGGGCAGTGTAACACTTGAACTCTTAGCCTAAGAGTTTGATTAAACAAATAGGAAACAGCTGTTCCACATTTAGGGGCATTTCTGAAGCTCTATTTCCAGACACCAGCCTCTCATGGGGAGATTCAACCAGAAGACATATATTTTACCTACTTTGATCTTTACTTTGTTCTACCTTCCACTTTTAACACAAATTTTAGTTTCAGGGAAATTGAGAGAAAAATGACAGTGAAGTTGGATTATGGACGTAAAATCGGTTGAGAGGAAATATAAAAATGTCCCCTTTTCTGTTCCTTGTAAATTAATGTCCAAGTCATCAGGCCAGGAGGGGGGTGGGGCAGAGCATAAGAGAGAGGAAGGAAAGAGGGAGGGCAGAAGCAAAAGATGCCGGAAATCAGGGTCCCCAGGCTCCCCCCTCCTCCACTAAACTCCCTTCCCAAAAAGACTGCCCTTCATTTCATCCCTGGATTTCCAGGCACCTAATCCACTTGATGGTCAGGTGTGATAGGAGACATTCGTGTTTTCGTTGTAACTTGCACTAGGGCTGTTGTTAGCAAATCCAGGCCTCTAGCTATTTTCCTGACTCTGGCCAGAACACTAACTTGAAGCCCAGAAGCACTCCGAGGGCAGAGGCAAGTCACTGCTGGTTTCCTCTTCTACACAGAGACTCAGACTTAACAAACACCAGGGGATCTCAAAGACGATGGATATTTGCCTTCCCATTTTGCCCTCCTTTCTCTCTCTTTTTAAAATAGCATAAAGAAAAACATACTATTCAAAATTAAATGATTTCACACTATTACCCCACACACGTCTCTCCAATCCAGTGAATTGACAAGATTTATGTTATAGCGTATGGGTGAACACTAATCATAGACGTATCTGATTTGGGGATAGGGAAAGACCTTAAAGGTAAGCACAATGGAAGAAATAACAAAAAAAAAGAGTGAGAATTGCTGAGGCTAAAAAAAAAAAAAGTGTCACAATGTAAAAACAGTGAGGGGCGTGTGGCTGGCTCAGTTGGTTAAGGGTCTGACTCTTGACCTCAGCTCAGGTCTTGATCTCAGAGTCATGAGGTCAAGCCCCACATTGGGTTCCATGCTGGGAGTGGAGCCTACTTTAAAATAAAGTAAGATAAAATAAGGAAATATTTGTGGCAAAATGGCAGAAAAAAGATTGAAATTACTATATAAAGAACTTACATAAATCAATAAAAGGAGTAAACATATGCAAAGAACATATTACTTCTCAGAACTTAGCTCTGCAGAAGGCTTAGAAACAAGAGAAAATGTTTATCTTCATTAATAATCAATGAAATTTGAAGTGAAGCAATGTAATGTTACTGTTGGTACTTTAGTGACAAAGTTAAGTGTGCCAATGCATGGGATGAACAGAGGGCATGATGAAATACTCTGCTGATGGGAATAAAATTGGTACAATTTTTAAAAGTAGTTTAGTAATTCATATCAAAACCCACAATGAAATAAACACTTGAGATTAAAACTAGTTTGAAAGCCCTGCCTGCCTAAAGTGCTAATTTTATAGCTATAGCATTAAATCTCAAATCTAGAATAAAGACATGGCATGGAAGGCATGGAAGATCAGGTGGAAGGCATGGAAGATCAGATGACTCAAAGTCTCAATATTGTGATAATGATATCTCTCAGCCTCCAAGAAATGTGAACATATCTTTTACTTGAATTAGAGTATGTAGGTTATAGTATGTTGATTTTTTTTTTTAAATCTAGGTCTCATTATCTTATAGTCGGTTTGGACGTGAACTCAAAATTCTTTCCCTCTGGCTTTACCACTCTAACCAGCCTCCAAAGGTGAAATTAGCTCTATCATGCCTTGCTTACATTATCCAGGGCAGGCCATTTCTAAACTCAGGAAAACATACATTTGCTCCTAGAAAATATAATTTTCCATAGGCTATATACAGAACTGGACTTGAAGTTGGAGCTTTTAGCTCAAATGACTTACATTTTAATTAAGCAGGTCATTTGAAACTTCATTGTCAAATATTCCTAGAATAATTAAGCCATGACCCAGTATTTCTAACTACTTTCATCAGAGTTAAATATTTGTTGAAATGGAATTAGCTATGTAGAGCACAAACTCATCTGTAAAGTTGATTATTCTTGCACAGTATCTCTACCAATTCGCTGAGAGTTTCTCTTTAGCAGAGCTCAGATATCTTCACGTTGCCAAATTAATGAAGGGATTGTTTTCTAGCTCGTTGAATTAGAAAATACGTTTATCTTTCATTCACTTGTAAATTTCTTATCCCAAGCATCATATTCATAACTGAGAGAAGTGACCTGTAACTTTTATGGTTATAACCAAGGTTTGAACAATCCCGTTATTGTTTGTCTCTACCTAGAGCCAAGAAGACAAGTTCTACCTCCTAAATGAACAGAAGGATCTAAGGATCTGCACCAATAATCTCCATTTGTCTCTGCGTTTTGAGCTCCCTCTGTCCTGCATCGTGCCAGACACCCAGAATCAGCCACTTTCTGTATCACGAAATATTGTCGATTTCACTTATTTCACAATTTGGGTCAAATTTTATTCTTGAGTACTTATAAATGTACTTTTGTTAATTGTGTGGACTTGCTGGTTTCAGGTGCCAGAAATCCAGCTCTAACTAGTTCAGACAAAAAGAAAATTTGTTGGAAGAATAAAGGTATAAATCAAAGGAAGAATTGAAAAACCAAAATGTAAGAAGGACTAGGGTGAGCTGGACTCACAGGCAACTGGAACCAGGAACTATGAGGTGTCTCTTTGTCTTTCTCTCACTCTCTCTCTCATTGCAGACCAGCAGGAAGTGTGTCCCCGCCCTGCCTCAAAGCTTCTAGACCTCACTCACAGCTTCTGTCACCACAGAGGAACTGGCTGGCTCCTTGCTAGTTACAATTCAGAAAGATCTTGAGAAAAGACACTGATTGATTCAGCTGAGTCAGGCCCCCACCCTCGCACCAATTGGAAGACCAGGAGGAAGATTCCTGTGGTACAGATCACGAGATCCCAGAGCCGGGTAAATGCTGTGAATGACAGACACCCAGAAGAATGACCACTACAGTGTCTTTTTAAATTTGTTTTTGAAAGCTCTGGCCAGTATTTCCATAATTGGTCACAATAAACAGCCACTTTTGTGAAAATGAGCTAGTGAAAACATCAGTAAACTGGGAAAATACAACAAATTCAAAGAAAAAAAAATGAATCACAAATTCACCATCCAAATATAAGTACTATTTACATCTTAGTGCATGTCTTTCTTGTCTTTTCTATATATATGTATACTTTCCTATTTGTAGTATGTCATTGAGATCATGTTAAATGTACAATTCTACATTCTGCTGTTCATTTAAATGTGAAAAGAATACTCTTACTAACATTTTATGCTGGGGCACCTGGGTGGCTCAATTGGCTCAGGTGGTGATGCCAGTCGAGCCCCATGTCGGGCTCTCTGCTCATCGGGGAGCCTGCTTTTCCCTCTCCTTCTGCCCCTCACTCTGCTCATGCTCTCTCTCTCTCTCTCTCAAATAAATCAGTAAAATCTTTAAAAAAAAACAATAAGATTTTATATTTCTAAATCCCTTTAGGTCAGAGAATCTATGACACCAGAAGATACATGAACTTCTTGAACTTCTACACAAAATGTTATAGGTATTACCATACTCTGTGTATTTCTCTTGGGAAGGGGTATAGGTTTTTCACTAGATTCTCAAAGTGGTCTGTGACCAAGAAAAGGTTAAGGGCATTCAGGTTTCCAAAGCACTTCCATGTACATTACAATAGACCCATAACTGATACATATTTAATATTTTATTTTTCACCTAGTCTCAAGTGACATATAGGTTCCTGACATGTGGCACACTACAACTTGCAAATGCATGTATTTGAATCAATACGTTCAAGCCAGATCCTTGGTTTGTGGGTGAGCCTTGCTGGTGTCCAACATCTCAGCTCAGCAAAGCTCCCTTACCCTAAAGTCAGGACTAGTGCTTTTGTGAATACCACAGCTTGTGTGTATGCACTGTGGGGGGTTAACAGCTAAAGGGGCCTGACTGGGCACAGGTTGGGGACCAGGGGAGCCAGGGGTGTATGGAGACGAGATTATGAGACAGAAGGTAGATTCTGAGAAACTTGTGTTTTTGGTATTGATGGTGAATTCCAGAGGCAGACATAGCACTGAGTGGCCATTTTAGCCTAAAGCCACTTCACCACCTGAATCACCAGGGCTTCCAGGAACCAAGCTTGGAGCAGTGACTTCTGAGCAAGAGCATGGACAGTTCACAACCAAAGAGAATTTTTTTAGAATTATCAAGTTCACCTCTCTCAAGCTAAATAGCCAACTATTATTCAAGGTTCCCCTCCCTGGTGTACCCAACTTCGGTGGATTTAACCCTTTGTATCCCTCTTTGAGTAAGTGCTGGCTGAACTTAAGTGATCTGGGCAGACTTTGCTCTTCACGCTGTGCTGCTAGCGCTCTCCTCTACCTCCCAGAAGTCCCATTTTCTGTTCCTCTGCACACTTTTATCTTACTCTGTTTCCAACCCCACTGTGGTGTTTCCCTGGGATACCTTTCACTCTCAAACAAGAACTACAGACGCCGTTGAAACTTGGCCTGCGTCTGGCCTCACCCGTTAGCCCAGGGGACCCCAGGGTTGAGGGCCCTTTGTCACGGCATCTGCCATTTCAAGTGCCTCTGTTCAGTCAAATCCATCCCATGATTTGCCATATTGTTAGGTGCTTGTGACAAGAAGATCCATTTCTCTATATACAATTCTATTAAGTTTCTTAAGGTTAAACTCTGTTCTTCTTGTTTGATTCCCATTCAGCACATGGCAAAGCAGAATTTAGAGTTTACCTTAATGAGAGAAAAATACAGGTTCTTTGCTACACAGAAAGCAACCAGACCAAATAACTGAGAAAATCCAGTGGTGATGGCTGGGAATTACATGGCTATATTCTGTCTTCTAACAACTCTTTGTAACTTCAACCTGGTGCTCAAGCGGTCTCCCGGGAACCTTCGTTTCTCATGTTTTGAACGGTACAATTTCACCACATCCTCACTGAAATGTGAAGAGTAATCTTGAAATTCTTTTGGTAAAGTGCTTAAGTTTTTCCAAAGAAAATGACCTAATATCAAAAAAGAGCACACTGCTAAAGTGACCTTCAGTTCATTAAGACTATAATATGAATATATTTGCCATTTCCTTAGTACTGAGTTAAAGAATTATCCTATACAGTAATCTGGGTTTTAGAAGAAAGAAACAAAGAAACAAAGAGGAAAAGTTTTGAAAAATAATTGCCAGTGATTAATTTTTTTAAGTCTTCAAATGTCAATTCCATTTCTATCAATTTAATTGCCCATTTTGTGTCAAACTCCCTATTTCTGTTTGTTTGTTTTTTTATTCACTAACTGGATATTTTCAGGCCTAATATTGCTATCTCACAAAATAGCCTTCTATTCAATAACCAATTCAAGGACCATTAGTATCTTACAAACACTTAAATTCACCTTATCACACAACAAATGGACACTAAGTACAATCCAATATTTCCAGCCAAAAGTTCACACATAAATGTTGCCACTGAGCTCTGGGTTCCTGATCCCTAGATCTATCCCACTTTATTTATTTATTTTTATTTTTTTGGTTCAGCATCCAAATTATGTACACAGTATTGTTGTATAATAGCAAAATAATAATCATAATAAATAATAATAATTTACCTGGGAAAGTTATTGCAAATGGAAATATTTATTCATTCGTTCATTCATACTTCTGAAAGCCCTACTATGTGCCAAGCATTGTGCTAAAGCTACAGACTCAGCAGTGAGCAAGATAAAGTCTTTGATCTCAAGAAGCTAACATTCTAGGCAGAAAAGGTAATAATATCCATTTTCCTTCCTGGATTTCATTTCTTCCCCAGATGAACAAGCAAGATAATCAGATAATGATAATAAATATTATAAGGCAAATAAGACAGGGGGACATCACAAATATCATTGAATTGGGGTAGGCTTTAGTTAGCTAGCTATTCAGTTTATTTAAACAATTCTTACAATTTCAGGATAAATTTCAAGTAAATTATTCCAGAAGTCAGGAAGAGAAAGATTTTGTTTAAAGCTCCTTTTGTTTAGGTTTTTAATCACTAATTTCTAACAACTGAAAAGCAATTTAAGTTACTTCAAGTGGTTTTTCATAATTTAACTGAAGCAAGAAATTCCCAGTCTCTTCTCCCTTTCAGAGATTGAAGAAAATAATCTAGACATCTAATTGCATAGATACAATTAGAGCAGCTCCTAAAGAACCTGTGGTCACTTTCTTACTAGGCAGCCAGGAAAACAGGATCCCAAATACTATTCTGCATTACAATTATCTCATTTCAATAAATGCAAATCAAAGAGGAGAAAAACCTAGATAATCTAAAACATGGAGTGCTCATCTGCTTCCCTCTAAGTCTCATTTTACTCTGTGCTAGGAACCCACATATTTCCTAAATGTCAAAAAGGATGCAAAGAGTAAAAAACAAAATATAAAGCAGAGCAAGTTTGATCACAATTGATATTTTAACTCATTAAAGTTAATGGTTTCTTCTAAGCATCTTCCATCAACACTTAAATGGCAAGAATAAATCAAAGTAATGTTCCCCTCAAGAGAAAAAGAAAAATCAAAGAGCAAGAGATATTGTTGGTCTTAATTTGGAGACCAAGGAATCCTAAATTCTTAAACTTTTTTGGCTTTGGAGGAAATCAAGTCTCCGCTAGGTGATGCTTATAATTCACAAAACTGAGTTAATTTGGATGAAAACTGGTCTCATTAGTTATGAGAAACAAGAAATGAGCAGCACACACACAGGTATTAGAGCGCACAACACCCAAAATACACATCCACATTGGAACTGCCATTTGCATTTGGGTTTATTTTACCATATCAAAATCAAGGACCTATATTGCGTTTGTTTGTTTGTTTTTAAGATTTTATTTCTTTATTTGAGTGAGCACAGGCTCTCGAGCAGGGGGAGGGGCAGAGGAGGAGGGAGAAGGCCGAGCATGGAGCCCCACACAGGGTGCCATACCACCACCCTGAGATCATGACCCCAGTGGAAGCCAAGAGTCCTAAGTCCAACTGACTGAGCCACCCAGGCGCCCTATATACCGTTTTAAGGGATTGTCTTCCAGCTTCTGCTCTGACTGTGTTTCCTCTGTCCTATCTGCCACCAAGTATCCTACCATGATCTGACAGCCACAGTTTAAAGTTACCAAAAATACGACCTCTGGCCCATAAGGAAAGCCAGACAATTCCAGAAGATCAACGAAACCAGCATTTGCCCAGGTGCCAGGCCCACTCCCTGAGTTCCAGGCCCTGGGCTTCAGCTCCAGGGAAACCTTCTGGAAATCCAAACTGCCCCTCACCAGGGCTGGGTCAGGGACCCTGGGTGCCCCTTCCAGATGCAGCACTCACCACACTGCACGGTAAAACCCATTGCACCATCCTCTTGCCCCCTAGGTCACACCCTCTGGGAGGTCAGGGGCCCCCGCCTGCCTTGTTCACTGCTGGGTCTGCGGCACCTCAGCAGAGCTTGGGATGAATGGACACAGGAAAGAAGGAATGAGGAGGTGAACTGCTCCTTTCTCACAGAGCAGAGGAGGATGGGGAAGATGCCCTGAGAAAGAGGAAGCTGCAATAAAAACTTGAGAGAGAGAATGAAGGTAACTTGGTGCCTTCTGAAGCCATCGTTAGAGGCCTGACAGGACTGGAACTGCCCTGCTCAACCACTAAGGGATGCTTTGAGTGTATTCACCTGAACTTTTGGGGGCACCTGGGTGGCTCAGTGGTTGAGTGTCTGCCTTTGGCTTAGGTCGTGATCTTGGGGTCCTGGGATCGAGTCCCGCACCAGGCCTCCTGCTCAGTGGGAAGCCTGCTTCTCCTTCTCCCCCTGTGTGTGCTCTTTGTCTCTCAAATAAATAAATAAAATCTTTAAAAAAATAAAAATAAAAATAAAATCCATATTCAAGGCAATATCAATAAACACCACAAGTGAAATCTATTGATCCTGTCATGTTATCAACATTGATCACATTGATTTGATACACTATCTTTTTTACCAATCACCTAGCTAAAAAGAAAACCTAAACCATTGTTGTAAACAGAAATTCAACAATGTCGGGGCACATGGGTGGCTCCGTGGTTGAGCATCTGCCTTTGGATCAAGTCCTGATCCCAGAGTCCTGGGATCGAGTCCTGCATCGGATCCCTGCATGGAGCCTGCTTCTCCCTCTGCCTGTGTCTCTGCCTCTCTCTGCGTCTCTCATGAATAAATAAATCTTTAAAAAAATTTTAATATGAGAAATAAAAAACTGGAAGAGAGAAAAATCATTCAATGTGGGAATCTTACTCTCAAGGAACCAAGCAGGTAGGTCTAATAAATCAGCTTTCTCCCGCTCCGCGGTGGAGAATGATTTACTACATCCATAAAATTAAGGGACGTGGAGCGAGAGACCCTCGGGGGCCTGAAGCGGGGCGCGCAGGCAGGGCCGTGCTTGACCAGGCGGCTCGGGGCCGCGGGGTGGACGGCTCGCGGTTACTCTGGGTCCACGGGTGACCGTGCTCAGAGGGGCCGGGGGTCACTGGCAGCTCGGTCCCACGGCTGATTAACACCCCGAAATGTGAAGTCAGCGCGGGGAGCTTGCTGATCAGCCTGCAGATTTGCTCCCTGGTCCCCCCCACCCCGCACGATACCTCCCCCCTCCCCCCCATTGCAGCTCTCTGTTCAAGGGTGAGGAGCTGTCACTTTGCACCCAGCCCCATACAATTTCCGATCGCGTGTAAAAATTAGTAGGACGCTTGCAATAGAACAAACGTGCCCAGGCTTCAACACGACCAAGAAAATAACTGTGTAAGAAGCAATAAAAGTTGTTTCGAAGAATCTCGACTGATTTGCAAGTTCTAGTGATGCCAGAAACCAGGTATTTGGAGAATCCAGAAAAGGAAAAGGAAAGAGGAGCTCCAGCTTAAGGAAGGGACGACCGACGTTTCACTGAGGTGTCCTCAGTAAGTCCTATTTCAAATTTAGCTTCAAATGTGAACCAAATGCTCTGTGGCTGTGAATCCTAGGTCACATTTCCAGCGAGTCACCTAGGCCACAGGTGTGGCCCTGCCCTCAGGGCTGAGCGATTCTTTTTTGTTTAATTCAACTAATTAACATATCATGTATTATTGGTTTCAGAAGGAGCTCAGTGATTCATCAGTCTTATGTAACACCCAGTGCTCATCACACCAGTGCCCTCATAATGCCCATCACCCAGTTACCCCATCCCCCCAACCCCAGTCCCACCCCCTCCAGTGACCCTCAGTCTGTTTCCTATGATTTAAGCTGAGCTATTCAACTCTAATGAGCTACTTCAGATAAAGCAGAGGTCCCAGACTTTTGGAATTTATGTAACAAGGAAAAAAATAATAATGGAAACATGCAACCAAAATAGAACTGTCAAGAACTTTTCTTCCTGGTCAAGTCAAAACAAAGAGAAAAAAGGAGAACGAGAAGAAGAAAAAAGAGGAAGAGGAGGAAGAACTACTATCTATCATTATCATGATTTAGAGAAAAGAAGACAGTTTAACACCAAAAAAACTAAGAATATAGTCTTCAAATTGAAAGGGCATGAATTTTGGGGTTCCTAGGTGGCTCAGTCAGTTAAGCATCTGCCTTCGGCTCAGGTTAGGATCCTGAGGTCCTGGGATGGAGCCCCACATCGGGCTTCCTGCTCAGCGAGGAGCCTGCTCTCCCTCTCCACCTGCTACTCCCCCTGCTTGTGCTCTCTCTCTGCCAAATAAATAAATAAAATGTCTTTTAAAAATAAAGATAAAAAGACATGAATTCATATTTATGAAAAAAGTCACTTGTTTTTATTTTCTCACAGGCCGACCAATGGATGGACTAACATAGGATAGAGGCTTGGCAGTAACACAAGTTCAAATCCCGACTCTACCACCTGCTTACTACCTGGGGCAGGTTGCTTCCAATACCCACCACTTAGTGCTCTTTCCTGTGAAGCAGGGATGCTCACTTAAGGACAGGAAATGAATACGGAGGAAATGAATCTGGCATGTCAGGGATTACTAAGGGGTAGCTGCAATTATCTGGGGGTGCATCATCTGGGGTGCATCATCTGAGACTGAATATAAGCATATGTAAGTGTGGGGTTGGAGCCAAGGCGAGAGAACAAAGGTCTCTCTTGATACTCCTGCCCCCCAACATGGAGCTGCTCTTCTTTTGGACCACAAACCCTGATTGGCCTAGGTTTTGTGGGATCTTGTCCCCTTCCCTGTTAGAGAGTTTCATTTAAACGTGACCTCACCTGGGGTGCCTGGGTGGTGCAGTTGGTTAAGCAGCCTTACTCTTGGTTTCCTCTTAAGTCATGATCTCAGGGTCATCAGATCAGCTCCCCCCTCAGTTGGAGTCTGCCTCAGATTCTCCCTCCCTCTCCTTCTGCCCTTCCACTTATGTGCTCATGCATTCACACACACACTCTCTCTCTCTCTCAAAAAAAAAAAAAATCTTTAAAAAAAAGAAAAGAAAAAAATAAACTTGAGCTCACCTGACTACAGATGATACTTGCAAAGGTGAGTTAGGTGAGAGGGGGCCTCTGGGTCCTGCTCATCCCAGAATTCTCCTGGGCCAGTGCTAGAAGCCCTCCAGTTGCTAGAAAACCCATCATTTCGACTTAGAATGAAGTTGATTTGTTTGTTGACCATAAAGACAGACGGGGTCAGTGTTGCCAAAAAAATGGAGGGATTTGGCTGCGAACATCTTATATTCTAGCTACAAGATTTATATCAGAGTATATATAACATGTGGCTGTAAAATGTAGAGAGAGCGAAGTGTGATCACGCTTTTCCCTACTTCCCTCTTGCAGACAAAAGACATGCAGATTTTAAAGGAAAGATCTAAGGTAAGGCTCCGGGTTTGAGATTCAGATGTTAAAGGACAAAATGATTTAATTTCCTCACTGGAGTATTCCAAAATGCTATTCTAAATGTTGATTTGCTCAGAATTAGAATTGTACTCTGTAGCTAGCTCAGTTAAGAGGAAAATAAAGTGCGAAGAACAAAGACCCTTCCCAGGGTCACCATGGGGGAAGCTCGCTGGACCTGCTGTTAGGGGACCTGCGCTCTGAACTGGGCTTTACTGTGTATCTCTTTTGCTCTGTTTTCCAATAGAAAAATAAAACTAATACCAGCCCTTGCTCCCTGACAAAATGATGGTGAAGCTCAAAGAACTCTGTAAGTTTGAAAAAGTTCATAACCCTACTACAATATGATATCATTGTGATTATAGTGATGTTAATGGAATTTCAGCTCCATTCTTTCTTTAAAGGCCTAGTGTTTAAAATTAAAACATTAAATAAAATAAATGCTTGTCTACATCTGAAAGAACGCATGGAAAACTCGGCTTGCAGCCATGGAGTAACCCAGATGCCCTTGAAGTTCTCCGACTCCTGAAATGCTGGGCAAGATGGGCTCCAGGGCTGCCGCGAATTCCAGTCCTAGAATCTGTGGAGCCTTGAGACTCTGCAGGATTCCTGTGTTTTCTGAAGTCTTCTTCTGGTCTCTTTTCCCCTGAGTTCCTGTTTCTTTGTGTTGAAGATTTGAGGGGGTAGATTTGGGGCAGAGACGGGAATACAGGCAGGTTTTACAAATGACGTATCTAATAAAGGGTGAGTATCCAAATAGAAAAAGAACTATACAACTGAACATAAAAAAAAAAAAAAACATAATCCAATTTTAAAATGGGCAGAAAACATGAACAGACATTTCTGCATACAGATGACAAATAGACACAGGAAAAGATGCTCAGCATCACTCATCACAGAAATGCAAATCAAAATCACAATGAGATATCACTTCACACCTATCAAAATGGCTAAAATCAAAAACATAAGTAACAACAAGTGTTGGCGAGGATGTGGAGAAAAAGGGACCCTCAATGCACTGTTGTGGGGGGTGATGCAAATTGGTGCAGCCACTGTGGAAGACATTATGGTGGTTCCTCAAAAAATTAAAAATAGAACAACCATATGCTATAATAATCACACTACTTGGTATTTACCCAAAGAATACCGAAACACTAATTCAAAAGGATATATGCCCCCGATGTTTATTGCAGCATTATATTTACAATAGCTAAATTACAGAAGCAGCCCAAGTATCCATTCATCGATGAATCGATAAAGAAGTGGGATATATATATATATAAAATGGACTATTACTCAACCATAAGAAAGTAAGAAATCTTGCCACTTGCAACAACATGGATGGATGGATCTAGAGAGTATAATGCTAAGTGAGATAAGTCAGAGAAAGATAGGGCAGCCTGGGTAGCTCAGCGGTTTAGCACAGCCTTCAGTCCAGGGCATGATCCTGGGGATCCAGGATCAAGTCCCGCATCGGGCTCCCTGCATGGGGCCTGTTTCTCCTTCTGCCTGTGTCTCTGCCTCTCTCTCTCTCTCTCTCTCTCTCTGTCTGTCTCTCTTGAATATAAATAAAAAATCTTTAAAAAGTCAGAGGAAGACAAATATCATGATTTCACTCACATATGAAATTTAGAAACAAAACAAACAAAGGGGGAAAAAAGGAGATAAACCAAAAAACAGATTCTTCACTATAGAGAACAGATGGTCACTGGCGGGGGTGGGGGTGTATGTGTGTGAAAAAAAGAAAAGGGAATTAAGAGCGCACTTATGATGAACACTGAGTACTGTATAGAATTGTTGAATCACTGTATTGTACACATGAGAGTAATATAACACTGTATGTTCACTATACTGGAATTAAAATACTTTTTTTTTTTAAAGACAGGTTTTACAGCACAACACAAAAACTTTCCCAGGAAAGGCTGGCCCCCACCTCCCTGGTCCTACAGCTCCCGCCTTCCTTCTCTGCTCTGCGTGTGTCTCCCGAGGAGTGGCTTCCCGTCCCCAATATCTTGGCGCTGGTGACATCCAAAGGTCTCACCCCATCCAAGCAGGCTCATAACGGCATGTTTCTCAAACAGGCTAAAGTAGCCCTGCTGTGAGAACAAACCTGTTCTCAAAATGTGGTTCTCTCCACTGACAGCGTCGGCATCACCTGGTATCTTGTTAGAAATACAAACCGGGGGGATCCCTGGGTGGCTCAGCCGTTTAGCGCCTGCCTTTGGCCTAGGGCGTGATCCTGGAGTCCCGGGATCGAGTCCCGCGTCGGGCTCCCTGCATGGAGCCTGCTTCTCCCTCTGCCTGTGTCTCTGCCTCTCTCTCTCTCTCTCTCTCTCTCTCTCTATCATTTATAAATAAATAAATCTTAAAAAAATGTTTTTAAAAAGAAGGCAGACCTATCATAAAATCAGAAACCCTGCAAGTGCAGCCCAGAGAGCTGCACGTTTAGAGCCTCGAGGAGACTCCCCTGCTGGCTTGATTAGGGGAGTCCCTGAAGGCTCTGCGGCCGGTCAGCGTGTCCCGGGACTCGTGGTGGAGCACACAGCACGCCGCGTGAACGTGTAGCAAGTCCCAGTAGGTGCTCAAGGAAGAGCTGCGTGGACAACGTGCTGCGCCCTCAGCCCCCCGATGCCACGTGAAGGGGAGGAGGAAACCGTATGAAACACACTCTCTGCTCTTGTGACTTGAAACCAGCAGTGACAGAACAACACGTGCGCTTGTGGCCTTAGAGCAACAAGTCAACGTATAGATACTGAGCCTGTGTTTTGAGGGACGCGCAGGGGAAAGCAGGGACTGCACGACTTGAGGTGTGAAGGAGCAGAGCCCGCCCGGGCCGCATCTCGGGAGCCTGGCCTCCGGGTGTCCTGGGATTTCCTGGCTCCAAGGCCCCTCTGTGCCGAGGGATGATTAATGGCTGAATTTCGTGGTTCGGCCTCCAAGCTGCAGGGGCTCTCAGGGAGAACTCAGTGTGGGCTGGAGGAGTTAGAGAAGGTTGTGCCCCTGATGGGGAACTCGTGCTGGGCTTCTTTTCAGTACAAGAAAGATCTGGATGAGCAGAGATTTATAGGATTTTCTTTTCCAGTTTTGGTAACTTTCCAAAGCATGGAGAGAAAAACATGTAGCAAGCTTTTCTTTAGTGGACATAAATTCTATTTGTCCGAAGGAGGAAGCTAGATCCAAACAGCCAAACAAAGATGTAGGCCAGGCCTGCAGGCCTAGCACAAAATTGTGGCTGGGCGCTTGGCAAACAGCCTCTTGGCAGGTAGGTCCTAAAAGGTGCCTGCCTCCTCCATTCCCAGCCCCTCAAGGCCCACGCTTACTTTTCCCTTCACCTTGATGGTGCTCTTGGCTTTCTCATGTCTCTCTTCTTGGGCATGTCTCTCCCTCCTCTCTCATCCATCCCTTCTTGGTTAATTCAGCAGCCAAGTCTGACAATTTCTTTGACTTAGAGATGCCCCATGCATATATCTGCCACTGCCAACCAGAGGTCCTCTAAGTGGTCATAACCTTGGATTATTTGCAGTGTCCATGAAGGAGAATGGGAGGTGTGAAAAAGCCAGGTGAAACCTTGACCATTTTCCTTAAAAAAAAAAGTAGGCTGGAGCCCAGGAGAGGAACAAAAAATGCTAAAGTCACTAATTTTGGGAAGAACGTGACTAACATTCAACCTACAGCCTATCATCGGAAGCATTAGAGCCTATAAGTGACCTTTATCATGAAACCTTGAGCAGCAAAATCTGACATCCCACATGAACGAATGAATGAATGAGTGAATGAATGAATGAAAAGAGGAACAGAAAAGTGCCTGTAGAGCTTTTCAAGCACCTGAGGTATAAAACACCAATGCACCAGTTGATACTTGTCTTTCAACAGTATTATAGTGCGGAGAGCCCTAGGAAACCCATCTAATAGATAACAGGTGGCTTTGTTAGAATCTCTGTTAAACTAAAGATAAATACAGTCTGTTTAGCTACCGAGGTGAGACAATCAACTAATCCGCAAAAGAAACAGCTAGCTGGAATTGGACGAACTACAAATCATCTAGAATTGCAGTTGATCTGATTTGTAAAAAAATATCAGCTGCTTCATCACAGATTTATGAGTAGAAGGAAGGGGTGGGAGGGATGTGGCAGTGGCAAGTGAAACATAAAATCAATAATTCAATAACAGAGCTTCTTCAGAGGCTAAAAACAAAACAAAACAAAACCCTTTCCTATTATACCACAGAATAAGCCCAAGCAGTTATGCTGGTCACATAGCAAGGAAATACCTGTGTGTTCCAACATCAGCAAATACATCTATGGCCCCAGGAAGTCTTCTCCTGGGGAGAAGAGCACACTTCTGAAGGTCACTGAGCATCTTCTGGCTGGACATCTAGATATCTTTAATAGTTGGGTAGCAATGTGCTTCAGTTATAAAACAGTGTCTTTTATCTAATTTTTTAAAATATGTTTCATTTATTCATTTGAGAGACAGAGAGCAAGAGAGAGCATGAGTGACAGGGAACGAACGGGAAGGGAGAGGGAGAAGCAGACTCCCCGTTCAGCAGGGAGCCCCCACGGGGCTCCCTCTCAGGACCCCAGTATCATAACCTGAGCTGAAGGCAGACGCTTCACCAAATGAGCCACCCAGCTGCCCCTTTTATCTAATTTTTTAAAGGACAGCTCACTCCACCTCACTCATTCAAAAACTCAATTACTTTTTGAGCAATTTCTGGAAAAAAGTCAACATCCCAGTAATGAAGCTGCCATGGAGCTTGTGTGTTGACTGAGGTCCCCATCACAAATAATCTGAAACAATCCAACACTGCCCAGAGCTCAAGGAAGTCTAAATCTCAGCCTGAAAAATAATCCAAAGTTACACATTTCTCCCCTTTGAGGTCCTAGGAACTAAGCACATTCAAATGAAGTTTAAAGGAGCATTCTTAGGATTTCTGACCACTGTGTACTGGGTAACCCAGGGTGTCAGTTATCCAGGTGTCTGTCCACCTTCCGTGTGAAGAGTTCAAGGATCACAAATAATAAACCCCCACGGATTCCACATGATTGAAGGAAGAAGCATTCTAGCTCCTTGTGTATTCATTTCAATAGCTACCTCCTCAGCTCTATTAACAACACTCTCATCATTTGTGTTCATGTCTGGCTTCCCCGACTATCCTATGAGCTTCTGTAGGATGCATTTCTTCATGTACTTCCTAGTGGGTACTCAGTGCCTGATGTCAGGAGACATTTAATTAAGCTGTATTAAAGGAAGAAGTTAATTTTTCACATATGACCACAACGCAATTCACGCTTAAAATTCTCAAAATATTTCATCTTTGTGTACTCAACTTATTTCAACATATTAAACTTTGCACCATTAACCACATACTGATTAAATGTGTCTATTCTAGGTCAGTTGTTTGTGTTAAATGCTAGTAAATTCTTTAAAAGCATTAACGGAGCTCTTAGGAGCTCTGTGTCTAGATGTGATAATAACTAGCAGCTTCCAATGCTTGCCCTGTGTGCTAGCTAGTCAAGTCCTTTCTCAATTCTGAGATAGTGTCTTTCTTTTCCAGATGTGTGCATCCAGGCTCAAGAGGTTAAAATAGGAAATTAATCAACTGAACTCTCATTGCTCAAGAATGAAGCAGGAATGGGATTCAAATGCAGGACTTTTGATTCCACATCCCATACCCCAACATTCCTTCTGACTTAATATTAGAATAAGGGGGTTGACTTAAAATCAAGTCTGGTCTCAGAGCACATCATGGAAGCTTCTTTTTAACACCCAGTTCCACATCCCAGAAAAGCAGTCCCACTCACTGCTTTTCTCCTCTCCTGTCCTCTCTCTTCCCCCTACCCCATCCTTCCCAGCATCCCAGCTTCTCTCACACACTGCAGTAGACCACGGAGAAGAACACTTCTTATCTCACCGTGACAGTTGCTTAGATTCCTGATAAGTGGAAGTTTCCCGATGGAAGCAACCTTGAAATACATTCATATAGAGTGTTACTACAAAAATTCACAGTGATTCCCTTTTTAAAACAATATTGATCACCTGAAAGTATTGATCACTTGAGAAAGTGACTTTATATCATCTTGTAAGACTGAATTGAGCGAGGCACAATGTTCCTGATGTTGGTCCTCATTTGTGGAAGGAGCTGCAAAAGTTGTTGGGGGTGAGGCTTGAGCCTGGAGTCTCTGCAACACTCAGCCTGGAAGACAGGCACATTCTTGAGTGTCTCCTTCCACCGAGGAATACTCTCCTAAGTGCGAGTCACACTTCTCTGACCAGCTCTGTCTGGCCCTGAGAGGTTTAGCGCTGTTACTTGAAAGGAAGTGCTTATTATTATTGTTATTATTATTATGCTCAGATTGGTCCCCAAGGAAGAGAAGGAATGGATCCTGAGCCAAATGTTTATTCAATCAAGATGAAAAAACTCAAGCCACGTAGGGAAGAAATCTTCTTGCCAAGGAAACAGGCAGTGGCTATGAAAAATAAGATGTTGCAATGCTTACATCGCAGATTAAAGTAGAATCCCTTCCTTCACCTTCCCAAACTCTACTTAGTCACCATTAGCCTCATTTTAGTTAATCTGTCCAATTTAGCTGTCAGCATTTTACACATTTGGCTGTAAATCTGGGTTTAAGTGATCCTCAAAAACCCCTAACCCTCAGCAACCATGATGCCTACAGCAGAGATGGGGACACAGAAAAGGGTTATCTCTAGTCTTATGTGACCAAAATGTCATTTGAAAGACAGTCCAACACAGGCCCAGGTAGTTTCCTCTGTGAAACCCAGAATCATCCTTGGTGAGGAAACAGAATGCATCAGAAAGACCCAGGGCTCTCTTTTCCCAAAGCACCAACAAGCCAGTCGGGAAGGCAAGATCTAGACAGAGAAAAGTCAAACAGCATAGAAGGGTCAAATGATGAGAACGCCAACGAAGTGAAAAATGACACAGAGCGACTGCCGTACATTCCAGAAAGACCATAACACCCTACAAAAAAACTGTATGGCAATAGTTGCAGTTTTAATCGTAGACACATAGCTCACTCCTGTTGGAAAAGAGCAGAGGTCTTTGCAAAAGGGCCACAAGGACGACATGTATTGTTGACGTGGTGGTGAGGCGTCGGCTGAGGTTGAGGCCGCTGCGCTGCGCCTGCTGCTGGCGATATTGGGGACACTGGGAGGTGCTTTCCTCCTGCTCTGAGTCCTGGAAATTGCTAAATTCGTTGTCTGATCCTCCTTACTTCCAAGCCGGTGTCCCAATAAGACATAAAGGATTTTTTTTATTGTTTTTAGCAGATTGTTCTTTTTTATGAGACATCTGAAAAAAGAAGCAAAAAATTGTCCTATGTCTTGTTTAGGGACAGAAGATAGAATAGGTAGTTTCCACATGTTGGTTCCTCTGCAACATGCCATGGAGCTCCTGGGGAAGGGGCGGGGGGGGGGGGGGGGGGCGGCGGGGACTGGCCCTGCTCCAGGCTGCCGCTGGGAGGAGGGGAGGCCAAGACGTCTCAGCTGTGTGCCGCTCCCCTGGCTATCCCCTGGCTATTGCTCAGGCCTCAGATACTGCAGGTTCCTGCCCTACTCCCCTCTCCCAGACCATTCCCTGAGTCTCCTTTAGTTAGAAGAGAAAAATGTGTTTACTTTTAAGACGAGGACCCTGAGCCTGAAACATGATTGGCTGCCCCTATTGAAGCAGAAATTTGGGCCAAACAGGGCCCATCCTGAGAGAAATGTATGGGTTTTAATAACTAAAAGGCTTGCACTGTTGATTGTGAATGATAACGTACCAGGGTGCTTTCAACTAACTTTAAGACCTCTTGCTGTTGGAAGACCGACTACCTTGGCTATTTATTAGATCCAATTGCAAGTAGAAACTACTCTTGAAAAAAAATGCAGCTGTCTATAGTCCAAAACCATGGAAACCAGCTCTTTCTGCAAACAATGAGCCTGCTTCCAGCCAAGGCAGCTAGAGATTCTCATTTCTCATGATTTTCTTCCAAATCCCAAACAGCAAATGCCTTTAAAATGCACAAAAGAGCAAGGAGCCTACTGAATTGGCAATTATTCCCGTTCCTTTTTAGTAAAGGAGGGGAAGGCATAAAAGATCTGTGTTTTGCTACTTCTGCGTTTCCAAAGGCAAGATGGCCTCAGGACAAGTTAACCCTCCATAGAGAGAACTGCTCAGAGCTGCAGAGGGAGAGTGTTTGGCGTTTTCATGACCAAGGTATGTTTTCTTTTTTGGCAAAGGCCTTGTTCCAGAGGGAAAACGATATGTACTAGTTCCAGAATGAACCCCATAGAAACCACACTGCTTTCAACATGGTTACAGTCAGCACATAGTTTCTCAGTTATAAACCACCCTCCCCCTCATTCTCCCATCCCAGATAGTCCACGATCTGCTTTCCAAACACACTCTCGCAACAAATAGCGATAGCCCGTGTAAGTCGGAATTTTAAATATGCACCAAATTGCAGGTCGCCTTATCAGAGTCAGCCTTTCCAGGTCTGACCTGTTCACCCGGTGCCTGACCCACACAAAGCCCTGAGACAGCGGAGGCCCAGCGCTGGTGGAGGCTGTCCACTCTGACCCAGCCTTTCTAGCACAGTGCTTCCCCCATGCCCACAGACTCACGGCAGCATCCTCGTGACAAGGACCTTCTGTTCATTCACACCAGCCTGCTGGCTAATGTGCGCATTCACATCGGTGCAGAGGTCAGCAGCCCAGGATGGCTCATTGTCTTCCCCGCTGAGAGTTTCTCCACTGCCCCGGAGTGGGTGAGGTTACCCAGCATGCTCCCAAAAGATAGTGCACTTCTGTTATCCTAGCATCTGTCTTCCACTCCCCATCCACCACACTACTGCAAGCTTCAGTCCATCTGCTGCTGGGTCTTTAGTCCTCGGTTCGGTGCCCTATACACAGAAGAAGCTCAGTAAACATTTCCCGAATGTTGTGGGAAAGATGATGTCCACAGAGATCCGTGCTCACTACCCATTCATTAGAAATGAATCTCCACGAGTAGAATTTCCATGAGAGAAGTGTCTGAGTAAGAGAGACATTTAGACCAGAGGGAACTTGTGAAAACCCATCAAACAGGGTGGCACCCCCTTACCAGTCCTGTAACCTTTCCAGTGTGCTGGACTCCTCTAAGAATGCGATTAAATCTATGTGCATCCTCTGCTAAGAAAAAAAAATGTGCACGCACACACACAACACACAGATAAACATGCAATCTTGCCTGCAATTCAAGGAATTAAAGGATTCATTGAAATATATTCCTGAGACCCCAGGCTAAGAACATCTGCTCCATCTCAGCTGGATACTTTTCTCCATTTCGACAGATTTCTACCCACCTGAGGGCAGGAAGGAAATCTTGGTCAGCCCTACTTCTACCAGTAGTAACCACAGTTCCCAGTACGTAACAAGGGCCTCAATAAGCAGCCAGTGAAAAAGTGCACTGTACTGAGGAAGGGTGAAGAGTGGAATTTCAAGATTCAGTAAGAGTTCTTATCCTAAGCAATCCACCAGCAGCTCCTGCACTTCCTCTCCCCCTGTCCACGCCCACCCCCAAGAAATACGGGCATCCCTATGTCGTGTGGACCCAGCATAAAAGGTGCTCCTGTCACTAGTGCACATGAGTGAGTAGGACACCTGCCCCAGACAGTTTGACCTCCACGCACTGTCCTCTGTGATGAGCCAGAAGGTTGCAGGACCTCCCCAGGGGGTACTTTGAAAACTCATGGGGGCACTTTCTGGTTCTCATGATAACTAGGGATCACTGTCACATTTTTGCAAGGTGCAGGCACTGTCCACACAGCAGAGACTTCTCCAAGGTCCCAAATCACCTCCAAATGTCCCATCAGATATTCACTTAGGTCAAAATATGGCTATAATCTTGTAATCCTGGGTCTTAACTCTGTGTCACATACCATCACAAAGGAATTTTGCATGAGTATAATGAATGCTGAGTTTTTCGAGAGTGCAGCTACAGCTGAAGTCCATGTAAGATCGTACACTGGTCTGGAACGTTAGCAAGAGGTGTTTACCTTTGGAAAAATCATAGTGCCCGTGTCCACACCTCTAATGGGATCTGCATCCCCAGAGCCTGCAGCAGGCCTGCTAGGAGAGCTGTAACCATCGTCATTCAGCCCAAACTTGCAAGCTCTGACCACCTCCTTGCATCTTTTGGCATCGCTCTGCCTAAACATTTACCATTTAAATGCCTATTCTTCTTTCAAATTATTTTTAACATTTCTCCTTTATATTATAGTCAAGGTGTCCTATTGACTTTTTAAATTATGTGTATAAGTAAGTTTTATTACCTAAACAGTTAGTTTCAAAAGAGTGAAAGGAATGTAACAGAAAGTTTGCCACAGAAGGGGGATGAGACTGACGGTGAACTGTGGCATAGCAAATCACTGGTGCTCTTCACTGCCAAGTCATCGTGTGCTAAAGCAGCTTAGATTAACACATAAAGACAATATATTCATATAACAGGAAGCCCAGAGGTAGGTAGTTCCAACACTGTTTTAGTGGCTTCATGAGCTGGAAAACAGCCCAGGTGGTGTCAGTCTTCTCATCTGCTGCTTTCAATGTCTTAGCATTTGTCCTCAGGTTCATCCCTCCATGGCTGCATGAAGACCACAGCCACCCACTCGGTTTGGACCCAAAAGTCCGAGGCACTGGTTTTCCCTTGCATGGTTCTTTTATCAAAGAGGAAGAGTTTTCCCAGAAGTTCTAGGGAAGACTTCCTCTCTGGTTTAATTCACCAAGACTTAATTGGATGCCCATGGCTGCATGGCTGCTGGGAAAGTCAGTCTTTTCATTATTAAGTAGAAGTGGGCTCTGCTGACAAAGATATGCGAGAAGGGTGGCTGCTGGTTGCCATCACAAGTGTTTGTTACTCACCGCAGCATGAGTATTCACAAACAACGAACAAACAAAAATGAGCGAATGGTAGCTTTAGCATGACGTATCTGTATGTTTATACTTCAACTAGAGTGTGACAAGACTTTGCATTCATGCTCTTGATTCTCCACGCCCCTTTACTCCTACTTTCCATAATTTGATTCCAATGCAAAGTGCTATGTTCTGTGTTCAAAAAAAATATTGAACTCTTGTAGCCTACTTCAGGGCCTTGGTATGGATAGCAAATAAGAATTTGTGCAATTATACAAAACTCTTTAACACATGCAAGGTATTCTTAGTCTGATAACATCAATCCCAAAGAATTACTTAAGGAGCAGAACTGTAGGTTTATTTCATTTTACTTGAGATTTATTTATTTATTCGAGAGAGAGAGAGAGAGAGAGAAGCAGAGACACAGGCAGAAGGAGAAGCAGGCTCCATGCAGGGAGCTCAACGTGGGATTCGATCCCGGGTCTCCAGGATCACACCCTGGGCCGAAGGCGGTGCTAAACAGCTGGGCCACTGGGGCTGCCCACTGTAGGTTTATTTTAAACTCAGTTTCCCACCCTAATTAGAATTTAAAATGGAACAAAAAAATCTGCATGAGATTGAAATTTAACTGTGTAACTTTCAAATTCCAAGTAGAGACCCTAGGCTACACTGCTTGAATATTGAGAATGTGACCTTTCGGAAAAATACAGAACTAGACAGAAAACGAATCATTATAGACTAAAGATACAGTAAGCAAAAAAGAGAACAATCTGTCCTGTTTTAAGCCCCATTGACCACGTCCTGTGCAAGACCTAGACCACAGTTTGGCAGTAGAGCCAAGAGCAAGAAATGGCAATGCTCTTACCTCTGCCGCTGTACGGCGAGCATTTAAATGCTCTCTCAGTACTGTGCAGTGGAACCAGAGCTAAACCAGGTGACCACGTGTCTGGGCTGGTCCAAGAAGGTCCCGGTTTACTCCTATTACTCCCACCCTAATTATTAATAGCTCTCTTCTTTTCATCCTCAGAAGTGTCCTGGTGTGGGTAATACATTATAAACTGTCACCCCACTAACTGATTTAAAATTAAACATCAACTCATGCCCAAGCCCCCAGCTTTAGGGATAGAGAAAACAAAGCTAAAAGAAAGAGAAAGTTGTAGAGTTGGGGAGTTGGGGCAGAAGAAGGTTAACAGGGGGGAAAAAAGCATGGACAAATTTAAAAATAAAACATCAAGACCCAGTTAGGAAGAACAGAACCCCAGAATGCCATTCCTCCAGGTATTCTCCTCCTCCGCCGGGAGGACTGGTGGGGAAGGAAAATCTCGCAAAGGCCTGATGAATGGATGGTTTGTTTCCCTCCAAAAAGGCTTACAGCTGGACACCAGTAGTCCGAATACCAGCCCTGTTTCGCAGGCAGGCTCCTCAGGCCGCCAAGTGTTACAAGCCCTTCACAGAGTAGCAGATTTTAAAGGTGAATTGAAACTATTTTAAGATCCCTCTAGGGCAGCAGATGGACAGAATGACGGATTGTTACTACGGTGGAGTTATTTTCATTCCTGGCCCAACTGTGCACACAGTACTGTAGGCTCGTGACTGGTGAGGTTTGCTCTCGGCACAAGCAAGATGCCTTCTGTGAAACAGGCAAAGGAGGGAGGGTGGGAACCAGATTACAGGTTCTTCTAGGTGAAATTTTAAAATACTGACTAGGCCATATTAAGACTAGGCAAGCCCATGTGGAACTTGGCTGTGACATTATCTTTGAGATCCAATTGGGAGAGAGAGGAGTGACATGTACATGAAATTGTCCTTTCAGAAGTTATGGTCAGTAAGTCAAAAACCGAGACTTCTTTGGATTGGACCAATGCCACCAAATTCTTTTGCCAAAATAGCAATAAATTTTTGTAAAGCTCAGTGGTTAAGAGTTCCAGTTCTGGATCAGATAGCCTTGACTCAAATCCCAGCCTCACTGGTTACCAGTAACTTTAGGCGAGTTTCTTAGCCTTTTGGTATCTCTGGGGATACAAATGGGGATAATTATCCTACCTACCTCATAAGGTTATTGAGAAGAGTTGATGAGTGAAATGTCTAGAATAATGCCTGCTACATACTAGCACTTATTAATGTCAATTGTGGCTGTCACCATTATTAAATGTGTAACCACAGGATTCCTTTGTAACCTCTTACATGTACAACTTGCTATGCTCAAGGTGGTGAGCCAGTGTCAATGTTTTATTTTGTTTTGTTTTCAGAGACTACCCGCTGCTATTTTGATAAGTGTCCCAATTTCCCAACCTTGAGTAGGCTAGTGGGGAGAAGGTTTGGGGGAAGAACAGAGATACTCTAAAACACAGTAACAGGATTATATAAGTGCTAGAGTGCTTCCACACTACCCCTGGTTACAAAATACAGAGATGTCAACTTCTTAGGAAAGAAGTTGATAGCAATCAGCGAGAATTCCCCAAAGTTGGAATGTTAGGACTAGAATGTTCTCATACTACAATGTTGGCTAAGAATTTATGCACACAAAACATTTTATCAGGACCCTTTTGTGCTACAAAGATGTATATAATGCTCAAGGAGCTCATTCATTCACTCAGTCTTCGAATCCGTGAGCTTGTCTCAGGTAAGGCCAAGAACTATTCTAGGGACTAGAGATAGAATAATGAATACAACAGGGCCCTAAGCTTAGAAGATTCTCAAAATATGAGGAACCGCTGACCAATAACAAACATCAGATGTGACCTAGATGTGCAATGGTTTGGGGGAACTCAGGGAGCATAGAGAAAGGTGCCAAGCTCAGTCATTTGACATGTGACAAGTCAATCTTGGGTTCTGGCACTACCAGAGACTACGCATGGAAGAGTTTCAAAGTGGGTAATCTCTGATTTGGTTCATTGTAAAGGGCAGGGAAAGCTCCAAGTCAATTTAGCATCGGCAGCAAGGGGCATTGGATAAGGCAGGGAATAAGTAACACACACTGGCTCTTTGCTGACAATCTGGTGAAGTCGAGATTGCTGATATCTTTTGACAGATGTGGGACCTAAGACTGAGTGTTTAAGTAGCTCAGTCGAGGTCTCTAGCTGTGGAGCTGGGTTAAGCAGGTGGGTGTGACCCCAAGCCTCGGTTTTTCCACTTCCAACTGGGGCTCAATTCCAAGAAGACTAATGGAGCCCAGCCAGGATATTGTGGAAGAAAAATTAAGAGCATACTGTGGCTCTACTGAATGATAGTAATATGTTTAAAACTAGATTCTATTAGGAAACCAACAATACCAGGTGCACCCAGGTGTGCTCAACCCTGAATGACAATTCAAACACATTAAATTCATCAGTAATGTCTCGATAAGCCCCAAAACAAAGTGCTCATTCATTCAAAGGGATAGCGCCACCCAGTCAATCAGATTACTTGTGACCTCACTCTTCCTGAGACACCCATCTGGCCCAGGGATTTATGCAAATAAGCGCTGGATATTCACAAAATCTGTCTCCCCCAATCAGGAGGTTTCGTTTTCCTTATTGGCACCCTTGCAAGTGCTGGGAGAGAGGCTCAGGGAGGTAAGGCTGAGGCCTCTGACAATTTTTGCTGCAGTTCTGTTGTCATAACTATATTCTTGGCAGAAAGAGCAGGAAGCCCCAAGGAGGAATGGACAAGACCTGTGTTTGAAAAAGCAAAACTTGTCCAGAAATCTCCAACAGAGTTCTCATTATGTTTCATTGGTGAGAGGTGAGTTTCAAGGGTACCTCAAGTGCAAGGGAAGCTGGACAATGTAGTTTTTAACTGGGCACATTGCTGCCTCACACAAATTCAGTAAAGAAGATTCATGGAGAACAGCATCAAGCCAAGATAGCTGTAAGAAACTGCCAACAAGATCACAAATCTGTGCCATCCCGTGAAAGAACAAGCTTTCTCCTAGAATGTCAGACTTTCTCTTCCACTCACCAGGCATGTCCTAGTGCCCACATGTGCCAGGCACTGTGCGAGGCTCCAGGCAGAAGCAGTGCAGAGCTCACTGACTGGCCTCGAGGAGCTTGCCACTCAGCGAGGAAATACACGCGGACACAAGCAATTTCAGTATGCCCGGGTTCTGACTTACAGTGTGATGGGATCCCTAGAAGGGTCAAGTAGTGTCTGAAGATTTAAACTTAAATATCAAGAAATTAACTAAGGGCTGGAAATATGTTTTCGTAGGCTGAAAATGTTGGTTTTCTACGGGTTCATCACGTTATCACGAATAGTAAACATATCATTTATGGAAAACTTGCATATTGAAAATGCTTGCTTATAAAAATGCTTATTTATAAAGCCTCAGAATTCACTAATAAGGTCTGATCACATGGCAGATCGTTCTTCAACCACTGGCTGTGCTGTGCTCCAAGGTCTCCATTACTGGAACGTTTGCATAGAAGATTCAGCACTCTTCCAAACTCAGCACTATCATCTTCGGGACAGCTTTCAATAAGGTGAGTTCCATGGTCAATGTCACAATCCCTTTGCAACCCAAAACTTTTAGTGACTCCACAGTCAGGATTTGTTTTTCACTAGTGCTTAATCTGAGAGCCCATGTGCAATGGTCATTGGCACTTTCTGGTTACACATCCACTCAAAAGTGTAAAAGCTCTCAAAAAAAAAAAAAAAAAGCATTCCTAGAGCACAGGCACAGACTCCTGACCAGGCCAACGACATTGTCATGAGAGGCCCTAGGAGTGGATCTAGGCTGGGAGGTTGCCCTGCCATGCTGGCAAGAGTCTCTCTCTCTCTCTCTCTCTCTCTCTTTTTCTCTCCCTCTCCCTCTCCCTCTCTCTCAATCTCTCTCCAAGTTTGCTTGGCCAACCTGCATCAGGCAGCCAGTGAGAGACCACAAAACCTTTAGCAGGCGGTTTAAAGTATATGGCCCTTAACTGTGTGTGTGCACGCACATGGGTGCCCACACACCCATGTATGTTCATTTGAAATTTTTGCTTTTTAAAATATTTCATTCTGAAAAGGAAGCATATGGTGTGATATTTCCATAGGGGTAAGCAGTGCTATAGGAGCCCACAGGAAGTATGTTGTGTTTGAGGGATCAGTCAAGCCCCAGCAGGTGGTGTGGTATCTGAGCTGACACTTGAAGGATTTTGAACTCCCTCACTTGGATCCCCACCCCCCTTCCTATTAATGCAACCTCATCCTGGAAACTGAGGAGCAAAGCCTCTGTGGTAGAGACGAGGTGGCAGGGTGGGGGTGGCGGTGGCAGGGATCAGCCTCACTGCAGCCCCCCTCCTCGGGGATGATGTTCATTTCACTCGGTGCTGATGGCTTCAGCCTGAAGTTTAGAGGTGACCTTTCTGAGCCCTCCCCAGGGCTGGGCGTCCCCTGGAGACTGAGGATTGGGAGGCTTTCCATTTCTCCACCTCGAAGCAGAGGATTTTTTTTTTCCCTCCTGCACAAGAGTGGCCTCAACTCATTATCAAGATTTCCATGACAGCTTTTAAATGTCAGTTTTGTGAGTTTTAACACAAAACATTTGAGAACAGTTTTCTTTTTGGCTTATCCACCACTGTTTGAAAACAGTTTGGTGTTTTTATTGTTTCTGACTGTCCTCACTGACCATTTCTTGTCAGAGTAGGCTAAGTATTTCCAAGGGTTAGGTGTTGTTGTTGTTTTTTCTTTAAGATTTTATTTATTTATTCATGAGAAACACACAGGGAGAGGCAGAGACACAGGCAGAGGGAGAAGCAGGCTCCCTGCAAGGAGCCCGATGCTCAACTGCTGAGCCACCCAGGCGTCCCCCAAGGATTTTAAGATGGGCCCGAGCTCTGTTCTAAGAAGCAGTTGAAAAGCAAACATGTCTCTGGGTCAGTCCTGTCACCACCCCTGCAACAGACTGAGGCCCTTGACGTGAGGGTGTGCACCAGCCCAGGCACAGCTGGGGACCGCTAGAAGTAAGGCTGGGGTGGGGGGTCGGGCGTGCCTCAGCAGCACAGAAGCCCAGGCTGGGAGCATAACAAGCTTGTGGTGGGTCCTCCACATGCTCAGAGCTGCAAAAAGTTGAAGAATTTTTTTTCAAGATCTTATTTATTCATGTGAGACACAGAGAGAGAGGCAGAGATACAAGCAGAGGGAGAAGCAGTCTCCGTAAGGGGGAACCTGATACAGTACTCTATCCCAGGACCCCAGGATCATGACCTGAACCAAAGGCAGATACTCAAAGGCTGAGGCCCCCAGGTGCCCCAAAAGTTGAAGAATTCTTCATGGATCTCCTAATTCCTCCCTGCCCACCCATGCTTGCTGACTGAGTCCCTCGCTACCTGCCTTACTCCCAGCCTCTCCCCAACTGCAACAAGCAGCCCCAGTCCTGGGGCCTTGGTCCGGCTGGGAGATGACATGGGGGCAGGACTATGTCCATTGCCAGAGAACCCTAGGTCCTCTGCTCTTTTTTCTTCCTGGTTTGCTGGTGTGCTCCTGTCCCCGGTTGGTTGTTTACTAGTATAAAAGTATAAAACTTGCACGTTTAACCAAGAATGTTGGAAAGTTGCAGGATTATCCAGAGGGGGTTATGCTGCTCCAGTGATCGTTTGCAAGGAGCTGGAAGGTTTTTCAAGTAAAAATGTTGATCCTATCAGGAAGTAAATTGCTTACTTAGAAGGGAGGCTATTTAATGCTGAGCTGAGCCTAGATTATTGCTCACTATTCTAGATGGTGCTGTTCAGCTTGCGAGACGGGCTGCTGACTGTGACCGGTCACTGTGTCCCCTCCAGCTGGCCTGGTGAATGCTAACTCCAGTGGATTCAGGCTGTTAGTGGGCCAATCTGGAGCCCCCCCTGGAAGCCGCTCCCCTTGCAGATGGTTCCAGATGTGGGCTCTGGGTCAGTTCTGAGGGGATTTCAGGATTGAGGATCTTAAGTAGGATCATTTGTTCTCTCTCTCCTCTTCCTCTTCAGTCCCCAGGTTCTGCCAAGGACATGGAGAAACTGTGACATGGGAACGTGCCTGCTGTGTGCCAGGCTCTGCACTAGGTGCTTTGGGCCCTGTTTTTCTTCCAAGCCTCCTAAAAACCTAGGAAAGGATATTATAATTTCCATTTGGTAGATGAGGCAATAGGTTCAGTAAATGTAATAACTTAGATGATAAGTAAGAGTCAGTCTGGTTCCAGAGCCTGTGCCCTTCCCAGGCACACGATGCTGAACCCTGAAAGTTCCACTGAGTGTGGGTAGGGATGGAGGAGAGAGGACAAAAGAGATTCTAAATCTGAGGGCACCTGAGATAAGGCCAGACCCCCAGGGATTGGTGTTATTGGAAGGAACTTTCCTAGAGCCTATTAGTGATCAGAACAAGGGTCACTGGTGGTTGTACAACACCTGTGGCTCCCCCAGGGGCTGACAGCCATAAAGGCAGTGACAACGGCTCCCTCAGCTCCTTTAGGTATTTGATAAGAGCTAAGAGAAATCATACCTTGATCTGCACTAAGGTTAGGCAGATAAGGTTAAAATGCTGAAGGTTAAAATTGTGTTGCTCCTGGGGGGTGTCACATCAGCTCCAGGTATTTGCCACAGCTATCTTGTGCTCATCAAAACTAACGTTGGTAGCTATCTCTCTCCCTTTTTTCCCTGAAATGACCTAGATTTCATCGTCAGAAACATATGAAATGGACTGTTTACAAGAGAAGAGAACACATTGGTGCCTTTTGCAAATGGCACTGGGGCAGGGAGGGTCTGCAAGCTGCCCTCCCGCCCCTCAACTGATCCCCACCAAGCAAATATGCCCAGTAGTTTTAGCTATTCATCCCCCAAAAAAGAGAAGGTGGGAATCTGCTGGTCTTGTGAGCTCAGGTCCTCTTGCCTATCATTCACTCCTGACCAGCATTAGGAGCCCCCTGCTCTCTCTGGTTATCACAGTTTGTGTTATGGCTTGAGGCAACATCATCAACCTGCAGAACAGGACTGCTGTGTCCACAGTGTCTTTGTAATTTCTGAGCCAGTGGCTACCAGATGCCCAGCTCTTACATGTCCTCCAAGGTAGCTGTCCCACCAAGTCTGCCCCAGGTTTCACAGTTCTCCTTTGGGTGGTTGGCCCTAAGGGAGGTAAGCATGAGGATTCTTTCAGCAATATCTATAAAAATGAGGTGATGTGGAAACTGTAGAGAAGAAGATGTAATGGAAGAGTCGGTGTATTGAGTCACTGAAAAGGGGAGTCAGTGAAACCTCGGCTCTCGTAGAAGAGTTTTGGAGTAGGTTGTCCAACTTACCTTGATGGAATATGGTCCAGTAGAGGGCTTCCCATCCTCTTTGGTGTCACAGAACACAGAGAATATGATCATGTTTGAACGACACACAGGGGGAAAAGGTAAGAATATATGTGGTGGCTCAAAGCCAGAAGCCAAAGGCCAGAAAGCTCTGGAAGCTTCAGTCTCACTGCCAGCCCAAGAACTGAGACACCAAAGTCAGGACACACCAGTGGAGACCTCTCTACTAGTCAATAGGACGGTCTGATGAAAAGTCAGTGGGACCCAATCCTGTTACTACTGATGTGAGCATTTCTCAGGCAGCTCAGGAACCCACACAACTATTTGGGGTCTAGAGCAATCTCTTAAACCCTCTCTCTCTTGGCCCAACCTCTCCCTAGTTTAATCCCCCAGCAATACTGAGCTCCTGATGGTGAAGAAGGGTCCTTTTGATGCTCTGTTAACAGAGCACTAGAAGAGCTTATGAAGGATGAGAATTTGTCTCCGATTCACATCATTACTGGACATTCAGGACATCATTTCTTCTTTCCATGAAATCTTGGGAAAAAAGTGCTCTATTTTGAAATGTGACATCCACCAAAAAAGTCTAAGGATATAATCTCTATTTTATTTTGGATAATCCCCACCTTGCCACATCTTGGGTCTAATGTAAAATGTTGATCACATTTTTAAGTCATCATGTTTTTAATGATTTATTGTTCCTTCAATTAAAGTTATGATATAACTAAATATTGCAAAGATATATGATATCCTTGACTGAAGTCCAGAGGATCACTGCAAAAAGTAATGTAACAGAAGAAAAAAGTAACCTAAACCTGCTTATATCTGTTTATCAAATTTAATTTAATAAGTGGTTTTGATATGACCCAGAAACCCTACTCCTAGATTTATGTACCCAAGAGCAACTTGTGCATAGATCTGCCAAAAGATATATGCAAGAATGTTTATAGCAGCTTTATTCATAATAACTCCAAGTTGGAAATAACCCACACATCTATCAGTAAGAAAATAGATAAATAAATTGTGCTGCATTCATATAATGGGACATAATGAAGGCTATGAAGCCTTCAGCAATGAAGGCTACAGACCAGTCAAGACAACATAGATGAATCTCACAGACATTATGTTAAGCAGTAGAAGTCAGACACAAAAGAAAATGTATTGTATGATTTCACTTACATGTTATTCAAGAAGAGGGGTCTGGAGTGGTTACATCCAGATGGAAAACCAGAGATTGACTAGAAAGCGAACAAAGAACTTTCTGGACATATATGCTGGGCATGTGCTATGTCTTGATCTGAGTGGTGATTACAAGGGTGTACACGTATTTAAACATTGAGTAGCACACTCAGATTGGCACATTTTATGCACTTTACAGTATGTATATCTCAATAAAAGAGATAAATGGACTTGACATGCATTTAATGTATGTGAAAATTCCCCTAGTGATTAACTTTCCCTGTGTTAAAAATAATAAGAAATAGGGGCACCTGAGTGGCTCAGTGGTTGAGCATTTGCCTTTGGCTCAGGTTGTGATCCCGGGGTCCTGGGATCAGGTCCTGCATCAGGCTCTCTGCAGGGAGCCTGCTTCTCCCTCTGCCTGTGAATAAATAAATAAAAAGCTTTAAAAAATAATAAATAAATAAATAAATAAATAAATAAATAAATAAAGCTAGAAGTTGAACCAGACAAGGCCAGGACCCTCTGGGAATGTACATCACCTTATGATCTGTTGAAAAAAACACTGAGTGAAATCAGTAGATACCCTTCTGCTGATCTGCTCTATCCTGAAGTCTCACCAGAGGGCTCATTGTAACCTGTCTGCCTTCCACTCTCACATTTTCCTATCTGGGGTTTGTTATGGGCTAAATGGTGTCTCCAAAATTCATATATTGAAGCCTTAACCCTCAATGTGACTGTATTTGGAGATAGGGTCTTTAAAAAGGTAATTAAGGTTAAATGCAGTCACTAGGGTGGGCCCTAATCTAATCTGTCTGGTGTTCTTGATAAGAAGAAGAGATCTGGACACAGACACACATAGGGGAAAGACTGTTGGAAGACACAGGAAGAAGATGGCCATCTGAAAGCCAAGGAGACTGGCCTCAGAGAGAACCAACCCTGCCAACATCTTGATCCAGGGCTTCTAGCCTCCAAAACTAGGGAAAATTAACTTTCAAATTTAAGCTGCCCAATCTGTGGTACTTTGTTATGGCCATCCAAGCTAAGGCAGATCCTTTCCCTGGTTGAGAGGATCCACATTCCTGCTCTTACTTCCTTCCAGCTGTGTCTACTTCACCTAAGTAACCTTAACTATTTTTTAAAAAGATTTTATTTATTTTATTTAGACACAGGCAGAGGGAGAAGCAGGTCCCCCATAGGGAGCCTGATGTGGGACTCGATCCCGGGACCCCAGGATCACAACCTGAGCCAGAGGCAGATGCTTAACCACTGAGCCACCCAGGTATCCCAGTAACTTTAACTTTATCCTTAATCTGTGACAAGGTCTCAATTCCAGAAGTTTGGGATGCCAGACTCAGGACGTACAACCAGGAACAAACCACTGAAGACAAACACAGGAAGTCCATGCCCATTTTCTGAAAGAGGGTATAAAGAAGAAGTAGAGGAATGGAGTTTAACACACAGTGATCCAAGAAATGTTTCTGTCTCCTTCGCTTCAAGCCTTTCCCAAAGAGAAGTCATTGTTCTGCCTGATTTGAGGACCTTTTTCTAAAAAGAGAGAAGTGAATGATGGAGCAGATGAGGGCTATAGCATCAAAGGGCTGTGCTTTTTTATGCTAACAGGTGAAGCCATGAGAAACTGACTTCTAGGAAGAGAGGGTAGAGTAGTTTTGCCCATTCCATTGGCTAAGTCCAACTAGAAACCTCAGACATTATGTATGAAACCATGAAAGAAGAAGGCTAATGCATTAAGAGACTCAAAGAATGACACTGGCTTTCATGTTCCCTGAGCTTTCATGTTGTCCTATGTGTCCAGACATGGAGCTGAAGAAGCAGCCAACCAGGAAAACTCATGCGCACAGAGAAAAGAAGGCCCACTGTCCTTAGCCAAAGGACCAGGAAAGGGACAGCCTAGTTAAGATAATCTGTCTTAACTAGGCTGTACTGAGAACAGACAGCAACTGTTCTCCTCCAATCAAACGCCATGGAAAAACCTGTGGCCCCACTCCTAGAAAAGGTCAAGTGCAGAGGCTAGACTTTCATCTTCACAGACTGCAATGGGGTGGCCCTCTCCCTCCCCCCTCTATCCTCATGGTTGGGTGGAGGGATATCAAAGAAGAGTAGGAGCAGGAACTTCACCCCTCTGGGTGGTGACACCACCATCCAGCAACAGCAGAATGTACTTTTTCCATAAGTGCCTACAGACTGGATATGGAAATAGACCATTTCTCGGACCATTAAAATAATTTTTTTTAACAGGCTTGAAATCATGCAATGACTTCTCTGACCATAATGGACTCAAAGTAAGAATCAATAAAAGAAAGATGACAGATAAAATGTCCAAAGGCTTGGAAACTAAACAACAGTGGATTATTATGTCTCCTTAGTGGGTTGATTTTTTAATCATTATATAATCTCCTTATCTGTCTTTGTTAATTTGTTTTGCTTTGAAGTCTACTTTATCTGATGTTAATATAGCTACTCTTTCTTGCCTTTGACGTTTGCATGATATATCTTTTTCCTCTTTTTCAATTTTTTTTCTTCCAACCTACCTAGATCATTTTATTTGAAGCAGGTTTCTTGTAGACAGTATATAGGTGGGTCATGTTTTTAAATTCACTCCATTAATCTCTTTTTTAATTGGTGTATGTATTTAGACCATGGACAAGCACTGAATGCTTTCCACCTAAGATTGGGAATAAGGCAAGGAGGTCCACACCCACTACCCTAATTCAACACAGTGATGCAAATTCTAACCGGTGCAATAAAGCAAGAAAAAAAAAAGGCATACATAATTGGAAGGAAGAAATAAAACTGTCCCTCTTTGCAGAGGACATGATCACTTACATAAGAAATCATAAGAATTTATTTTTAAGATTTATTTATTTATTTATGATAGACACAGAGAGAGAGAGAGAGAGAGGCAGAGACACAGGCAGAGGGAGAAGCAGGCTCCATGCCGGGAGGCCGATGTGGGACTCAATCCCAGGACTCCAGGATTGCACCCTGGCCAAAGGCAGGCGCCAAACCGCTGAGCCACCCAGGGATCCCCCAAGAAATCATAAGAATTTACCAAAAAACCTTCTAGAATAAATGAGTTCATCAAGGTCACAGCATATAAAATAAACATACAAAAACCAATTGTATTTCTATGTACTAGAAATGAATGTGTGGATACTGAAATGAAAAATGCAATACTATTTACAATTCTAAAAAAAAATGAAATAGGTGTAAGTATAGCAAACCAGGCCTAAGATCTGTATACTGAAAACTACACAATGGTGATGAACAAAATCAAACAGGGTCTATTTAAATAAATATACCTTGTTCATGGATTGGAAGACTTAACTGAGTAAAGATATCAATTCTCCCCAAATTGACATACAGGTTTTATGTATTTTCTAACAAAATCCTAGTAAGATTTTTTTGTGGATATAGAGTAAATATTATTCCAAAATATCTATGAAAGGCAAAGGAAGTAGAATAGCTTTTAAAAAAAAAAGTGAAAAAGAAGAATAATGTAGGAAGAATCTGATTTCAAGACTTATTAGGTAGTAAGTAATCTTATACAATAAGTAACCAAAACTGTATGGCACTATTAGAGAAATTGGTGCATAAAACAATAAACAGAATGAGGGACCCAGAAATAGAGTCACACAAATATGCCCAACTAATTTTGGACAATGATGCAAAAACAATCCAGTGGAGTAAAGGTATGCTTTCCAGCAAATGGTACTAGAGCGATTGGATGTTCAGACACACACACAAAAAATGAACCTAGGCCTCTGTCTCACACCTTGTACAAAAATAAACTCAAATGGACCACAGACTTAAATGTAAAAACATAAAATGTTTAGGAAAAAAATAGAGGAAAATTTTGAGATTAAGACTTTTTTAGACTTGACACCAAAAACACAATCCATAGAAGAAAAATAAATAATTGGATTTCTTTAAAACTGCAGACTTTTGCACTACCAAAAGCCATGTTAAGAGAATGAAGACAAGCTACAGATGGTAAGAACATATTTGAAAACCACATATTCAACAAAGGACTACTCTCTCAAATATTTAAAATAGGCTCAAAATTCAATGGTAAGAAAAAAAAGTCTCATTAGAAAAGGGGCAAGAGGGACATCAGGGTGACTCAGTCGGTTAAGCATGTATCTGTCTTCAGCTCAGGTCATGATCTCAGGGTCCTGGGATAGAGCCCTGCATTGGGTTACCGCTCAGTGGGGAGCCTGCTTCTCCCTCTCTCTGCGCCCTGCCTCTGGCTTGTTCTCTCTCTCTCTATATTACATCTCTCTCTCTCTCAAATAAATAAATAAAATCTTTTTTTTAATGGGCAAAAAACATGAAGTGATATTTCACAGAAGAAATCTACAGATGACAAGTACATATACAAAAAAATGTTCAACATCTTTTGCTATTGGGTAAATGCAAATTAAAACCACAGTGAGGTATCACAACACACTTATCAGGATAGCAAGGTTGCAGAGAAACTGTATTACTCATACGTTACTGGTGGGAGTGTAAAATGGTACAGCCACTTTGGAAAACACTTGGGCAGCTTCTTAAAAAGAATAGACCTGCAACTACCATATGACTCAGCAATTGCACTGCTGGGCATTTATCCCAGAGAAATGAAACACGTTCACACAAAAACCTGGCACAAATGTTTATAGCAACTTTATTCATAATAGCCCCAAACTGGAAAAAACCTAGATGTCCTTCGGTGGGCGACTAGTTGAACAAACTGCAGTAGACTCACTGTGGAATACTTCTCAGCAACAAGAAATTGATGGTTGTGTTCCCTCACGCTGGGAGGATTGATGGTTGGCCTGGGACAGCAGGGAGGAAAGTGAATTTGGCTCTAAAATGTCAATATGAGGGATCTTGTGCTGTTGGAAATGTTCTGTGTCTTGACTGTGTCACTATCAATATCTTGGTTGCAATATTGTACTACAGTATTATTTTAAATTTTTTTGAAGATTTTATTCATTTATTGGAGAGTGAGGGAGCCAGAGAGAGAGCACATGAGCAAGGGAGCAGCAAATCCCCCTTGTTGAGCAGGGAGCATGATACGGGGCTCGAACCCAGGACCCTGGGATCATAACCTGAGTTGAAGGCAGACACTTAACGGACTGAGCCAGCCAGGCGCCCCTGTACTATATAGTTTTGTAGAATGTTACCACTGGGGGAAGTTGGTAGGGGGTATGTGGGATCTCTCTGCGTGATCTCGCATAACTGCATGTGAATCTGCAGTTATTTCAAAAAGTTAAAAAAAAAAAAAACCCATGAGAAAGAAAAAGTGCATGCCAACAGTACCAGGAGAAAATTCTCCAGATTAGAGTCTGGTTCAGGAGGCTATTTGTGATCCTGTCATTTTATGAACACAGTCTTTCTTAGAGTTGAGTTGTGATTATCCAATATGGAAAGGAAAGGAGTAAAACAATGGCATCGATAGAGTGGACTCATTTTGCTCATGTAAACTTGCTGTTCACCAGACACTTCAGTGAGAAATGGAGTATAGCCCACCGTGGTACTCAGAATCTTTCCAGAAGAGATCGTCCCAGCTGTGTGTTGGCTTCTCCTTACAAACGTGCCATTAAAGAGAAGCTGATAGGATCCTGCTTTTCTGTGCCCCTGATTCCCAGAAAGAAGGTTAAGTGTGGCAGGGACACACTTCAAGATCCAAACAGTCAAACATCGAGCTCATCTCTGATGCTTTAATTGATAAAAGGAGCTCAGCTTTTGACTTCTGTCCAGTTTCATGACATCATCAGCAAACATCTGGGGTAGAGCTAAGCACATGTGCCTAGAATACTGGGGAGGAAGTGTAGGCTACCCAGGGGTAGGGCATCAGAAAGACAGGACCCCAGGAAGGGCACAGGAAACGACTGGCCAATGACAGTACACAGCCCCTACCTCTGGTAGTCCCCTTGCCTAAGGAAATACTCCCCTCTTGCCCTGCAGGTGAGGACATTAGCATGACCTACCCTTGACATCCCTAGGAGGGAATGAGATAGAGCAAAAGTCCAAGAAGAATGGCCGGAAACTCTGTTATCACCTCTGACATCTGACCTCAGTGCAACTGAAGAATAGATGAGGCACACCACAGTGTCTCGTCAATTTTTCACTGAATGTGTGCCGCAGACATGGAGGAGAGGAAGTACTTACCCTCACAGCCAGGGTGCAGTCTGAGATGATTCACTACACACTAAACACTTCTTTGAGGTTTTACGTTTGCATAAGACTCTGTATCTGTTTTATCATTGTAAAAAATATGTGAATTACTCACCATCAGGCAACCTGACCCTTCAGAGAGATGGCCATGCTCACTCAAGCTTCGGGCATAGGGGTCCTGACATGCTGTGGCTGAGGGTTGGGGCTCTGGAGGTGAACTGTCTGATTCAGGTCCTGCCTCTGCCTTTTGCTAACTGATGACCTAGAGCAAGGTTCCTAATCCTTTTGTGCTTCAGTTTCCTTATATATATAAAATGAGGATTACAGCTGTGCCTACTTCATAGCATTGTTGAGAAGCTTAAAAAGTTAAAATGCATCAAATACTTGGTACACATGCTCAGTAAATGTTAATTTTTATTATTATGGGTTACACTCTGGCATTTTACTCCTGTACCTAGATCCCACTTGAAAAGCAGTAAATAGCACAGCAAAGGTAAACTTGCAAGGTAAAAAGCCTGGAAAATTAATTTTTTAAAAGATGTAATTTATTTATTTGAGATAGAGAGATGTAGCGAGAAGGAACACAAGCAGGGGGAGGGGCTGAGGGAGAGAGAGAAGCAGACACCCCCTGGGCAGGGAGCCTGCTGCAGGGCTTGATCCAGGACCCCAGGTTCATGACCTGAGCTGAAGGCAGACGCTTAACCGACTGAGCCACCCAGGGTCCCCTGGAAAATTATCTTTGATTCAAAATAGTGGATTTAAAGATACAGCAATATGTTTTTGTTGTATTGGCAAGAACATTTGGGCACACACTTGTACTACAGACACTCTGAAGTAAGAATTCTGAATCCATTCAGGAATTAAAACTGTCTCCCCGTCTCCACCAAGCTGGTGAAGGATTTGTGCTCCATGAATCACAGAATAACATAAATGAGAATACACACAGTTTGAGCCATGCAATTTTGTGTGTCAACATGGTCCATACACCGACCGCCCCCCTCTTTTTTTTTTTTAATTTTTTATTTATTTATGATAGGCACACAGTGAGAGAGAGAGAGGCAGAGACACAGGTAGAGGGAGAAACAGGCTCCATGCACCGGGAGCCCGACGTGGGATTCAATCCCGGGTCTCCAGGATAGCGCCCTGGGCCAAAGGCAGGCGCTAAACCGCTGCACCACCCAGGGATCCCCCCCTCTTTTAATCAATGGATGAATACTACATTTTGACAATGGCAACAATATCCATGTCCTCCACAGAAGCTACTTTGTTGGCTGCATTCGGAAAATCTGCGAGGCTGTGGAGAACGTCAACAGGGTTCATACGGGGGCCTTTGGTGGCAGGCTCTTAGGTGGAATGCGGTACAGTGACAGCCTTCTGAAGCTCGCCCAAGTTAAACACGAGATTTGTCACACACATGGCAATGACATAAAACTGGTGTACGATGGTGCTCCTGCTTTTTCTGATCTGTGAGACCGTGGCTCAACCCTCCACGTTAGGGCCCGAGAGGTCCGTATTGGGGGTGGCTGCACTAGCGAGTTACCTTTAAATCAAGGGTCCTTAGAAGCCAGAATCCTTTGTTGTGTGCAAGGAGCTGTCACCAGCTGTTTTGTTTCCACTGAGGGCAGGTCGAGAGGAAAATAGAATGGTTCAAACAGCACAGACAGGATTTAGCATGGTTAAGAGAAAAAAATGTCCTGACAGTGAGAATTATCGAACAGTCAGGGACAGCTATATGGGACACTCTAGGACCCTCTTCTCTGAATATCTTTTTAAGAAAACTCAACTTTGAACCAGTAATTGGCAGCCAACATTCCACAAAGAGGGGCACCCATGTATGAGTTCCCGATTTTCTGAAATATTGGCGGAAAATAAAAAGTCCTCCAGACAAGAAATTGCACCATACACTCCCTTAATCTTGATTAATAGCTTTCCTTTTTAAAATGTAAATACTGCCATGTGGTCACATGCATCAGCCATTCCTAAAGTGTAAATCACCAGAAATCAGGTCATCTCCTAAACCCCAATCAGGATGCTTCTGTCAGGGAATGAAGGTTTAATGAGCCTAGGAGAAGGCCAGGCCGAGGTTGACCCTGGGATACACGCTGAGGTGAGCCCTGGGTGCCAGGAAAGAGAGCTGATGAAGTCAGAGAGGATAAAAGGGCAGGAAGACGTCCAAATCATTCATCTTCCTCACAGTTTTATCAAAGTTTCTATCAACCCATACAACTGCTGGGGGAAACTGCCCGCCTCTGGTTCCATGCTATGAACTTCAGATATAGGAGGATGGTCTTCTGGACTCATCATTCTCTGATTCCGGGATGCCTCTATTTCCCAAAAAGCTACACACTATCTTTAAGAGACATTCAGAGAGTCCCACAGGGGAGGATCCCTGGATAAAGATAAAGTGGAATCATTAGCAATACATGGTATTGAGCCACCATAGAAGGAATGGAACTTTTAGTGGGAAAATAAAGAGATTATATATAATTTAATAACAATAGCTGACATTTATGGAGAACTTAGTACAGCCAGGAAAATATTCCAAGGGCTTTTTATGTGTTATCTCATTTAATCCTCACAACAAAGCTTTATCATCCCCATTCTAGAAAACCATGTGAGGAAACTATTACACCAAGAGGTTGGGAATCATTCAAGTCCTCCCAATTGACAGGTGGAGGGGCTGGTCATGTAGTCACTAAACTCCATGGGAATGTGCTGGATGGGCATCCTTGTTCTCTTTTTTGAGCCATGTCTTTGGTTCTCTCTTCACACATCTTTTCCACTGAGCTTGTGGGGTGAGACTGGATGTGTTGCAATGGCCACCAAAAGAGCCCCAGGAAAGAGCTTGGGCCAGATCTGAGAATCAGGAGAGAAGTCCTTGGTCTCTCAATCACTCTTTCCTCTGTAGTAGAAGGAATGAGATCAAAAGGCCAAAATTCCAACAAGCACATGAGAAAATACTCCGCATCACTTGCCATCAGGGAAATACAAATCAAACCACAATGAGATACCACCTCACACTAGTGAGAATGGCTAAAGTTAACAAGACAAGAAACAACAAATGTTGGAGAGATGTGGAGAAGGGGAAACCCTCTTGCACTGTTGGTGGGAATGTGAACTGGAGCAGCCACTCTGGAAAACTGTGTGGAGGTTGCTCAAAGAGTTATAAATAGATCTGCCCTATGACCCAGCAATTGCACTGCTGGGGATTTACCCCAAAGACACAGATGCAGTGAAACGCTGGGACACCTGCCCCTCAATGTTTATAGCAGCAATGTCCACAACAGTCAAACTGTGGAAAGAGCCTTGGTGTCCATTGAAAGATGAGTGGATAAAGATGTGGTCTACATATACAACGGAATATTACTCAGCCATTAGAAATGATGAATACCCACCATTTGCTTCGATGTGGATGGAATTGGAGGGTATTATGCTGAGTGAAGTAAGTCAATCAGAGAAGGACAAACATTATATGGTTTCACTCATACGGGGAATAAAAAAATAGTGAAAGGGATTATAGGGGAAAGGAGAGAAAATGAGTGGGAAATATCAGTGAGGGTGACAAAACATGAGAGACTCCTAACTCTGGGAAACGAACAAGAGGTAGTGGAAGGGTAAGTGGGCAGGGGGGTGGGGTGACTGGGTGATGGGCACTGAGGGGGGCATTTGACATGATGAGCACTGGGTGTTATACTACATGTTGGCAAATCAAACTCCAATAAAAAAATATACCAAAAAAATGAAAAAGAAAAAAGACCAAAATTCTTACTGCCACTTCTCTCTCCATGCCTGCCATAGACTACTCCCCTTACCCTAAACCAGAACAAAGCTGTAAAATCTTTGTCAACACAGTACTGGAACTGGTGATCAAAATGATTTTTTTTTTTATTTTTGCTATTCTTGACCTGACACATGGTCTGTTTTCTTACAAGGCCTCTCAAACTCACTTATAAGTCAGGCATCACACTGTCACATCAGAACTAGCCAGTAAATCATGACCGAATCAACAAAGGTATGACCAGCCAGTCACATGCAGCTCTGGAGCTTCTTCGGTCACTTCTTCAATCCTCAATGCCTCACTTGATAATGCTCAGAATTGTTATTCCAAGAACATCCCCTTGGGCAGCCCAGGGCCAATTAATAATGCAGGGAGGAGAAAACACTTATGAAAAAGCAAGAGGGTGCCAGGGATCTTGGCCTCAAGTTGGGATTGGGTCCCACTCCTGAATCCAGGCTGGAAGGGGAAACAGAGTTTCTGTGAGAGCTTTCCCAGCCTCAGTCTAGTCCACAAACCAGCCCAAGGGTCCTGTCACCAGCCAGAGGCAGGATGTCTGGGACCTTAAACCAGGGAACTGTCTGTTTTTCATTCAAACATGGTGTTCCTCCTTTTAGTTCAAGATCATTCAGCCCCAATGAAAGTAAGCTCAGTTTCCAGCCACCCCTCTTGCTCTTCTTAACTTCTCAGGTCAAGAAGAAAAGTAATTCTAATGAGCCAAAGAGTGCCGGCCCACAAGAAATGTTTGCCTGTCCAATGGACTTGAAATTGATGTGTGAAATTGAGTTCACAGAAGTGACTGAGAAGTAACTCTGGACATTGAAGAGAAAATGTTTCAAGAAAGTGAAAAGTCTAGAGGGAGAGACGTAGAAGACAGAAAAGAAGTTTAGCCACAGAAAGCAGAATGGGATTCTCCCTTTCTCTACCTTTCTTGAAGGAAACTGGTGTGCTAGAGACTGATGGCATTTCTTGGGTGGACAAAGCCAAATGGTTGTGTTCATTAATTAATTTGCCTTTCAACTACTTCCCCTCAAGGAAACATGTTAATAAAGCAGCTATGAGTGAGTTTGAATTTTTCTTTGTGCTTTTTAAAGTGGCTAGCTAGCTATATATGCTACATGTGTGGATTTAATTCTAAGCTCGGGATCTCTGGGTGGCACAGCGGTTTGGCGCCTGCCTTTGGCCCAGGGCGCGATCCTGGAGATCCAGGATCAAATCCCACATTGGGCTCCCGGTGCATGGAGCCTGCTTCTCCCTCTGCCTATGTCTCTGCCTCTCTCTCTCTCTCTCTGTGACTATCATAAATAAATAAAAATTAAAAAAAATAATTCTAAGCTCATCTTCTCACATCCAGTCCAGAATAGTTAATAATAGAGCTTTTCAGGAGAGAAAAAAGACATTTTTTTCACCATTAGGATATGACTTAAATAAAAATGCAGAAAAGGAGGATAAGGGGAGAAGACTTGCCACGACTCTGGCAAGATGCTTACAATAAGAAAAAGAGACACAACCTCCAAAAAGGCCAAGGAAGACCATGAATGAGGAAAAAAGAATAGGATCATGGAGCATGTCTGAACATTGGGATCCACATTTATTTATTCCTTCTTCTATCTTTCCCATTGGCAAGGTTGAATCCAAGAAAATTTGATGAGTAAATGGCCCAATATTAATGTTTTAACTCTTAAATGGGATCTGGTGTTCCATCATCATCATCATTATCATCCTCTGTATTCAAGTACCTACTTGCTAATATGGCCCATTCTTTCTGCCATGATAACTTAGATAAAAAAATTTTTAAAGGAAAGATTTCTGGGGGAATCACAGGAGCTGCTGCTGGGCTAGCCCTTGCTCAACTCTGTTGAAAGTCATGATGGGATGGAGAGTATTTAGAATTTATGAGAAGACTGGAAGAGAGCTACTTGAGAAGAAAACACCCTTTGGTACCAACTCTAAGGCTTGTGGGTAGGTTTCTATTTTGAAGTCTTGGATTTCAGATAAATAAAATGTTTCTTGCCAAGTAGCCTGACTACCCATCAGGCAACTTTCATGGGTTTATAGTTCATTAGGAGCAGAAAGCTACCAAAGAGAGTCTCAACACAATCTGGAGGACCTCAAGAATGTAAAAAGATCTACATACTCAGTAATGCCTGGCTCTTGAAATGGAAGAAAGGACAGACTTGGGATTCTGGGAAAAAGGTAGAACACTGACAGGCAATAAAAACTGAGTTTTTGAAATTTACACAGGGGTCTTTTACATCCTATATGTATACAAAGACAATCAACAAAGACATTGAGTTTCTCACTGTTAATTTCTTAATCCATCTAAAACAAACAATTAATGACAAAGAAAACCTGTATAAACAAAGTTTCCTCTAGACTAGCCCATTAAAGAAAGAACTATACGTTTAATAGCTGCACATGAACAAACTGATCATCATTAAAAGGAAAGATAAGAAAAAGACCACCCCCCCCCCCCAGCAAAAGGCAGGAATTCTAGATAAAGAGCCATATTTCCTACAAACAAGTATGCAAACAAAATAGACCAGGCAAAAAGCACTACAGAAATAGGAAAGGAAGCTGAACAATGGCTTTATTGATTTAAGACATGTGGATTTCATTAGGAAAGCTGAATGCATAAAAATGGGTTGTGATATCTGAAACGAAGCAAGGAGCAAAATTAGGTCACAGAGCTCCTCGGACAAAAGGAATGATGAATCTTTATTAGGTAACTGGACTCGGAGGTAGGAGGAAAAAATAACTCTTTTCCTCCCAACCCTCTCTTTGGATAGTTTTTAAGCCTTCAAAGGTAAGTCTACATGTTGAATTGAAATGGCAAATCCCAGGGCCTCACTCTCTGACACAGCATCTGCACTGCCAAAGAACCCCTGGGCCAGAAACTAGAGATTCCTCAGGAAAAACATTCACACTGATATGGAAATAAATAATGTAGAGATCAAAGCAATAGATGTAAGTTGTCCCAGTGGCCTCAACACAAAGCTCCGACTGAATTTGAAAGTAATAAAGTAGCAATAATAATATTTTTTCACTAGGATAGACATTTTCCTCTGAAGAGCTCATAACCCATGTTAGCTTACACAAAGTTGATATGCTATTCATATGGGAGCCTCATTTTAATAATAATGACACAGAAGCAACTGTCACTGAACTGTTGAGATAAAACAATTTGTACTTCAACAAATTCATGGGAAGTGAGATAGGAATCCTCTTGCATAAATCTCCTAAATTCAATTTTGACCCTTTGGCTTGGCATGCTGAACCAAGGCAAATTTTTTAATTAAGAGAAAGAGTCTTTTGACTCCTTATATCTTTCTTTTTGTCTTCCTTCTAGGCATTCCTTTTTCTAGAACATTCTCACTTTATTTTATGCTCTAGATGCCTCTTCATGCATCCCACCAAAAACTATGATCCTGTAAAATGGCTCTTCCCTGACACCTTGCACATCCCTTTGGCCCAAGATCTTGTTCCCCTGGGACCAGCCCACAGAAGGGCCCCCCATGATTCTGGTTTAGTGTTTTATCCTCATCGAATAATACTTACACCTAAAAGGTTGCCTTAAATAATTTCAATACACAATGTTATAAATTGAACTAAATGACTGTGGAAGAATTTACTGACCAAAAAATATGCCGACTTTTATACCTTATACATGAGTTTTTAGAGCACCTGATTTGTGCAAGATATCTTGCTAAACTCTTTGAAATGATACTGGCAAATTCAACACTTCACCAACCAAGTCTCCAGGTTTGAAGACAAGATGAGTAAAGTAAGCCAGGTAACTTTAACACAAGGCTGGTATGTGGCACGAGGAAGGAATATAGAGACCTGGGTTGAGAAGGTCATTGCCCAGGGTGTAGGGAATGCAGATGGATACATAAAGTGTACTGATGAAGGTCAGATTTCAAAAAAGTAGTTGGGAGAGGATCAGGGTAGACAAAAGAGCTTGAGTAAAGTAGGAAGGGTCCTAATGGGAGTTTGTTCCTTAGATAGGAATGGATACCAATAGAAGGCCTCAGTGGTATAGATAAAAAAGACACAGGAATCCCAGCATCAGCTTTCTACCTCACAGCCTCCCTGCCAACCAGCATAGTCCTGGCTGTCACCCACTGGATTCCTAATGGAGGTGAGAGAGGTGTGGGAATAGAAAAGACTGGAAAGACATTGGGATTCCAGCGGATCCCAAATGCCAGACCAAGAAATTTGAACCTAATTCTAAGGGTCTTAGGGAGCCTCAGAAAGCACAATAAACAACCTTTCAGACTCATATTTGTGCAAGTGTATGTGTGCGTGTGTGTGCATGTGTGGTATACGCACGCCTTGGCATGAGTGTAAAGTTGTGTATGCGAGCATACGTATATGTGTGAGTCTGTGTGTGAGAGAATGTGGATGTGTATGACATTAAAGAGTCATTTGTACATTAAAAAACACACATACCCAGATCTGTAACTATACATTGAGAAAAAGGCTGTAAATCAAATGTGTAGTGACCTATGAGAGGAGTATTGGGGCATCCTCTTCTCTGGATCAACTGGACGAAGCTTCCTCATCTGATACTCGGGGGTCCTGGCACTGAACCAGCGGTGGCCGTGAGGAGCAAGCACACTTGTGCAGGTCTTGCCTCACCTGATAAGACAGCAGTTGTTACAACAGGATTGTGGGAGAGGCAGACCATTCGAGAAGATATTCTATTGGCTCAAGTTATGGACAAAGGAGAAATGACATTGGCTGGCAACGGGGCCAGGGAGGCAGCCGGGCTGGGAGAAGGCAGCAAGCACAGACCATCTCTCAGAAGCCAAAACGTCCAGGACCTGGAGCAGCAACGGGAGAGCCAGTGCAGAGCGGAGCCCGGAGACCACGGAGAAGCCGGTGCGGGAAGGGAGCTGCCTTGCCCGGTCTCGGACATCTGGGCCAGGCACTGCTCTCTTCTCCACCAATACACAGCACCATCTTGAAACACTACAGAGAAGAATGTATGACAAAATTGGATCCACACATACTTTCCCAAACTATAAGTATCTGTCAAGTCAATCTCCAACTTCTTCTGAACTGTTCAAAGAAGTTGAACACAATTTTTCCATTACCTGGCAGCTCCTAGCGACAAGTGGGTACTCTCTGTTCACTGAATCACTGGCCTCTTGAAGAGAATCTTAGTGAGGTTTTGTTTGGGCGTTGCTGGGGATTTTTTTTTTTTTGCATTTTTTTATAGTGGCAAAATATATATAATATAAAATTTAGCATTTTCACTATCTTGAAAAGCAATGTTCAGTGGCAGTAATACAGTTGTTGAGCAACCATCATCCCCATCCAGCTCCAGAACTCCTTTCATCAAAACTGAAATTTTGTACCCATTAAACAGCAACTCCTCATACTCCCTTCTCCCTCCACCCCCTCAACCCTGTAACCATCCTTCTGATTTCTCCCTGTGTGAATTTGACCAGTTTAGGTACCTCATAGAAGTGAAATGATACCGTATCTGTGTCCTGCTTACTGGACTTAGCCTAGTGTGCTAGTGGCTTTTAGAAGTTAATGCAGCTTCCATGTGTGCATGAGCCTGGGAAACAGGTGAAATACGGAGCAAATCTGGCCAGAGATTTTTGTATCATAGCAGATCGTGAGGAGGTGGGCAGCTGAGGGCAGAATGCCTGCTTTTTTTTTTTTTTTTAAGATTTTATTTATTTATTCATGAGAGACACAGAGAGAGAGAGAGAGAGAGAGAGAGAGAGAGGCAGAAACACAGGCAGAGGGAGCTCCATGCAGGGAGCCTGACGTGGGACTCCATCCCGGGTCTCCAGGATCATGCCCTGGGCTGAAGGCAGCGCTAAACTGCTGAGCCCCCCGGGCTGCCCAGAATGCCTGCTTTTAAAGCAAAATCAGGAGTTAACCAGCTGTGTGACTTGGGGCGAGTCACTGAAACTCTCTGTGCCTGGACTCCCCCACATGTAAAATGGACATAATGACAGTGCATATCCATGGGTCTATTGTGAGGATCAAATAATATATGTAAAACACAGCAATGCCTGGCACATAGTTGACATTGGACAAATATTAAGACAATTTAAAACAAAGGACATACATGAACATCTGTAAAATTAGGGAGTTTATATTCTCACGAAACACTTATATATTTTGAACCGATTAGCATGTAAAAAGCAAAAAAGTATACTCTCAAAAAGCATACCTTGGAAAACTAAAACATGCATTTTCTATTTGAGACATTGAAAGAAAAATTTGTTGAATATGACAGCCCTTGGTCTTAAGAAAATGTGAAATCTAAAAAGAATCTGGAGGAATCTGGACAGGTTTCCAAAGGATATGCCCCAAACCTCCGTCTGACAGTGTGGATAAAGCAGGTCTCATTCAAGATAGAAAAGTAAAACTTAAAACACAAGGTGATGAAGCAAACTATCTTAATATCACTAATGTTCGCAGGTTGCCAACAGGAGATACTAAAAGAAGTGAATTTTCAACGAGAGAGAGAGAGAGAGAGAGAGAGAGAAAGAGAAATCCCCTTGCATATTTATGATAGAGATTCCCCCATTATTGAACAAAAAGCTGGCTATTTATCTTAGAAAATCTCATTTTATGGATTCTAAAAAACTGAAAAAATCATTTTAAGTATAGACTTTGTAAACAAAATTCCTTACCCACGATATTAACTTTCTCTGCCCCATTATTTTTCTCAGTCAGAGGTCACCATGATCACTTTGTGGCTTAACTTGGCCAATCACCTTCGAGAGTTCTGTTGTCTTCCCCCCCAGGACTCTGGCAGGGAAGCCACGCTGCCTCCGCAGCGGGGCCTAGTGGTGGCTTTCCAACATCATAGATGAGATTTGCATCCCATCACAGACTGTTTTTTTCCCCCACCTGTTTTTATGGATTTGGCATGTAATTAGTTTTGGGATAGAACAAAATCAGAAGTGCCTAATGTAGTTTACTAGGGAGCCATTAAGAGGGCCATTTGAGTCAGGCCATGGGTTTCAGAGTGGGGCAGCCAGAGGTCAAGTCTCTCCTCCCATCTTGAGTCTGAAATCAAGTGGTTCTTCACTTACAGCAGGACTGGAAGGACAAAGAATTAAATTGCTTTGACCCCGCAGGGCCCATTTCAGAAATACAGTTTTCTTTTAAGAGAAAAAAATTATTTTTAGAGAAAAGAGAAAAATTCTCTCTTCAGCTTTCACTCAGCCCTGAGCTGGCCTACTCAGAGTCTGTTGTTTTAAAGGGTTTTGTTTTGTTTTGTTTTTTAATGTTTACTCAGGAAGCACATGGAATGCACCCTGACAAGTAAAGCCCACGTTTCCACCATTCACTGAGGCTCTTTGTTTTCACGTATCACATACCTCATGCCTTAACTGAACACTTTATTTGCTAATAAAGACTCAAGACTTCAGCCACAGGGAAAAGAAAGGGAACCAGTGGAAATTAGTGGAATCCCAGTAAAAGGGAAAATATTTCATTAATTTTATTTTAAAAAGCAGGCTTTCATGGGTACTAGAAAATTTCCCCTAGAGTTGTTTCATTAAAAAGCACAGTATGTGTCAGAGTATGAAAACAGGAAAGAGGGGAGAGAGTCACCGTTGTTTGATCATCTCACTCAAGGGGAAATTTGTCTGAGATAAACAGTTCTCAGAAATAGCAATCGTTTCATGAATCTGATGTTTTCAATGGTTGTGGTATCCTCCAAATCAGGCTTGGACTAGAAGTCCATGCTCTTTACCGTTACAAAATGCAGGGTTAAGTCAGTGGACTGTTTTAGGAGTTGAAAGAATTAATTTGGGGCCCTAAGTGATGAGGATTTCACTCTCAGAGAGTAACTTTCAATTTGAGGGGGCTAGAAAAGAAAAATAAGACATAATTAAAATTTGGGTAATGATAGGGAAATTGAGAGGTTATTGTAGGAAAAACATAGAAACATCCTTGGATTACCCAAAAGGATAAAATATTAACATTGACTTGGTAATTAGATAATCATAATAAAATTTCTAAGGGAGCTATAGAAAGACTAGCTATAGAGTATATAACTTCCAGACTAGAAGGGGGGTAAGGAAGCAGTACAGAGAAGAAAATTTATTTCCTAAATTTATATAATCATTATATTACTTATATAAAAAAAGAAAAATTGAGGTGTTTTGGGGTGGTTCAGTGAGTTAAGTGTTAAACTCTTCATTTTGGCTCAGGTCAGGGTCTCAGGGTCTTGAGATTGAGCCTTGTGTCAGGCTGTGTGCTGGGCATGGAGCCTGCGTAGGACTTTCTCTCTCCCTCTCCCTCTGCCTCTCCCTTCCTGCTCACACGGACTCTTGTTCTCTCTCTCTCTCTCTCTCTCTCTCTCACACACACACTCTCTCTCTCTCAAATAAATAAACAAATAAACAAATAAATAAAATATATTCTTTAAAAGGATAATTTCAAAATTACTGAAATAAGTATGCAATTTAAGAAGTTAACTATGAAAAACAATATAATCCATCCAAAGACAGTAGAAAAAAGAAAAAGCAGAAATTAATGAAATGGGAAAAATAAAAATAATGAGGATCCAGATGCCAGAAGTTGGATCTTTAAAAAGGTTAATAGGGATCCCTGGGTGGCGCAGCGCTTTGGCGCCTGCCTTTGGCCCAGGGCGCGATCCTGGAGACACGGGATCGAATCCCACGTCGGGCTCCTGGTGCATGGAGCCTGCTTCTCCCTCTGCCTGTGTCTCTGCCTCTCTCTCTCTCTCTTTCTCTGTGACTATCATAAAAAAAAAAAATTAAAAAGGTTAATAAATGAATATTTGTGTAGCATAACTGATCAGAAAAAAAGAGAGAAAGTATAAATAAACAACATTAGGACTGAGGACGGGAAATGGCCAAACCACAGATAGAGTGGAGATTATAAAGATAAAAAGAATGTTATGAATAAGTTTATAAAAATAAATTGAAAACTTAGATGAAATGGACAATTTTCTAGAATGCCTCAAGCAGTAACTAAAAATCTGAATTGTTTTATAACTACAAACAAAATCAGACCAGAGTTTAAAATCTTCCCACAGTAACACCAAGCCTAGCTGGTTTTACAAGTGAGTTCTCCCAAAATTCAGGAGCAGATATTTTTGATGTTACCAAATTCAGGAAGCAGAAAAAGAGGAAACATTACCTTAACTTATGTTACAAAATTAGCAAAATTCTTTATTGAAAACCAGGGCGGGGAAAAAACTCACCCAGGAGAATAGAAGCCAAAACCCTAAACAAAATATTGGTAACCTGAATTCTACCTGTTGTGTACTACATAATCAAGTTAGGTTTATTTTAGTGATACAAGGTTACTGCAAACTCAGAAAAATCTGTTGATGTAACTGACACTATAGATTAAAAGGAGGAAGGGAGATGATCATCTAAATTGATTCAGAAAAAAACATTCAATGAAATTCAACATGCAGCTGAGTAGGAAGAGAATTTCCTTAATCTGATCAAAGGTCCCCATAGACAAAATGACAATAAATGCCTTATTTAGTGTTGAGATGTTAAAAAAGTATATTTTTAGAAATCAAGAACAATTCAAGGACATGCATTCTCACTTCTATTTAATCTTGTTCTAGAAGTTTTAGTCTTCTGAGATAAGCAAGAAGATAAAAGATATGTAAAAATAAAAAAAGGAAGAAACAAAACTAGTGCCATATATAGATCATATGACTGCATAGGAAACCTGAAAAAATATCTACAAATTCTTACCAGTAGAGCTTCTAGCATGGTTACTAGATATAATACCAATTTGTAAGAGTTCATTGTATATACTCTTCATACCAATAACAAATATTTAGAGTTTTATGCTTTAAAAAAGATACCATTTAAAAGACCAAGAAATATATATGATACTTAGAAATAAGTCCAAAAAAACACATACAATACTTTTCTGCAAAAAAATTCTATAAATGTATATTTATAAACATAAAAATATCTATATAAATGGAAGGACGTACTAATTTCATAGACTAGAAAGCACAGTTTTCCAAAGATGTTAGTTCTTATACAAGTGTTTTATAGATTTAATGAAAATCCAGTTGAAATCTCTAAATGATTGTTTTGCAAGTTGACAAACTAATTCTAAAATTGATATAAAGAAGGTAGGGGGACATCTTCAACCAGACATCAAAACTCACTACAAAAAAAAAAAAAAAAAAAAAAAAAAAAAAAAAAAAAAAAAAAAAAAAAAAAACTCACTACAATGCTACAGTAATTAAGATAATGTGATCTGTCTTAACGGAATAGACAGACCAGGGGAACCCGGGTGGCTCAATGGTTGAACGTCTGCTTTTGGCTCAGGTTGTGATCTTGGGGTCCTGGGATCAAGTCCTGCATCAGGCTCCCTACAGGGAGCCGGCTTCTCCCTCTGCCTATGTCTCTGCCTCTCTTTGTGTCTCTCGTGAATAAATAAATAAAATCTTTAAAAAAAAAATAGACAGCCCAATGGGACAGACTAACATGCCTATCCTCAGACCCACACAGGTGTAAAAACTGACATTCGTTGGAAGTGGCATTACAGAGGAAGTTTGGAGTATTTCCAGATGGTGCAGAACTCTTAACTATCTCTATAAAAAACTATATTGGATCTCAAACTCATAACTTACTCAAAAATTCCTGAAGGATCAAGAACATAAATGGAAAAAGCAAAATTTTGAAAACTTTAGAAGAATATCCCTACTCTTAGGAAAACATACACTGAAGTATTTAGGGATAAAGCATCATGATTGATCTACCTGACTTTTAAAAGTTTCAGGAGAAAAAGAGAGAAAAAGTAGTGAGAAAGAAAATGCAAAAGGAAATGAAGATAAAATGTAAACAATATAGGAATCTAGGGATTGGGTTTACTGAGTCCCCTTAGTACTATTTTTGGCCATTCAATTTATCTATGAACTTGAAGCGATTTCCAAATAAATAGCCTTTTTTTCATTTACACAAATTTTTTTAGAGGATACAGGAAACAGTCTTTATCACCACGGGGCATAGGAGCCATTCTCAAATACAACACAAAGAGTGAAAAATCATGAAGGAAAATTTTGATAAAATAAATTGAAAACTATCTATTCATTAAAAGATACCATAAAGAGGGTACAAAATATATGCCATGAACTGGGAGGAGATATTTGCCACACACAAAACTGACAAAGGATTAGGATCAGAAATATGTAAAGAATTCCTTTGATATAGTTCTTTTTGTTTTTAAAGGTTTATTTATTTATTTGAGAGAGAGAGAGAGAGTGGTGGAGAGGCGCAGAGAGAGAGGGAAAGAGAATCTTAAGCAGACAGCAAGCTGAATGTGGAGCCCAAAGTGGGGCTCAATCCTTCGTCTCTGAGATCATAACCTGAGCTGAAACCAAGAGTCAGCTGCCTAACCGACTGTGCCACCAAGATGCCCAATACAGTTCTTTATGTCATATATACATATGTATATATGATATATCTATTGATATATATCTTCCTATGTTCTAAGCTCTGTTAAAAAAATAAACAACCCAATGGAAAAAGACCAATAAAATCCCACATATTTCACAAAGGAAGAAGCCAAATATTAACAAACATCTAAGATGCTCAACTATTTGTAACCAAGACATGCAAATTAAAACTCCAAGGAGATATAATTTTAGACACACACAATTGGCAAATATTAAAATTCTTAACAATATCAAGTGTTTGTACGACTATAGCTAATAATACTGTATGGCATATTTGAAAGTTGCTAAGAAAGTAGATCTTAACATCACAAGAAAAAATTTTGTAACTACATATGGCAACAGATGTTAACTAGACTTATTGTGCTCATTTTGCAATACATACACATATTGAATAACTATGTTGTACACCTGAAACTAATATGTTATATATCAGTTATATCTCAATTTTGAAGAAGTGTTCAGAAAGACATGGAGCAACTGGATGTCTCATATGCTGTAGAAAAATCAATAAAACCTTCAGCATCATCTATTATATTTGGCCCAGCAATTCCACTCCCAGATACTTAAAGATGTTAGCAAAATTCTTGCACATGTAAACCATGAGATGCATATAAAATTGTTTATTATTAGCATTGTCTGTGATGAATAAAAGACTGAAAACAACCTAAAATTTCCATGAATGGAAAAATGAATAAATATAATGTGATATATTCATGGAATAGAATACCAAATAGCAGCACGAATGAGTCCCCAAAATGTGGAGGGGGACAAAAGTCAGTCCTGAAAATACATTCAAGCCGTCAAGATGAGATTTTGAAAAATGAGGAGTGAGCTAGACAAAGAGAGGAAAGGACTTTGCAGTCATAGAGAAGGAAGAACAAAACCCATTTAGGATCTGCAAGTGCTTGCCTCCTCCATCAACAGTGACCTAATGATGGACCTCCCATATCCATGAATTCGCTGCTGATACCTTTTATCAACTGTGAGAAATTCTGTATAAGTGAATTGCTTCTTAGAAATAGTTGCACAAGGAGAAGAATGAGGTTAGGAAGCCACTAAAAGAAGTATAGTGGTTAGAAAAGGAGTAAAAATGTTTGCAATTAACTCCTCATAGGAAACCCTGTGGGGAAATTAAATCCTGTACTGATGCTGGTCCTGCAGTGGCATCCCCCAAGGAAGAAAGGAGTAAAGACAAATGTAAGGCATGTTTCAATGGGAGATTATAAAGATAGAATCAAGCTGCATTAACTTGGATTTTGGAGAGGGATTTTAAAAATCTAGGACAACTAACTTAAGGTTTTCCCTGAGCTTTTTCCATCTCAAGCAAAAAGTTACTCCACATCTCTGAGATCACAATGGGAATGAGCAGTTTGTAAAAGTCAGAAGGAGTTTGTGTCTAGAAAGGAAGACTTTCTGTAGCAGGGCTTAAAAGTAGTATTCAATTTATTAAAGCTATCAGTTAAGAATCTCAGCCCTTATAAATGTTTAAGTTCAACTTATGAATCTCATTTCTTTTTTATTTAGAAATACAGTAATTGTCCAAAAATAAGAAAAGCCATTTCACATCCCTTGATTAATGTTTAAATTAACTCATAAGGAATGAAATTTTTCTCTCTTAAATAACAAAACGTACCTAGACATTTCACACTACAGTTACATATTTAGTACATCTATATGTAATACATAGGTCAAATGCCTGTCAAGTAAATTTAACAAATTTAAAAAGTACAGTCTTTCCAACATTTTATTAACTATTGCGACTCCAATAAACTTTAAAATATAGTAAAGCCAATAATTCTAATCTCACGTCTTAAAATCACATAAAGCATATTAAATGTAGCACAGTAATGACAAAACTTACTACATTTGTAAGATCTTTACAAATCCATATCTTACATAACATCAATATTACTTTCATCTTCTTATCCTGGATTTATGAATTAATCCAGTGAAGACCAGCATTAGCACCTTTGGCTGGCTCAGCAACCAGGGTAGAGTCCACTAATAGATCTTACCATTGAACGATGGGATGATATTTCCTGACCCATAGGCTAAGAAGGGGAGCCCTGGTTCAATCTTAGGGTCTGTCTGCTTACCCAATCATTTACTAAAATACTTTCATAATATTTTTCTGCATGCTCAGACTCCTTTCCAATTCCCTGCCCCACCCAGATTGCAACATTTTTTTTAACTGAATAATGTATCTTGGATTTTTTTAAAGATCAGTTCATAAAGAACTTCCTCAATATTTTGAATGACTGCAATGATTTTTATTGTATGGATAGATGTACCATAATTTATTTAAGTGCTCTTTTATTAATAAATATTTATATTTAATATTTAATATTAAATAAGTATTTAATACACATACACATAGCTTACCTATGCAACATAAATAGGTAATATTTAATATTAAATAATATTTAATATTTAATTTAATATTAATATTAATATTAATATTAATTAATTATATTTAATTAATTTAATATTAAATAAGTATTTAATATTTAATAAATATTTATGTTGCATAGGTAAGCTATGTGTATGTGTGCATATGTGCATGTACATTGAGGACACTTGATATCTACTTTCTTTTTTTTTTTATTTTTTTATTTTTTTTTTTTTGATATCTACTTTCTTAGCAAATTTTAAGTATACATTATAACATTAACTACAGTCACCATCTGATGCATTAGATCTCCAGAATTCATTCATCTTATAACTGAAAGTGTGTACTCTTTGACCAGCATCAGGTTGCTATGTCTTTATGTCTGCTCATCTGTGAACTTCTGTGTCTTCTTTGATATTTTACTTTGTCATCTGTTTTATCATTTCTATAATCATTAATTCACACAAGGCAAACCCAGAGGGGGAAATTAATGCTTGGAATCACAAATTCAGATAGGCATTGGACACTTGGTTAGAAGATGAGTCAGAGACAAAAAATATTCTTAGAATATGAAGTATCTATGATAAAGAAAAAAAGATTTATAAACATTTTGAAACTATGGGTGGGGGGTCAGTTTCCCAATTGTTTCTGACAAGCAGAGGGTGGAGAATAAAAGTTACTTCGGCGCCCATGTCTTAGTCAGTTTGGGCTGCCATAACAAAATACCATAGACTGGGTGGCTTGAACAACAGTAATTTATTTCTCATAGCTCTGGAGACTGGGAAGTCTAAGATCAAAGTGCCAGCAGATCCAACATCTGGTGAAGGCCAGCTTCCTGGCTTGTAGACAGCCACCTTCTCACTAGGTCCTCACTGGCCAAGAAAGTGATCATGTTTCTTGTGTCTCCTTATAAGGGCATTCATTCCAGCATAAAGGCTCCAGCCACATGGCCCCACCTACAAATACCATTACATTGGGGATTGGGTTTCAACATACAAATTTTAGGGGGATATGGTCAGTCAACAGCAACCCATTATAACTAACTTAAGATGAGTAAAATGTCATGCCTTTGTCTCACTAGTGCCAACCTCCCCAAGGGGGACACAGATGCTGTGATAGTCACAGTAGAAATCCAAATGTAATCAGCTATCTCCCCTACCTGCTAGTTTAAGAACTTGGGCACCTCCAGCTTCCACTCAAATATTTTTGGTGATCCCCCATAATTGTCTCACACATTTTCATAAACAAATTCACTCACACAACTGAAGCACCAATACTTTTAGTTTAAGCACTTTTTAAGCACCTGCACTGGTTTGCTGGAGACTCCCAGGCTGTCACATTCAGCTGTGCTCCACATACACACAGGCGAACAAGGGTGACACCCTGCAGGAAGGATTTCAATGTGACACAGAATGAATTCCTCTAGGCATAGAGTTTGGGGAAATTGCAAAATGGTCCTTTCAGTTTTTCTTTTACCTTCTGAAAGTTCCAGCCAAGATGGGGGTTTCCCAGGAAATCAGACCTAACATACTTGAATTTGAATTTCTGAAGAAAACAGAGAAGCTAGAGCTTCTGTTTATGTCCTTGCCCTGTCCCTTAGGTCTTTGTTCCTCAAACACATGATCCTCTCCACACCAACACTTGGCCATTCCAAAATAGAAGCAAAAACCAAAACCAAAACCAAAACACTCTGGTCTCCTCAGAGTCTCATCCGAGGACAAGTATATAGATTATCCAGTAGCATTTGGGGTCTGGAGGAGCTGATATGCTTCAAAAGTGTGTCTCAGCTGCTCAGACCCAGGTTTTTTTGTCTTCTACCGACAGAGACCTTCTCAGGAAAGTGTGAATAATAATAATAATAATAATAATAATAATAATAATAATAATAATAAATTTTTAAAGCGTGAATAAAAAAGAACCCTACTCTTACTATCTCAACTTTGGACCATATAACAAGTACCTTTCAGTACTTTTCAGCCCCCTGTCAGGTTAAAAATCACACCAATCCAGACAGTATGCAGTTTATTAAAACTCTGTTCCCACTGGGGTAACACAAGTAGCTAATATTATTGTTTTAAATACACTGAAGCCAGGTTTTGGGGGTTATATTTGTTAGTACAAACCAATAGGACCAACCAGCTCCCTTTTTATCCTTCAGAACAATTGGGAGGTGTTTGGGTTTTGCTTTTTTTTTTTTTTTCAACTGACTCATTTGAGGGGAATAAATTCACATGTCAGCTTGTGGTCTGACCAACATGACGTATCCATAGGGGAAAAAAGGACACTTTCAAATTAAGGTATATTCAGCAATTAGACATTCTTGTTTGAATTTTTCCTTATTCTTTAAAATTTATTGACCAGCAATGAAGCACATAAGCCAAGGGCCTGTGCCTCAGATTGCCAGGGAGGAAAGTTGGTCAACATCATTCCCATTGTTTCAATCAAGATAAGTTGGTTAAAAGAAACAGAAACCCATTTCAGGCAGTTTTAAAGGGGAATCTATTGCAGGAAGAGTGGAATATTTCATGAAGTTAAAAATATACACCTAGGAAATCCATAGCAGTTGAAAACTAAATGTTTGTTTACTCTCTCTTTTTCCCACTTCCTCCAACCCCACCATGATGGCCTCTCACCTCTACTTCCCTGTATGCCTTTGCTCCATCCTCTGGTTTCTCTTGGTAGACTGGCTCTCTCTGTGTGTATACCAGTCCTCATGGCCCCAATAGGCTGCTCTAATCCAGTCTTCTGGGTGAAGACACGTGCATGGAACAAGTGTCTCTTTATCACTTAAATCAAACTTTTGTGATTTATATCTGGGTTCTTCAAGGTTGAGTCTGATGTCCCTGATCTACTGTTACAAAAATAGTTGCCGAACTCCACTCTTCCAACAAAGTCTATAAAATGTACTTGTAAGATAAGCAATGGTCTTTGTAGGCACCCCAAACTGTTCACCATAATTTTTACTTTCATATTTGAACCTTTTAGCAAATCCAGCCCTACTTCCCCTGGCAGGTAGTGAGCTGAGAGATAAGCCATCCATCTTGGTGAACCTGTACATCATGTTTGGTTTTGCATAGACTGCCCAACAGGGATGGGACTAATAAACTCAAGATCCAAATGTATAATGTTTATTTTTGAAAGAAAAGTAAGGGGAATTATTCTAGCATATTTCAATATATTAGTGGAGGCATTTATTTTTTAACCAAAAGTATATTAATTAAAAGTATCCAAATAATCCCTTTGATCTGGGAATTTCACTTCAAAGAATGCATACTAAGGAAATAATCATAATAGAACACAAAATGTTATAGAGAAAAGTGCTCATTATGAATATATATATTATATATATATATTATAATATATATATTATTACGTATAACCTAACTATCAATTGGAATTTCAATGACAAATTTATGTTCTATGCATGTTGCCAGCTATCATGCAGCCTTTTAAAATCACCTTTCTGAAGACTATTTACTGACATGGAAAAAGGTTCATAATATACTAAAGGAAAAAAAAAAAGAAAATTACATGTCTGGTCTGAATTTTATCTTTTATTATTTGCCCATAATGCAGTTAAAGAAAATGCATCAGAATGTTAACAGTGATTATTTCTGAACAGTAAGGGACATGAGTCTTTTTTAAAAATATTTTATTTATTTATTCATGCGAGACACACAGAGAGAGGCAGAGACATAGGCCAAAGGAGAAGCAGGCTCCTTGTGGGGATCCTGATGTGGTACTCCATCCCAGGACCCCAGGACCTGAGCCAAAGGCAGACACTCAACCTCTGAGCCACCCAGGTGCCCCTGTATTTTCTTCTTGATTGTTGATTTATTTTCCTAATTGTCTGAGGTAAATGTAAGTTGTTTTATAATATGAAATATATTTACAATACTTATTTCAATGCCCTTGTTGCCTGAATTATTTGCTTAGCTGCCTCAGCCTTCCACCTCACAACAGTATTTTTATCCATAAAATAAACACTAAAAGGAAAAATAGAAAGAGAAAAAAAACCGCTAATGAAGTATCATGAAACAAGACCAGTGTTGGCCTTTCGTTTCCTATCTTTCGTTCTTGTGGGAAGGACGCCATGGAAACCAGCCATTTTCATGAAACTGCCCCCTGACAGGAGCTGTGTGTTTTCTTATTCTTAGTGTTGAGGGGCAAATGCCCCGACGTGATAGTTGTGAACCCCGTCAGTTATTCATGCATCTCTGCTTCCACTGCGACATGGGATGGGGAGGCTGATAGGGTTGGTGAAAATGGTTGCTTCCATCATTTTTTTTTATGAATGGTCATGTTTATTATTACAATAGAGTGTTGACAAGCATGGCAGAGACTAAAAATATAGTTCCTTTTTGAAATAAAATATTCAGCATTTTCACTGGCCGAAGATTCATTTGGCAGTAACTTCTTGGTTAAAATTCCCTGAGGTTTGTTTATATGGCTATTTTGGTTCTTTATTTTAAGTCTATCAGCATTTTTCCACAGCTTCAAGCTATTCTCATCTCAGCATGTAGGAAGTTAATAGGTAGCACAGAAGCTTATTATTTTAATTCCAGTGAAAACACAATTGACTAAAGAACCAAAGGCATTAACACCATCCTTTCTGGCATGCTGAAGGACTTAAAAGATAACCACAAATTCAAACTTATCATGGTTCTCTGGAGCACGGGTCCAGGTGACCAAAGTGTTGGGCTCAACAGTACTAGGCTTCAAATAATCTCCAGGCATTGCCTGTGAATATGAAACAAGAACCACTTGGAATTTTGTTTCTCTGGTGTGACAAAATTTTATGAGATTTTTTTTAAGAAGCATAAAAGCAATGTAGTTCTATTTAAGGTGGTTGCCCACCTTAAATATACATTTATTCCAGTGGAGCCATCATTCTTCAAATCATCTGTGAAATTCCTGTTTGGGAATTATTTTGAGATATAGTTTATGCAATGCATCAGAAAATTAATCTTGTCAGTTTCTAATCACATATGAATGAGATTATAAAGTTAGATTACTCAACTTATTTACCAGACTGGGCTCCAGATGCCTTTTACATTTTCTAAATAGCAGATCCTCTCACAAAAGCAAAGTTTGCCACCAATAAATCCTTCAAAACCACATGCCTTGGTCTAAGACAGGAATTCCAATATGAGAATTCCAAAAGGGATTAGAAAAATGGAAGAATCTTGGAATAAGCGTATAGCTTTCCAACCTAACAACTCTGAACTGTGCCACTTGGGTTTGTGAGATCAGAAAACTTTAATTAAAAAGAAAGAAATAAAGACATTCTAACAGTTTTTTCATATACTTAGTAGTGAGTGAGTACCAGGCACTGTTCCAGGGGATAGATCAGCAAACGTGGCAGACATAGATTTAACCTTAACCCTATGGCAATACCAATCTGGAGAGTACTAATTTTAAAAAGTGATTTAATATGCTATTTTAGAATTATGTGACTTTGAACTATCTCAGGGAGATATGTATAGAATAGGATACTTCAAAAGTTAGAAAGTTAGGGAAAAATTGTTGAAGTCTTTTCTTTTGTTTTTTTCTCTGCAGGACTTTGAAGCGAAGCAAGGAAGTATGTTTGACTTTATCTCAATATAATTCAAGTGCCAAGACAGCCTCTGAGAATTTGGAATGCTCCCTAAGGTGGAATAAAACCAAAGCTGCCCACCTACTTCAGCTGGTTGTTATGAAACAACGGACTAAAAACTTTAAATGCTGTTTAATTAAAGTATCTTTGCCATCATCAGTAGCAGTGGCAACATTCTCTAGTAGCTGAGATGTCACAGTTTCATTCCTTTTACAAAAAGGCAAAAACAGTTTGGGGAAAGTCAGTTCAAATTAATCCAGCTTTAGTCAACAAATATAATTTAGATACCAGGAATGGAACCAAGATATGAGGATACAAAAATGAATGCTCTGATGGCAATTTCTTGAGCTTTAGGAACTTATCCAAGTTACCTCAAATATTGGGATCTTCCTGAGAATGCAATAGGGATGCACAGTCTGTTGGTTCTCAGCTAGGACCAACTCTGGAAGCTCAGCTGCCTATTTCTATCTGTCTAGATGCCTAGAGATCTCCTGAGCTTAGTGGTGTCTTGACATAGGGGAAACAATCTTGCTAATGAAATAACAGTGGTTTGGCAAACAGTATCCAGAAATCCCAGCAGTTTGATGTTCCCATTCAGAAGGTGAACAGAACCTTAACAAAACAGAATTGTATTGCAGTAGCATCAAAGCTCCTGTCATACTATAAAGCATCACCTCATGTTGGGTGGAGTCCTTGGTCCCTATTGGAAATTCAAGGGCTACTACTCATAGTGTTCTTCTTCCTTTTCAAAGCATCCCCAAATTTGAACATAGAGGACATTCAACTGATTCCCTAAAATCATGTCCACTTTCCCTGCCTATTCCCCAGTTACTACCCTTCTCTTCTCTACATCCTCAAGGACTGGTCCATATAGAATAACCTCACAGGTTTTTCATTAATGATGTCATTACATCAAAAAAATAAAAGTACCTGCCCTCACTAACCATGATCTTGACTTCATTACTTCTCTTGGGTCCTAAGATCTTGACCTTCAAAGATTCTGAGATGCTGTGTGGCAAGTGTCTGTTACTGTGCTCTGGCCTCCCCGTGCTGCACTCCTCCACTCCCTATCAGTCATCTCTTTGATGAGTGAGCCATGAAAAATTATTGGTACTATATCTCAAATTAAAGGAAAAACTACTCATCCAACCAAGGGATTCTTTTTTGTTAAAAATTATTAACCAATTATTCCCAACTCTCTAAAAATATTAGCCAATTATACCAAATTATCCAAAGATCCATTGCTAAAATCATCCCATCAATTCAAGTTAGTTCCTTCCTACTGGCTTGATAAACAAAGATGTTTTTCCTCTTACTGTAAGTGCAAGTCCCTTTCAACACATAGGCCTGCACATATGCCATTAGTAATCTAAATTCTCCTTTCAGGTTACCATTATATTATTGGGCAGTAGTAGGATTAACTGAAATTCAGGGATAAAATGAGTACCTGTCTATTTTGTTCATTAGATTAATTTGAAATAAATGTGTATCCAGCAAATTGATGGGGTTGGTGGTTTAAGGTGGATAAGAATTCAAACAATTTCTTCTCACATATAAAAGTTTTGTAGACAAAAGAGAAAATTTAAATTGGCCTGCATCACTAGCTTTTTCTGTGACCTTATGAATATCTCTAAGACCTCTAGGAATGTATTTTAAATAATGCCAACTTGTACGACCTTTAACATTCTAAGTACCTTGGTGACCAGGAATTTAGATAATAAATAGTTAGAGTGGAAATTGACCTCAATTTCTTCTAAATCTAAAGAGGATGATGTATCTGTATTTTTCCCTTTGGCATCCAGGAAAGAGTACTCCCTGCTATATCTTGTTTTCACACACCTGCTTTGAATCTGTGTGCAGTGAATGATGTATTTACTCTTCCAAAGTATCTTGTAACAGCATGATTAGAATATAGGTAGACTTTAATCGTTGGTTTATATCTTTATTCTTTAGACATTATATAGTACCTAATATGTGCCAGTTATTGCACTTGGCTTTGAAAATATGAAGATGAAGACATAATCTCTACCTTCAAGGAATTAAAGTCTATCTGGGAAGAAAGATGGATAAATTACTAACCACGACAAAATATGATGAATACATAATGAAAACATGGACAAAGTGCTTCGGAGGCATAGAAGAGGTAGTGAATAATATATGCTTGAAAATCTGAGAATTAAAGTTATATTTGCTACAATATTTTACAATAGTAAAATTACTGGCATGGCAGTTGTAAAGTGGATGAATTATGTGCACACACACACACATATATACACATGCCTATTGGAGTACAGTTTTAGATGTCAGCATAAAGCTGTATTATGTTCCTATTTCACAGCTGAGGGAATCGAGACACGTACCTCTCTGGAGTCTCAGTTGGCTTCAAGGCCATTGGAGCTGACCCTGGCATAGTCTGGCACTTTCATTCATTTTCTCTGCCTTGTTTGCTAGAGAATATTTTGCAACAGTGGACGTTCATGACTTCCAAGCACTTAGAAAAACGCTGTTTGACCACTGCACAAATTCTTCTTGATTGTTTTGGATTAAGAATCGCTACTTTGCTGAAATTAAGCCAAAGCAGCATTCAGAAAACAAGGTATTTTGTTTGAACAGAACACAAATCAAAGCTGGAAATGGGGGCTGCTTAGGTTCCCTGTTCTGAAGCCCTCTCAAGTCTGTGAGTTCCACTACAAAATCCTCCCTTCCAGACCTCATGAACATGGCTTCACAGGACTGCCTGTTCTAAACTCACATTTGCCATTTGCTTTCATTCTGTGGCTTCTAGGCCTGTTTCAAGAATGCAATGCAAAATTGTAATTTCATGGACTATTATGCAATTCTTTCTAATGGAAGGCCACTAAGATTGTCCAATTTCATTGGTTACCAAGCCATGTAGATGACTGATCAATGGTTACAATCTGAACGGTCCGTAACAGTAAAAATAAATGGAATAATTCCAAAGTATTTGTAAGCTGCTTCATTGCTCTTGATCGGGTTTTTCTTCTTGGGACATGTATACAAAGAATTGAATGATGACTGAGGAATGAGACTCACTATTACCTCTGTGATGTATCTCTCAGACAAACATACCTGCCGGAGATGGCAGGGGGGTCAGGCCTCAGGGCTGTGTTAACTTACTGTGGGATATGAGTTGAGTTTTTTTAACTTCTTCCTAGTTTAGTTTACCCACTGATAGAATAAAATAGGAAAACTATGTTGAATTTTCAAAGCACTCATATAAAAACATATTGTAAGACCAGAGAAAATCTCATTTTTATTTCGTTGAAATACAATAATACTATGGACTGAATGTTTGTGTTCCCCTCAAATTCATATGTCAGAGCCCTAATGTGATGGTATTTGGAGGTGAGGCCCTTGGGAGGTAAGTAGGTCATGAAGGTGGAGGCTTCATGATGGGATTTGTGCCTTTATAAGAGAAGGAAGAGAGCTAGCCCAGTCTCTCTTTCTACCATGTAAGGATACAACAAGAAAATGGCCATCTGCAAATCTGAAAGGTGGACCTCACAAGGCATTAGATTTGCTGGTGCCTTGGTCTTGGACTTTCAGGTTTCCAGAACTGTAAGAAATAAATGTTTGGTGTTTAAGCCACCCAGTCTATGGTGATTTGTCACAGCAGCCCAAACTAAAACAGTACTGACTGTCTAATATTTCTAAATAGAAACAATTACAGTGATACATTAGATCAGAGATTCTCAAACTTTTGATATTAGAAACTTTTTGTTTTGGCTGTGTGACATCTTACATTTCTTTCCTTTTTTCAAGTGTGTGTGTGTATATATATATATATATATATATATAATTTTTATATAGTATTTTTTTATATAGTACATTTTTAATGAAAGAAGTGATGCATGTTCATCGGAAAAAAAACTGAGACAGAACAGAGTATGAGTTTTTACAACAATGTCTTATGCTACAACAAAAGTCTTATCTATGGGATAAATTCCTAGAAGTGGAAATGATGAATCAAAAAGTATGAACATTTGATAGATACTTGTCAAATTGTCTCCAAAGTTCATGCCTCCACCAATAGTATTTGTCTCCATGCACCTTCCCCACACTGGGTATTACCAAACTCTTACTGTGCTTTCCATCTGCACATATTTAATTATCAGGAAACTGAACAGTGTTTTGCTTTTATTAAAGTCAATAAGCCCTTATTTCAGAAAGAATTATATAACACCTCTTGAAATAATAGATAATACTCTGAGATAATCTATTAAATTAAGAGCAATTTAACTTACGTTAGAATAATAAAGATGGAGAGTAAAACTTAAACAGACAAAAGGAAATTTGATGTGGCTGTGAAAAGTAGGAAAGCAGAAAGGGAAAAAGAAGCCATGGTAAATGGAAAACATGAAATTAGATGGCAGAAATATGTATTTTAATCTAATACTTGTATTATTTATGATGTTACAGAATATTATTAAAGATTTTGTTTATTTGAGGGAGAGAGAGTGCACTGGGAGGGAGGGGCAGAGGGAGAGGGCAAAACAAACCCCCCACTAAATCGGGAGCTGATTCGGAGCTCAATCCCAGGACCCTGAGATCATGACCTGAGCCAAAGGCAGATGCTTAACTGACTGAGCCACCCAGGCACCCTATAATTTTTTTTAATGTAAATGAATTAAAACAAAGACCTAAAAGACAGAAAACTTTGGTATTTATTATAATTAATTATTAATTATATTATATGTTAATTATATATTATAATTATATATTATATTAATTATATTGTATGTTATTATAATAATATAATGTTATTATATAATTATTGATTGATTATTTATTATTATTTCCAAGAGACATATTTTTCAAAGATACAGAAAGGTTGAAAAGCATAGAAAAGGATGCACCAGTCAAATATGAACCAAAAAACAAGCAATAAGAAGACTTTAATATTTACATGTAATATATTATGTTTAATTTATCACTGATATTAGTGAAGACATTTAAGGTAAAAGAAATCATAAAATGGATTACTCAGACATGGTGTTGGCTCATTACATGGCAAATATTAAGGTTGGAGGAATACTTCACCCCATTAAAGACATAAGTGTGAAAATGAAGATATAAAATTAATAGAAAAAAGATGGAGAATTTCTTCAAAAAAGTCCCAAAAAGTATAAGCCATAAAAATAAAAATTAATGGATTTGATGACATCACAATCAGACACTTCAGGTTAACTAATAAAGGCTAATATTTACTAGCAAAATTCTTGAAAGGTATTCATTCACCTGATCTTACTACCTCTCCTATGAGGCAGGGGTTACCGTTCATCTGACAGATGAGGAATCAGGCACAGATCAGTTCAGTAACTTGTCCTAGACACATCTGGAGTACAAGAGTGAGAGATGAGCCCTAGGGATGCACCCTAGCTTGAGAGCCCTCATGCTTCACCACTCCACTGTATTGCCCCTGGAAGACATAACAGACAAATGAAGCATGGGTGATAGACTGGGAGAAAGTATTTTACACATCTGTAACTTACATAATAGAACATATATGAAATCCCTGCAAAAAAGCAAGGGAACAAAAGGGGAAACCTATAGAAAAGTGGGCAAAGGATACAAATGGACAATTGACAGAGGAGAAAATCCAAAGAGCTAGCTAGTATGTGCACAAATACTTCATCTGGCATTGCATTAAAAATGCAAATTTTTAAAGACAGGCTGCACTGGCCTTCCTCTAGGACCTCTCCAACTTGTCTGCTAAAGAAGTAATGAAAGAGTGAATAGATACACTTTGCACAAGAAGAGCACATGCTGGCCGCTCTGTCTACCTGTACCTCCTCCAACCCCAGGCATGAGACACAGCTGAATCTCTAGCCCCACGTTGGACTTGATCATCTCCTACCATAACAACTGGATATGATTTTGTTTTCCTCTGAACTTCCCAAGTCATTTTGCTTGTACCTTTCCTATGGTGCTACCCAGATGTTGCCTTCTCTGTTGTTCTTTGTAGATTTGTCTTACAACTTACCCTCCAAGAGCAGAAACTCTTAGTCATTTAGAATTTTCTGTAGGACTAGCATAATACTTTGCACATAACAGGAGTCCAATAAATATTTATTGAATTGAATTAAGTGGAGGTGTGGTATATTAAGCTCCCAGCTAGTAGTCAGGAAATCATATGAGCTTTAAAAATGAAGAAAAACCAAGGGGGAGAAATGACAATGTTGAACTGGACCAGCAGTTTCCAAAGTGTGCTCCACAGAACACAAATTCTGTAAAATCCCACCTGAAGAAAAGGTCCCGGGTCAAATCATTCTGGAGAGTGCCACATAGTACCCCCCGTAAGTCCATTCGGAGTCATAAACACTGGCGTGCTGGAACCAGTGTGTTCCAGTTTGCAAATGTCAATTGTTATGTTTTCAGAAATTTTGTGAGTGAATTACTAAACACGGTCCATTATTAAAAATTAAATTCTAGAACCTACAATTAACTAAATTATATTAAAACAAAGGTGATAATTACTCAAAACAATACTTCTGAATTCCTTCACTACCTTTTGCTTTTATGTTGGCTCCTAAGGTTATTTACATCTTCCATCTGTATTCTGGGCAGTCCGGATGACCAACTTCACGATCACTGATCCTGGGGCTTGGTAGCTTCAAATCAACCATAGAGGGTATATTTATAGCACAGAAATTGGTAGATGCTACAAAGCAGGGCTTTTTCTCTGGAGAACTGGTTGTTGAACATTTCATATGTCATCACCTGTTCACAAACATCAGTCTGTTAAAAGCCTTGGTAGCCCGACAGTAAACACATCCACTTCACTGTTTAAATCGTTGTCCCAAACTTTATTGGATCAAAAAAATTATTTTAATGCATAACTTCTATGAATGTTCTGAGACATATCCTTTGGGACAAAACAGACTAGCTGATCATGAAGGTCTTTTCTAGATGTTCCAACATGTGTCAATGACAAACCTACACACGCAAACTTACTATCCCCACTTCTCAGCTTTTCACCTTCTTGGGGATGTGGATAAGGTTAACAGATTGTACCTTTTAGAAAAGTCAAAATAATTTAAAAGGATTCCTACTTCCTAGAAAATATTAACTGATTTGTTTATGATTTCTCAGTTCCAAGCAATTTGGTTAAGGGAGAACATCACAGAGAATGATTCTATGTTCATTCCATTGGTTAGTGAGGCGCTCAATGCCTCTAAGTCTCATTTTATTTCTGTATAAGGGCACTTGATGGGATTTTGGAGAAAGCAGACCTAGATTACATATGAGGAATTGCAATAGAAAGCTAGGCAGTTACTATATACGAAAGGAAATATGATCCTGGTGTTTCTCTCTGAACATGATGTGATAAATACGGTTCATGAACTATCTTTGCCTAAGTTCGCCAGATCTCGGAAGCCTTCTCCCAAATGCCCACTGCAAAGTGGATAAAGCCTTGGCTCGAACTCCAAAGCGACCTAACCCTGCTCCAAGAGACAGCTCAAATGTGGTTGTGAAAGATGCCTCCTGGCTTCGTGGCCACGCTCACAGGAAACTGTTTTAGAAAGATCTAATTGAAGCCAATTGTATTTGGATTGCTAGCCCATGCGAGTGAGGCTGGGTGGTCCCTGAACAGATGCGATTGTTGGGAGGGTGTCTTCCAGAAGTGCCCCTTACAATCGGGAGAAGTTTCAGGCCAGAGGAGCCACATGTCATTTGGCCTGAGCCCAGAGAAAGGTGATTTTATCTCTCAGGTCAGCTTAAGGCGGCACGGATCCGCTTTGGAATCATACTTTCATAAACATGGACATCTTCATTTTTGTCAAGGGCCTAATAATGTTAATGTCCCTCTTAGGAGGTCCCTTTCAAAGGTTAGAATGACGGGAGGGGAGGATAGAAAGAGGGAAACTGTTGCTTATTTTTCTCTCTTTGATCCCTAAGCACATAAAAAGAGGGCAGTTTGCCCAGCACATGCTTCCTGCTTTGGCTGGCCCCTACCCAGGATTTGGGGTCTTCATCTGAGGGCCGCAGTGCAGCTCTTCTTCTGCTTTGGCCCACAGTAGTGATATTTGGGATGTTGAACTCCCCCAGAGCAGCCTGGGCTCCCACTGACCAGAACAGATGCCAGGGTGGTGCCCCGGGGGCCCAGTCTGGGTAACTGGGAGTGATAGAGTCTCAGTGGGGAGGCAGTTACTCAGTGGGGAAACAGCTGATTACCAACTCAAAATGACATACTACGTATTTTAACAACTGCCATGGGCATCCATGCTGAAAGTCAGCCCAGTTTGTGTCTGTACACCTCCTTGGAGGGAAGACTTAGCTAATGACACATTTTCCAGTTTCCTAAATCTACTCAGGTAAAATACTTCAGGTATGAGTAAGTAGGGAGTCACCCATGAAGAGTAATAATACAATGACCAGCTATATCTTGCTTAGATCTACAAAGGGGCTCTGATATTTGTCTACAACTTTTTTATGTACCATAGTATTCAGCATGTTCATCTCATGATTCTTATTTTATCCTCAGAAGAGCCTTGTTAGATGAGGATTATCATCCAACATCTGTATGTTGTAGATGAACCTTTATATAATAGCTCGCCAAGTTACCCAAAATCACGCAACTAAAAATTGGTAGAGTCTTTAATTAATCAATCAATCAATCAGTAAAAACTGGTAGAGTCAAATTTGTACATGGTCTGTCTGGTCGCCAGAAGGGGCTCATTCTGCTATGCAAGATAGCCAAGTGGTTGAAAGCACAAGCTCTGGAGCCATGTTACCTGGATTTGAACTCCATCTCTGTTGCTCAGCTAGCCTTGTGACCTAGGGTAAGTTACTCACCATCTCTGGGCCTCTCAGTCTCTTTCTCTTTAAAATAGAAATAAAACATTTTTCCCAGTTTTGTTGGAGCGTTAAGTGATTGAATCATAGCCTCTGAAGCAGTCCTGGCACTGAGTAATCACACAACAAATGTTAGGCTTTTCTTGTCCTTACATCTCTCAAGATTGCCACCCGAGTCCAGCCCATTAGTTGCCTGGATCTTGCTAGGTCAACAGATCTGAAATTTACTTTCAATTTCACCTCATTTCTTTCTTTCTTCTTCCTTTCTTTCTTTCTTTCTTTCTTCCTTTCTTTCTTTCTTTCTTTCTTTCTTTCTTTCTTTCTTTCTTTCTTTCTTTCTTTCTTTCTTTCTTTCTTTCTTTCTTTCTTTCTTCTTTCTCTTTCTTTTTTTTTTTTAAAGATTTTATTTATTCATTCATGAGAGACAGAGAGAGAGAGAGGCAGAGGGAGAGGCAGGTTCCACACAGGGAGCCCGATGCGGGACTCGATCCCGGGACTCCAGGATCATACCCTGAGCCGAAGGCAGGCGCCAAACCGCCGAGCCACCCAGGGATCCCCTCTTTCTTTTTTTAAAAAAAGATTTTATTTATTTATTCATGAGAGACACACAGAGAGAGGCAGAGACATAGGCAGAGGGAGAAGCAGACTTCCTGCAGGGAGCCCAAGGTGGGACTCCATCCCGGGACTCCAGGATCACGCCCTGGGCCGAAGGCAGTGCTAAACTGCTAAGCCACCCAGGCGCTCCCCCTTACCTTATTTTTACTTGTAGACCAAACACTGGGTATCTAGCAAAACAAACACTTCAGGCTTCACTTCAGCCTTAAATATTCAGAGATTTCATTAGATCATTTCAGAGATAATATTAGGCACTTTTGCTACATGTTTTTTGTTACATTTTCATTTTTATTCTGATTTCACTTATTGACTTACTTATCAACCAAGTGAAGTCTCAAAAGCTGAGAGAAAAGAGAACCGGCAGCAGGGGTGATTTAGGGGTGTGGGAGCAGACTGACTTGGGTAGAACATTGGCCTATGAAATATTTTTGGAACTGAGTGTTTGCATAGGTTTCACTGTTATTTAGGTATGGTGAGACCAACAGGTTAAGAGATGATTACCATTGAAAAGATAGCTTGTTACTTGCAGTTCCTAAGAAGAGAGCATGCCGCACCACGAGGGGCCACGCGTGGGAGCACCAGGTTGGCCAGGAGGAAGAGAAGGGTACCAACTAAATGGGCGAAAGCCTTTATATGGTTTCTGTGGGAAGAACGAGCAAGGCTGGGTAAGCCAGTTAGGTTTGGCTAGTTTGAACAATTTCAGGGGGCTCTGGAGCATAGGGGCTGTCCCTAGGAGTCTGGTACCTGGCCATGGGGTGGATAATGGCCCAGCATGAAAACTCTTAAGGGAGGTGTTAGGGTGTGGGCTCTGAATTGGTTGATTTGTATTTGACAAGCACAATTGTAGGCGAGTTGTTTACTATCTTCAGGAATTGGCCTGTGCTGGGAGAGTTGGTCCCTCCAGGGTCACAAGGCCCCAAATGTCAACACATTAGTATATAGACAATAAAAGACATAGTTATACTGAAGCATAATAGGCACCTATGGTAGAGGGAGGGAAGAATCCAGAAAGAGGAGATGAGCCCAGCCTCCGTAGAAGCACCTAGGCAGGTGCTATGGGCCTGACTCATTTTTTTCCTCCCCTCCCTCATCACCTGCATCTCCAACAGCAGCCTCTGTGAACTAGCGTTTTCTGTTTATCCAGCCTTTGCCTCTCCATGGTCTGTGTCCTGCTACTCCTGCTCATCTCTCCCTGTCCTTCTCCACGAACACCTGGTTGTCAAGGCTCTGGTCTTCTCTGGTTGGGCCCTGGAAAACCTCACTTCTCAATCCTCGCTTCAGCAGAATGCAGTAACTCTGTCACACTTAAATCCTATCAATTAGCATATACAAACAGGCCTTTTACAGAATATCCACAGGCAAAAAAGACACACATAGATTCACAATGGGACGTATTCATCAGGAAAACATGAACTTCTGGATAGGGGCTTACATTTCAATGGGCTTTGTCGAACAGGAACAGCGATCTGTGCCCTCCTCAAAGGGCAGGGCCAGGGCAGAGCTCTGAAGCTGGCCAGGCTCAGCTTTTGGGCAAATAGCCTAACTGCTCTCTGGGTATAGTCAGAGCCCATAGAGTCATCACTATGCGGGACCAGCATGGGCAGAAGCACCTAGAGACACCAAGGCAGCACTCCAATGGTGCCATTTGTATTCCTCACTTCGCAGTGTTGGCAGACTCTAATGTGAATCCTTTGCAAAGTTAATTGGGAGAAGGACAATAACTAACTTAAGGTCTTGATGGTAAGCAGGTTCCATGGATTGTAGGGCCTTTACAAGGTCTGTTTGCTAGAATCCAGTTGAACACGGATGAGTAAAAGGCAGCCATGCTTCGCTCCTGCAGACCCTTCGTAAACTGACACAAAGCCTTACGTCTAAAACCATTGGTTTTCCTACCTTATGGTGACATTTGGAAATTCCTGCTTTGGAGCTGAGATTTCTGTGAAGTCCTTAGCTTCTAGTAAATTAAAATGTACAGAAGTGGGGTAAACACAAGTAAAATTACATAATTGTTTTCTCATCGAGAAATCTTCCCATGTGAGATATTTCAGAGCACTTTGGATAAGGCAACATTTCCTTCTATGATTAAAAAAAACAAAAAACAAAAAACAAAAGACCTGACACAAAAAGACTTATCAGAGAACTTGTACAAGAATTGGCCTTTAAAATTCTGATATTTTTTACAGTTTATAGATCAGTATCATTACATATAGTATTTTATTTGAAGTTTTACAATAAAACATACATTTAAACTCTTTGTAGTACATAAGCCCAGAATATCAGCAGTTATTACAAAACCCAGACTTTGTAGAATGGATATTTTTCCTTCTACTCTCTGTAAAGCATGAAGTCCAAATGCTTGACCTTTCCCCCAAATCTCTACATATATTCTGCTTCTCCTGAGCACATCTTTCAATAGCCCCTCTTTGCCCTCTACCCACTTCATTCTCCTCACCCAGAAAGACCCCTCTTCTTTCATCAGTAAGCCTCCTGCCCACTCCAATGGCCAAGCCCTGCTTCTTCTCTAGCCACCACAACCAAAAGTCATGGCTCCTTCCCTTGGCAGTGCAGAACAATATTGCTAGATGACTTTGACAATTCTACCAGGATTGCCATAAAATACAGTTGACCTTTAACAACTTAAGGGCTGGAGGCACTGACCAAGGACACAGTTGAAAATCCCGGAATAACTTTTGACTCCCCAAAAACTTAACTACTGGGATATATTTGGGTGGCTCAGTGGATGAGTGTCTGCCTTGGGCTCAGGTTGTGATCCCGGGGTCCCAGGATCAAGTCTCACATCGGGCTCCCCATAGGGAGCCTGCTTCTCCCTCTGCCTATGTCTCTGCCTCTCTCTGTGTGACTCTCATGAATAAATAAATAAAATCTTAAAAAAAAAAAAGACTTAATTACTGATAACTGACTGTTGACTGGAAGCCCTGCTGACAACATAAACAGATGATAAATATGTATTTTGTGTTTTGGGAATTATATAATGTACTCTTACAATAAAGTAAGCCATAGTGAAAAAATGTTATTAAGAAAATCTTAACAGGAGTGCCTGGGTGGCTCAGTCGGTAGAGACTTCAACTCTTGATTTTGACTCACGTCATGATCTCAAGGTCATGAGATTGACCTCTGCATCAGGTTCCTCACTCCGTGTGGCATCTACTTGAGGATCTCTCTCCCTCTCCCTCTGCTCCTAACCCCTGCCCATGCACATGTGCTCTCTCATGCTCTCACATAGATAAATCTAGAAAGAAAAAAAGAAAGAAAGAAGAAAAGAAAAAGAAAAAGAAAATCTTAAGAAAAAGAAAATACATTCTCGATACTGTCCTGTATCCAAAAAAAATCCTCATAAAAAATGATGCAGCACAGTTCAAACCCGTGTTGTTCACGGGTCCACTACAGTTCCTCCACTGCTCTCTTAAAATGTCACCTAACCACTTTAATGCTGTCTAATTTTTCCCAGAGTTACATCTTCTCTCCCCACCTGGACTGTAAGTTTCTAGCAGGCCAACACTATTGCTTCTATTGTTTGTATCCCGCAGACAGCAGCAGAGTAGTCCCAGGAGGTCCCTAAACTGCTGCCAAGCCTTATTGTTGCCATTTACCCCTTTACTGCCTGTGTCCTGTGGGTCTGTATGAAGTGTCTTCCAGACTCTTCCAGAAGATTCTTCCTGGTAATCTGAAACTCTCAGTTCTGCTTGTTTTGGAACCTGGAGCTCATATAAACTGTTCAGTGCAGAAGTTTCTTTCAAATGGGAAAGATTAGAAGACTAGAGGAAACAAATTCTTTCCCACCAATGACTTCTAAGGATTTATAGACCTACCTATGTTTCAGCTTTGTCGATGTTACTCCTCAGATATGTCTAGCTTATATTTCCATCTCCTGTTGTAATCAGGCTTTCTCGTGCAGCAAGGGGAGCCAGAACATTCCACAGCTGTGATTACATGAAGGCCAGCAAGATGCTACTGAGCTGGTGGGGCCAGATTTGCCTCTATTCATTTTGTTTCCAGGAATATCAGAGGCTTCTGCTAACTGCACTTGTTTGAACTATACCAACGAGACCCAATCTATGAAGCAGTGGGAAAGATTTTTGTTTTATTGCCAGACTTGAAACCAGACCTGAGAGGTACTTAAAATTTCAGTTACATGAGCAAAGGGGTTTCTTTACACTTGAAGAGGGCCTCTTACATCTCCAAGTTGGAATAGGTTCAGCAATGGAGGTCAATAAGCCACATGTTGGCTCCCTCTACTCATCATGAAACAGAGCATGTGCTTCAGCAGCTAAAAAGCAAAACAAAACAAAACAAACAAGCACTAATCCATAGATCTGGCTTTCCTGCTTGGGTACCAAGCTGCAGTGAGTGTCCCAGGTCTGTTAGTACTCTGTTCCTCCATAGACACACAAACCCTGCCATGTCAGGGGCACTACCCTCTGCACCAGCTCAGAAGTGCCATCTGGGGTTGTCAGAGTTGCCTGTAGGATGCTGAGAGCCTCTCTGAGTTCCACCCAGTCCAGAGCTCCATCCCAAAAGAATGAAGGCAGCATCTTTGCTGTGTTTTAGGAAGACTTGCCAGGAGCCTACAGTAAGCTTCAAATGCCCCCATTACAGAGGGAACCTTTGAGTTAGATCACTACTTCCTATTAAAACAACACACACACACACACACACACACACACACACACACATACATAGCCCTGGAAACCAGAGGAGATTAACACATCTACCTCACATCCTTGGCCTGGTCTTCCCATGTCCTCTGCTCGAGCCTGTCTCAAAGGGCTTGAGTCACTCAGAATCTCTCCATAAGGCATGGGTCTTAGTCAGCTCAGGCTGCTATAACAAAATACCATAGCTTTTTTTTTTTTTTTTTCACAGTTCTAGAGTCTGAAAATCTAAGAGCAAGGTGTCAGCAGATTCAGTTCCTGATGAACACCTCTTCCTGTCTTGCAATCTTTTCCCTGTGCCCTCATATGGCAGAAAGACACAGAGATGGGGGAGCAAGAGAGGGAGATAGAGACAGAGAGAGATGATGTTCTGGTGTCTCTCCCTCTCCTTAAAAGGGAACTAATCCCATAATGAAGTCTCTACCCTAATGACCTCATCTGAACCTAATTTCATCCCAAAGACCCCACATCCTAGCATCATCACATTTGGGGTTAGAGTTTCAACATATGAATTTGGAGGGTACACAAACATACAGTCCCTAGCAGCATGAGAACTAAGAAACATGACAAGAACGTATCAGTTTGTGATGAGCCATACAGCTGAAGGGTCATGAAGCAGAATCAGGCCTGTAAAAGCCAAATCAAAAACAAGAAGCAGGGACACATGGGTGGCAGTCGGTTAAGCATCTGACTCTTGGTTTCGGCTAAGGTCATGATCTTAGGGTCCTAGTATCAGCCCCATGTCATTGGGTTCCATGCTCAGTGAAGAGTCTGCTTGAGAGTCTCTCTCCCTCTCCCTCTGTCCCTCTCCCTGCACTCTCTCTCGAATAAATAAATAAATAAATCTTTTTTAAAAACAAACAAAAAACAAAAAATAAGCTACAGTTGGGGTAGGGGAGTAAAATCAGTGAAAAGATACAGGAAGTCACTTGTGCTGTGAGGCTGGAGAAAGCAATACTCAGAGTTGAGCTGAGACATGTTAATGGCAGCACAAGAATGAGTCTCCACACCTCTGACTGCTGAGGTCCCCAGAGTTTCCTGAAATCAGGAATCTCCTTCCAGCTTCAGCACCAACCCTATTAGGCTCCTGCTCCAGGATGTTAGTGACTTGTTTCTAACGTGTATTCCTACCATAAGCTGCCCCTTACCCAAGTTCATCTGAGTCAAGGGGAACTGGAAGCCACTGGCATCATGTACTATCTTAAAGGCCATCCCAAGCTGAACAAGCAGAGAGCAGAGTCCCATGGAAAGAGGGTTCTTACAAGTTGCATTGTATTCTCCAAACAGATACGTTAGGTCCTAACCCTCAAAACCTATGAATGTGATCTTATTTGGAAATAGGCTCTTTGCAGATGCAATTAAGACACAGGTCATACTGGAGTAGGGTTGGCCTTGAAGTCAATGCACCTGGTGTCGTTACAAGAGGAGAAGGGACACAAACACAGATATGCAGAGAGGAGGCCATGTGGAGATGGAGGCAAACACTGGGGTTATGCAGCTGCAAGCCAAAGAACACAAAGGGTTGCCAGCAAACACCAGAGGCAAGGAGAGAGGTATGGAGCAGATTCTCTGCTGGATCTTCAGAGAGTGCACAGCCCTGCAGACACCTTGATGTCAGACTTCTGGCCCAAAAACATAAATTTCAGTTGTCTTAAGCCACCCAAAGTTTGGTGATTTGTCACAGCAATCCTAGGAAAGCCAACAGGTATTGTTAGAGAGGGGGTTCGGAAAAGTCCCAGAATCCTGGGTTCAGCCCAAAAAGGGCAGGTGTGAACAGATGGATGTAGGGACCTTGTAAAGATGCTGTCTGTCTGCCTACTTGAAATGAAGGATAGAGAGCTGGCTCCCATTTGACACTGCTGCCTCTCACTCCACCAGCACTCATAGAAAATGCCAGAATGTCCAATGAATGAATGCTAGCTACAAGCAAAGTTGGAAGAAGAGGAGGAGGAGAGCAAGGAAGAAGAGGAGAAGAGGGGAAGGGATGGTGGTGGAGGAAACAAGAGAGGAAGGGGAGAGAAGAGAGAGAAGAGGAGAGGAGAGGGGGGAAAGGGGAGGAAGAAGAGGACCTTTGCCATGTAAAGCAGGGTATTCACAGGTGCCTGGGATTAGAACTTGGATATCTTTGGGGGAACCATTGTTCAGCCTATCACTGGGTCTTTAAGTAAGTGCATATTTACACAGATACATAAACATGTCTTTCTCTACTACCATTCAAAAGGAATTGCCTTTAAATTGGAAAGATCGTAAAAATTGAACCTCCTTTCCACATTTATCCTTCTCATTTCTCCCTTCAACCACCTAGGCAATGCCCTCCAAGAAGAAACAATATGATAATCTCAGTGATATAACAGCCTGGATCACTGACTTGAACAAACGTCTCCTGAGCCAGCGTCATGGCTGAGCAGTCATACTTTGCTTCATTTTTCACACAGGAGCCTGCAGAACCTATAACCAGCAGTCTCAGCATTGCCTTAAATTGGCAGTTTGCACTATAGCACTGGCTCACAAAACAATGGGGTCAATTCAGAAGAGGAAAAAAATCAGTCAAATGGGTTGTTTGACTTTCACGTAGGCAAAACAACCACTTGATTGATGGACTCTTTCATTTTTCATAGTTATTTTAGCACCTTATAACCACAATCTAAGTGCGCTGTTTATATAACTGCACAGTAGTCTATTTACAGGGTTATCAAATGTTTTAATTCATCTATGAAATGAACACGAACCACTCCCAGTACTCACTTTTGCCTACGGCACACCCTACCCTCACTAATCCCCACTCTACCTCTTGTTATTCCCATTTAGCCCAGGTCAGAACTCTCCATCTAATCAGGTCACAAATTCTTTAAATTTTTCTAACTCAACAAATATTCCCTGACTGCCTATTATGTGCCAGGCACTGAGCTGGATCCAAAGGCAAAAAAAAAAAAAAAGGTAGCAGGATGCATAATGAGTCAGACTGAATATATTTTAGCGGGGGACTCTAACAATCTCTTACCAGTCTGGGTGAACTTGATAGTTTGGAAAAGACTTGGAGAGTTTTTGCAGGAATTCAGGGAGTATCATTTGAGTGGCCCATCCTTTGTGTTCTTAGGTAGGCCAGTGTCAGGTGGTAAGCTCCACTCCTCCTCTGGAGGAAAGCAGTCCTTAAGGTGATTTGATCAAACTGACACCTCATGGTCTACAAAAGGGGTAAATTTGCAAAAGTGTCCCAGGTGCCGGTTCCAGGTGTCTGTAGCGTAGGAAGTGCGGCAATACAATTGCTGAAAGTTTGGGCCCTTGAACTAGTCTTTGCTATAATATTTCAAGCTTGGAAAAGTTACAGCTCTGAGATAAGGGAAGGAAATTCTAGCTACACCGCCTGAGAAAGACTAAAGAAACAACCAAAAATAAGGTTCTACATGAAGAGACATGAAGAGGTATCAGGGAACAACAATGCAGACAGGTCTTTCAGCACGACATCCTAATACGACCCCAGTGGTTTGGGCCCAACTCAGAATCAGAGGAATCCATTCAACACAGTGATATTCAAAGGATGGCCAAATTGCTGTATTAGCATCACACACATAAACAACTTTATATGACAATTCTACTTTCCATTACTCTCACCTTTTTTGTTTCTGAAAAAATATTGGTTGACCTTTGAAATAACAAGAAGAATTGGTATAAAAAGTGTACATTATGAAAGTGATTTCAATATTCAGCTCCCATCGAATCCTCTCTTCATATATAACAAAGCAGGACATATAAAAGGGGATGGTCCTACAATTCCAAGAAGTGCATGGCTTGTTTTGATACTCCTTCAGGCAAACAAAATATAATAGAAAGTTTTCTGAGAAGAGTCTGATTGACTATGCCATAATATGATCAAACTCCTGTATGTAGAGTGCTGTGCTAAAATTGAGGAGTTCTGATCCCAGATCTCTTATTATCTAACTGTTATGTCTTGGGCCCTTGTCTTTGTTTCTTTCTTTACCCTTTCTGAAATAAAAGGTTTTGACTAGATGATGCCTTGCAAGCTGCTTACAGATTTCAGGGTTCCCTTCATTGCCACAAACACATTTTTGAGGTTCTATTTTATGGGGAAGTTATCTAATGGGTTGGTAGGCTCTTAACTGAGGTTTGTTGGTACAGGAGGAACCCTAGGAGCCCAATGGGGACACCACCTGGAAGGCATGGGGTATTTGGAATGACTCCTTTCCAGTACCAAATGGATAGGAAAGGAGAATGCTGGGTACAGGGATGGCAGAGGGCAAACCTGTCCAGACACAGCACTCCTTCCACCAAGATTGGACTCTGAGATCATTTGGTTGAGCATGTGAGCATAAACTTAAAAAAAAAAAAAATCTGGGGACACCTGGGTGGTTCAAGCGGTTGAGTGTCTGCCTTTGGCTCAGGTCATGATCCTGGAGTTCCAAGATCAAGTCCTGCATCGGGCTCCTGCATGGAGCCTACTTCTCCTCTGTCTGCCTGTCTCTGCCTCTCTCTGTGTCTCTCATGAATAAATAAATAAAATCTTTAACAAAAAAAAAAAATCTGTACCAATGGTTCCATAAACACCATTTAGATCTGAAGGATCTAGATGAGAAAGAGCACACTTAAAGCACTGGACAAAGACATATTAGACTGTGGAAGTCCATTTTCAACCATGAAACCACTGTAGGGCTGAAAATGAATCATGGCAGCCATAATCTGAAGCCCACTAGCAGACTTATCAGATTTTCTGGAATTTGGGGACAAGACTGACCCTTGGATTGAATAAGATTCCAGGATGCTTGTATAATTTGGGAGTGGGGATACATGATATTAAGAGCAAGAAATATGAACTTCCTGTTAAAGAGAGAAATGGCTTCTGATTGCATCACTGGAGAGATTAAACAAAAGACATGGGACTATATATTCATACCTAAAGATGGTGATATGAGTAACTCACATCTGGTTGTGAATATCCAAGGCTCAACAACATGCTCAGACAATTACCAGGATGATGTCTATCGCTACCAGAATGTCTTAGGACCAGAAAAGAGAAAGCCCTGTATAAGAAAAGGAAATGCAAGTGGAGAAGGTGAGGCATGCAAGGTAGGGAGAAGGGAGAGATGAGGGCAAAGATGGCAGGGCCACAGCAGGAACCCCTTCTTGCTTCTAGGATTTGCAGGGTCCTCCTTTTCTTTCCATAAAGAGGACCTGAAAGTGCTGTTGAACCAAACTATGGGTTACACCTACTGCCTATTAAGGAACTAGTAATTTTGCATTTCTGAAGATCTCTAGATAAATATTCATCTCAAAGGCTCTATACCGGAAAGTCACCAGAGAGCTTTCCTTTTGGTCCTCAATTAACTAAAACCCTGCAATCTTAAACTGCTTTTGTATAAAGGTACATTATCACAACTGGTTAAAAGTCAGTTAAACCTTTTTAAAATGGGGACCAAAATTTCACACTAAATAAAAAGCTAATTTGATAGGAACCAAATCTTGAATAATAAAGCTAAAACTTAAAAATAGATTTATATCACATTTAGCAAAATTTATGCTAAGAAATAATTATGACTTAATTTAAAAAAAAAAAAAGATCAATTCCATGAGGATTTCCTTGAAAGGGATATTATTATTTTTCTTTTCCTTTTTTTTTTTTTAGATTTTATTTATTTTAGAGAAAGAGAGAGAGAGAGAGAGGGAGAGAGCGGGCAGGCTAGTGAGGGGAGGGGCAGAGGGAGAGAGAGAGAGAGTCACAAGCAGACTCCATGCTGAGAGCAGAGCCTAAAGCAGAGCTCCATCTCACGACTCTAAAATCATGACCTGAGCCAATCAGGGTTGGACACTTAAGGCTGAGTCATCCATGTGCCCTGAGATTATTAGTTTTCAAACAAATTGCATGATAGCCTAATAAGATGTAGTTCACTTGATATTCAAGTTTGGCTTTTTCAGTATGGTAATAAAGAAAGTAATTAGAAAAAAATCTAGAACATTTTTAACTCCCCAAGGCTTCCCCTAGTCCTTTAGTAATCAAATCATTTTCTTCCTAGGGATATATCCTGGCCTCACACATACTTGATTTCTCTCCTTAAATTGTTCACCAGGTTAACTCTGTCAGACTTTCATCATTCAAAACTTTGAGTGTGATTCCAACAATTCTTCTACATTATTTTCATCAACTTTATAAATTCCTGAATCTTTTGTATTTGCATTTTTAATTGTTGTATGTTAATATCTGACCATCAGCAAGAGACAGGCCAGCCACAGACGGCCTTGACATGAGGAGCTGAGAAATACTCGATGGTTAAGGTGGAATGGTGGTTCGTCAGATCATTAGTGAATATTTTCTGGCTTTGATGGTTTGTGCTTGCCTCTGACTTTGGCTTTCCTATGAATCCTGCAACCTCATAACTGTAGAGACTCCTGTAATGAACACAGGATAACAAGGTCTCCCTATAATTTGAAACTCATATTGACTCGGAAACTCAGTTCCTCATCCAATTCAAAAGCCAGTTTAGCCCTTAATATATGCAGCCTGGAGTCTGATCATTTGTTTGCAACTATAGTCACTCTCCTTTGTGGATGATTTTTATGACAAATACATCTGGGTTGTGAATATACCAGAAATCTACCTTCCCTTCCAGCTAGAAGGCAACAGCTACAGTGGCAGCCTCCTGGGCGCTGCAAGATCATTAACTCTACTATAGAATGGAGGAGAGCACTGATGATAAACTCCTTCTAGCTCTAAAAGTTCATGACAACGTGACTCTCTCTACATCAGGTGAAGACACCTCTCTGGATGGTAGTTTCAAGTGTGCCTCAGTGGGGAGCCAAGAGCATGGGTAGCAACACTGACAGATCATTCTCCTGGCCAGAAGTGATGTATAAATTCAGTGCTACCTAGATATTTATCTCTGTTTAGTTTCACTGCTTGATTTCTTTAGATATATTATGGTTTATTTTTAAATACTGAATACATGGGCAATTATCCATGGTTGGAACATAGTTTACCTTGATACTTTAGAGGAGACAATTCATGTGTATAAATCATTTAAAGCAAGCAAACCAGGCATGCAAGAAGAGAAAAGACAAAAAGAACAGAAATTCCAACTTCCCTAGTTAATTCTAATGTGTGTAGTTTTATTTCCAATTATGACTAAAGTCTACCAAATATTTTGTCTTGTGAGTTTCAGATTTATTATTGTAATAATAAGGCAAAATGTTTTTTCCATATTAATGCTGAAAATATTGTTACTTCTAAGAAGGTACAGAATGTATTAGATCTGAGGGTACCAATAACCACTCAACTACAACTTAAATGGTTTTATGTTTTAAACCACAAAAAGTCAATGACCTCATTTCCATTACATGAAAATTGAGACTCTATTTATGGAAATCCAATTCATATGATTTAAAAAATGGGATCACAAAATGAGTTGAAAATTCTAATGATGTTCACATACGTTTTAAAAACAATAATATAAAACCTACATTGAGAGGATCCAGAACTATCATCTGGCCATAAACAACTAAAACACTGGAGAAAATATAAGAAACAGCTATTTTCAGACATTGTACAACAAGCAGTGTTGAGTTGTTCTTCCTGAGAAAAAGGAAAACAAATGAAGATAACCCTACTATTGACAAAGCTTTCTGCTTGGAAGAACTTTATGGACTTTGATGCAAAGAGATGTAATGCAAAGAGAGCCTGGCTATCTTTCTGAGTTAGGCGACAAAAGACTTGAATTTCGGGAGTCCAAAGTAACTCTGTGGGGCAGAATATATAATAAAGGGGAGCCATGCAGAGAAAGAACTGTAGAAATCTGCCTGGGTTCTTCTGAAGTCTTTAATCTGCTGTAACTTTCTTTAAAAGAAAGTCTTTTTTTTTTTCAAATATTTTATTTATTTATTCATGAGAGATGCAGAGAGAGAGAGAGAGAGAGGAAGAGACATAGGCAGAGGAAGAAGCAGGCTCCATGCAGGGAACCCAACAAAGGACTCGATCTCAGGTCTCTAGGATCAGGCCCTGGGCTGAAGGCAGTGCTAAACCACTGAGCCACCCTGGCTGCCTCTAAAAGAAAGTCTTGGTAAAACTGATCCCAAGTAACAAGTACTTGCTAGAAAAAAAAAAAAAACACTCATTAAAAGAATATAGTAAGATGAGCACTCATAAAAATAAAATTGACAAAGCCCAATATCAAATAAAAATTCACAGAGCATGAAAAGAAACAAACAAAAAATTGACCTACAACCAGGAAAAAAATCAATTGATGGAAAGGGACACAGAAATGACAAAAATAATGGAATTAGTAGACAAGGACCTTAAATGATTGAAAATGAAAAGATTAAGATTTTAAAATCTTGTAAACATGTTAAAGGATATAAAAGAAAGCATGTATGTAATGATGGAAAGACAAAGGAAATTGGAAAAAAGATCCACATGGGCCTTCTACTTCTAAAAGTGAGAAAACAGCATCCAATAGGAAGAAATATAACATGGTGAGATTAGCCACAGCTTAGTCTCTGCAAATAAAGAATTGACTGCAAAGAAGACTAGGAGATTTCGCAGGGCCATGGAAATGTCCTGTATCTTATCTTGATTGTGGCAGTGATTACATGACTGTAAACACTGATCAAGTCATCAAACTGTACACTCAAAATGAGTCAATTGCATTGTGTGCAAATTATACCTCAATAAAACTATCTCTAAAATAAGTGAAAGATCCCAAATATAAAAGAATACATGCTCTATGCATCTGTATCTGGAAACGTTTATAACTAATCTATGGAAACAGAGAGCAGATCAGGGATTGCTTGGGGATGGAGTGGAGGGAGGACAGGAGGATGGACAGGGATGGGAGTGATGGAAATGTCCTAGACATTCATTATAGTAGTGATTACATGGATGTACACGTTTGTCAAAACTCATCAAAATCTATTTAAAATAAACACATCTTATTTTATGTAAATCATACCTCAATACATTGAAGAGAAAAAGCAACAAAATGGCTGTATTTAAGTCTTACTTTGAATGTGTTTTGAGGGAAGGCAGGATTTTTTTCAGCAGGTCTAAACTAATTGAGGCATTTTAAAATTCATCCAGTAATGTTTGTGCTGAAGACACACTGTCTTATTCTTGGTAAGTTTCCTTATACAGAAGATAAATATTATTTAATGCCTCACAGAACATCAAAGTGAGTTCAAAATGAAGGTTATCAGTTTTCAAAAACCTTCATTAACTATAGCATCCTCTGAGTGATATGCCTTTGCAAATCTGTAAAACGTACATTTAGGGGTACCTGGGTGGCACAGTCAATTGGGTGAAGGACTATTGGTTTCCTCTTGGGTTGTGATCTTGAGGTCATGGGATTGAGTCCCCCATGGGGCTCTACACTCAGCAGGGAGTCTGCTTAAGACTTTCTCTCCTTCTCCCTCTATTCCTCCTCCCTCTCTAAAATAAATAAATCTTTTTTAAGATAATAAATAAATAAAAGATAAATTTAAATAGCAAGTCTTTTAAAGGTAAAGAAAAGAACAGCTGGCTGGGTGTTTGTTACCTCTTGGGCTTATCAGGATTGTTGGTATCCTTGAGTATCTGGTCATTTGGGAATCAGAAATAGGAAAATAATAGTGTAATGCCTGCCATGGGGTGTTGCCCCACTCTTCCTTTCAGGATTGAGGTACCATATACCCCACTGGCTTGGGGAATTGACGTCCAACTTAACCTAAAGCAGTCAATAAATGGGAAGAGGAATCGTCTATGTCTGGTGTGATCTCTTTATGGTAAAACAGAAATATCCAAAATTCACTAGCTTTCTTTGTTACCACAATTAACTGGTTATAAGATATAATTTAAAAATCCCAATCACTGACAAAAATTATGTGGGGAGAATATCTAGCAATAACCACAAGACAAATGTAGGACACATCTGAAAAAATGCTATTAAAAATCTTTATTTAAAAATGTGAATAGAGGTATATGGTTTATTTAAAAATGTGAATAGAGATATATGGTTCTTATGTAAGAAAACTCAGTCCCGATAAAGACAGTGATTCTACCTAAATTAATCTATGAATATAGTCCAAATTTTAAATTTGATAAAAATAATACAAAGTTCGTGTAGAAGAATGAACATGGGAAAACAGGAAAATTTTAAAGAACAGGGGAGATTTGAGAATGAGTGAACCTATACACAAAATTTTATAATATGAAGTGGTGATCACTTCCTCCAGGACCACTTGTCCTTTGCAGGCCTTTGCCCAGAGGCTAAATCCCTCTTTCTTGCTTCTCTACCTCCTCTCTCTCCTGCTGTGGCAGCTACCTGTTTATTTTGTCTCTTCCATTCTGCTGTAATCTCTTAAGGGGACTATCTCTGCTTTTAAAGATACATCTTCAGTGCCCAGTATAGTGCTTGCACAACATGTTAAATGAATGAATAAATAAACAACCACCTAAAAGTACCACTAAGTCAAGCCAACTAAGCTACAGTGGAGCCTAGTTCATTCCTTCTTTTGAGGAGCCAATGTCATTATAATCTAAACTGATACTAATGCCATCAGGTAGTAAATACTTATTTCCTGCAGATATGCCCCATTTCCTCTGTGTGCAAATTTACATTTAAAATAATGCAAGTAACAATGGAATATTATTCATCCATTAAAAAGGAAATCTTGCCATTTGCAATTACATGGATGGATCTGGACAGTATAATGCTAAGTGAACTAAATCAGTCAGAATGACACGATTTCACTCATATGTGGAATTTAAGAAAGAGAACAAACAAGCAAAGGGGGGGAAAATAAGAAAGAGAGACAAAACAAGACACCAGGCTTTTAATTATAGAGAACAATCTGATGGTAACCAGAGGGTGGGGGGGATGGGGAGAACAGGTGATGGGAATTAAGGAGTGCATTTGTCGTGATGAGCACTGGATGTTGTATGAAACTGTTGAATATTTACACCTGAAATTAATATAACACTATAACTGGAATTAAAATTAAAACTTAAAAAGAATAATAATACATGCATTTGTAAACATGTCCATGTATGAACAATTAAACTGCATGTTAGGTTATGTTCCTAAGTCTGTCCAGCAATGGAGACCTCTAAAGCCCAATGTCTTAGCCCCTTTATGAGAAAAGATGCTTTAGATACCGTAGCTGAGAAATGAAAGTCAATGTCATGAGATCTATTTTTCCCTTAGGAAAGTCAAGGAGGGGCACTGCAGTTACACCAGGACATGTTGACAGTGTCTAACTACATTGAATCTTATCTACACGAGCAGTAAATCCCCTCACCCATCGAGCTAGTAAGAGAGCAGGTTTGCTCCACCACTGCCGCCAGCCAAGGTTTCAGCCCTTCTGCTACCTAAGAGGTTTCATTTCAGGATCCAGATGATAAAGTATCCAAATAGTATAATCCAAGTCCCAAGGAATTTTAACAATAAACCCCTTTAGAGAGCAAGGGAGAAAATACACTGTCCTACTCAAAACTTCTGGAAATCCACACAGTGATTTGAGTACCTGTGCCCAAACCCATTACCCAAGAGCAGGGTTCACCTGGTTAACGAGAGGTTAAAGCTGAACTTAATGTTACCCAGACCCCAAAACACATTTCATTTTAAGTTGATTAATACAGCCCCATTCTACCAACTGATTGCTGGGTAGGTTTAAAATTTCAGCTTTTGTCAGCGTGTAGCTCAGAGTTGCAGAATGCCAACTGGGCAAATGACCTAATGAAAGCAGAATAAATGCATAGGCTCTAATACTACTAACAGACGCAGTGCAAATGTGTTTTTTAAGGAAGATACGTAAATGTGATGAAAGAAAATTTAAGGAAAATTGTACTTTAGAGCTCTCTTGAAAACATAATAAAAACTCCTCCCACATTAAAGGTGTACACATAAAGGTCTTTTGCCAACTAGTTCTCACATTCTTGTAACTTCAGGACCTGTGTACCTCACCTACAGATGTGCCAGGCCAGAGGTTTGATAAGAATGTTACAATGAGGATTCAGACCAGGGTACTAAAACTTGAAACTAGACTCCCTAAAGTCTTCTAAGAAAAACAGCCTTCTTTAAAAAATAAAAATAAAAAAAATAAAAAAATATTTTATTTCTTTATTTATTCATGAGTGATACAAGCAGAGACACAGGCAGAGGGAGAAGCAGGCTCCATGCAGGGATCCTGAAGTGGGACTCAATCCCAGGACTCCAGGATCACACCCTGGGCCGAAGGCAGGGGCTAAACCACTGAGCCACCCAGGGATCCCCAAAAAACAGCCTTTTTGGTGTTTATGTCTTCTGTTGCTTTTGGGCCCAATTACTTCATAAAAGAGCTTGAAGAACATGCAGGAAAGATGCAGGAAAACACGTATAACATGCATAAAAGACCTTGAAAACATGCATATTGAAAAATACAGAGTATTTAAGCAAGACTGATGCTTTTTTTAATCTTCATAGCAACTCCAAGAGGTAGGTATTATTTCCACAACAATCCCCAAGATTTAGAAAATACTTGAGAAAAAACAGGTAGCTGACTTACCCTAGAGAAGGAAAGGTTAAAGATTCTCTGATCTTCCTGGGGAAGGAAAAAGACATTTCATTCCCAGAAATCTCTTTGAGTCGGAGTTGCCCTGAATAGCTGTTTCTGGGGAAAGCCATGAGGCAGAGTCAAAAGTAACATACTAATTCTAAATCCTCACAATTACATGTTGAGAGCTTGCCTAGATATTCTAGGTGCCACCTTGCAATAGGCCAGTTGTGTTGCTGACAGCTCAGCACATATCAGGGAAAAGACACACTGTCAGTTGGCGCCTCTTATAGCCACATTAATCCAATTGAAGTGTGGTTCTGGAATACAGCCAGTCTACCCCACTGAGGCAAGGCTCTATGGAATATCAGGCTAGCATGAGTGGACCTGGGCCGCTGAGAGGATGAAAGATGGGAGAAACAAGGTAGTTAAAATAACTGTATGGCAAGTCTTCAAGCATCACTAATACTAAGAAGAACCTTGGAGTCCCAGCATCCCATGGCATAGCTGTGGAAACAAAGGCAGTCACCTGATTCTGAAGGGCTGACGGTGATCTCAATCAAGGTTCATTTTAGTCAGATAAGCAGAAATCATGTGGGCTTCAATGCAAAGATGTTAAGCCATGAATACAGAACAATTCTGGCTGACACAGAGTCATTAACCAAAAGACAGTTTTCACATTTCCAGAATACTCACAGCAGCAAATATTCAGTCTACCTCTCTCTTCCAGTCCCAAACAAAACCTAAGATAAATTCCAACATAGTCCCTAGCTGGAGAAAGGATGTCCAGCTACAGAGGCAGAGGAACATACACTACACCAGGAAAAGACATCCCTCAGTCAATGTCTAAATTGTATAGCCCAGATAGTAAGTGCCCTAACAGTTCCGGTTATGTAGAACTCCTTAAGGGAGAGCTTGACCCTGAAGGGCAAGTGGTTTAAGTTAGGAGAGAAGCAAGTATCCTATGGAGAGGAAGCAGCATAAGCAAGGCATGTAAAAACTAAAGAGAGTGCTGGACATTGAAATACTGGAAAAACTAAATTATAAGTATTGGACCAGTAAACAAAACATTCCCACTTGATGATCAGACCAGTGATTGTCAAGCAACTTGAAAATTTCTCCAAGTAATCACTGCAAAAAATGATAAGAAAGACTGGGAACTTCTATGCCACCACTCCATTTACTAAGTATGGTTTAACCAGACCATTCAACTTTTGACCTGCTTTATGTAATCAGGGTCCATGCAAGATTTTTTTTAGAATAAGATGCTTAAAAAGTTTAAAAACATTATAGGGAAAAAAGAAACAAAGATGTTATAGGGGCCCTAACAATGAGAATAAGCAAGATGAGCTACACAAATCATAGTTTTTAAAAAGCCAAACTGGTTCAGTCCATTAGGTGTCTGCCTTCAGCTCAGGTCATGATCCCAGGAGCCCCACGTCAGGCTCTCTGCTCAGTGAGGAGCCTGCTTCTCCCTCTCCCTGTGCCTGCCACTCCCTCTACCTGCACCTCCCCCTGCTTGTGCATTCTCTCTCTCTCTCTCTCTCTCTCTCTGTGTCAGATAAATAAATAAAATCTTTAAAAGAACCAAACTTAGGTGAACTTAATTTCAGAAAGTGACAAATTCTTCCTAGGTGAGAAGAGATCCATAGTGGCTTCATACTTGTCAGGGTGGTTAGAAAAGGAATAATCTTGTATAGAAGGGAATTGAAAAAAGCCAGTTGAACTTTAACAAATACATGACAATCACAGAGGCTCAATTGATGGACTAGAGTTTAGAGCAGCATTAGTTAGAGCCAGCTCTTTCCCAGAGGTTCTCATCAAGTTCACGGGAAAGTCCACCCAAAACTGGAGGTGAGGAAGAAATTCAAAGAGAGACCTTTCTGAGGTACACAGACCTTCTGCAAATACTAGTTAGTGCCATACTGAAAGCTAGAAGAAAGGCAGGGAAGTGGAGAGAAATCCCTGGAAGGCACACTAGTCCTTCCCTGAGAACACAGTCAGTCCTGTGAAGTCTAGGATTAGGACAGGAGAGGTGATAAATATCCCTCTGAGATACTCTGGACCTTCACTGAATGCCCTGTAGCGGCCCTGGAGTTTGGTGGGGACAGAGAGCTGGCGAGATCTCCCAAGGAGTAAAAGTGTGGAAGTCGGCCAGAAGCAAAGAGAACTCTGCCAAAGCCCCAGAGTTAGTAACCTGCTCATAAAGCAGAAATCAACCCTGTGTAGTTTAGAAAGTTGGTGGCTGGTCTCTTAAGCATAAAGACAACTATGGAGTTTCACCAGTGCTCAGAGCTTATGCTCTACTGAAGGGAAAATCCTGTCGCTGCCTTCAAAACATTGAAGCTGGTGACTGGTAAATCACTCTTAATTAAGTTGTGACAAACTCAGTACCAGCTTAGCTAGATTAGATTGACTTATCCTCCCTCACTAGCAGCCTGTCTAAAGAAGAAGCAAGCTCTTGCCTGAGAGTAAACATCATTTACTGTATTCTCTATTATTGTTTTTCATACAAGATTTGGCATAGAATCATGAAGTCTAAGACCTACAAAGAAGCAAGAAAAATGTGTTCTGTGATCAAGAGAAGAAGTAGTCAAAAGAAGTAGGCCCAAAGATAGCCCAAAGACAGTGGGGTTATCAGACAATGACCTTAAAATAACTGTGATCAAGTATATTGGAGGATTGAGATGGAAAAATTAGTCAATATGCATGAATATATGTGGAACTTCAGCAGAACTAGAAATATATATAAAAAAAGAACCAAATAAAGATGCCAGAAATGAAAAATAATGTATCAGAAACAAAGAAACCATTCAATGGTTTTATTACCAGACTAAACAGAAGAGGAAACAATTAGTGAACTTTATGGCAAGTCAATATATATTATTTAAACTAAACCATAAAAATGAGGTGGGAAAAATGGAACAAGCATCCAATATGTTATACCATATGCTATACCATATGAAACAGTGTAAGATAAATGTAATTAGAGAAGAATACTGAATGGGACAGAATATTCAAAGAGAAGATAGCCTAAAAGTTCCCCAAATTGATGAAATGCATCAAGCCATCAAAGAACTCAGAAAATGCCAAACAGTTTAAATACAAAATATCACATCTATCATATCATAATCAAACCATTAAAGATAAAAAGAAGAAATTAAAACAGCTAAAAAATAAGATGTATTACTCAAAATTGACAGCAAGACAAATAAAGACTCATTTATCTCAGAAACAGTGGTGACCAGAGATGGTGAAATAATACCTTTAAAATGCTGAAAGAGAGGGCATCAGGGTGGCTCAGTCGTTGGGTGGCCAACTCGTGTCTCTCAGGTAATGATCTCTGGGTCCTGGTCAGGCTCTGCAGGGAGTCTGCTGGAAGATTCTCTCCCCCCCCCCCCACTCATACACATGCATGCTCTCTCTTTCTCTCTCAAATAAATAAATCTTAAGAACAAAAGTTGAAATGCTGAAAGAAAAAAAAAAACTAGAACCCTCCATCCAGCAAAAAATATCATTTTATAAAAAGGCAAAACAAAGACATTTACAGACCAACAAAGTTGAGAGAATTCATGGCCAATAAGCCAGCACAGCAGAAAAGTTCTTTGAGTCAAACAAAATTGATATCAGATAAGAGCGTAGATCTACTAGGAATGATGAAGAATACAGAAAGATATTTTTAAAAATCAAGTACTTAAGAATAAATCTAAAACAATAGCCAAAAATCCACTATACTGAAAATTAAAAGATTTTTTCTAGGAAAAAATAAACAAGGTCTGAATAAATGAAGAGCTATATCATATTCATGGATGACTAAGCCAAATATAGTTAAAAGGTCCATTTGAAGACTTCTACTTCTGGCCCAGGTAGAGAAACATGATTTACCCTCCCATCTCATACAACTAAAACACTTGAAATGACAATTTTCAAGACATTGGGTATCAGGTAACAAAGAAAACTGATTTTCAAGAGATGGGAAATAGACAAGCTGAGTCTTATGATTGGCCCAGCTTATCACCTTGTATTTCCTGGCCATGACACAGGGAGGGGTGACCTCAGTGGAGGCCAGCAGATTCTCTAAGTGGAAGAGGTGAAACTGAGATACCAAGGCAGTTGGAGCTTACAGGGCATAATACCAGAGAGGAAAGAACTGCAGAGACAGCAAGATCCAGAGATCTGAGTATCCTGCAGGGCACTGATCAGTGCCTGTACACAAGAACCCTCCCAGAAGCTGGAGAAAGAACCACCATAAAGGATTAAAGGGACCAGTACCAGACGCTAACATAGAATCCTAATAATTCATGGGCACTTGAGGTTCCCACTTCTGCAGTGACACCAAATTAGGCTTAGATTAAATGCTACTCTGGGCCCACCTAACAATTGTAAAAACAGGATCTGAAATCATCAAACTGTGTCCAAGTATCCCAGAACATGGCTCAAAAATATTTATAGAAAACAAAAATATCCAGCATCCAGCAAAATCAAGTCAGCATGTTTTGTCTGGTCACACAGTTCAATAACTTACCTAAAGTCTGACTCCAAAGTCTACCTCCTCTTTGCCCTGTATGAGGAGAGGAGTTATATTTTCCTAGATTGGAATCCAAATACACTTTCTCTTCACTGATTGATTGAAAAACTTACCAAAAGAGAGACAGATATTATGTGCCTCCTTCTGTGATCAATAGAAAGTCCCAGCTCCAACCACAAAGTTTTCCTGTTTAACAGCAAAACAAACAAACAAACAAACAAACAACAATCTTCTGTATGATAAAACCTCTGGACTTAGCTACCAGTCATAGGAAATATAAGGGGTAGAGTCTATGTGAAATAATACCACAATGATGCAAGCAACCAAACCCACATCATGGGAAATTCTAGAAGACAAATGATTCCGTTTCTTCAACAAAGAAATGACACGAATGGTAGGAGGAAAAGGAGGAATAGTATAGATTATAAGAGAATTTTAAAAAATACCAACCAATGGGCAGCCTGGTGGCTCAGCGATTTAGCACCACCTTCAGCCCAGGGCGTGATCCTAGAGACCCGGGATCGAGTTTGGCATCAGGTTGCCTACATGGAGCCTGCTTCTCCCTCTGCCTGTGTCTCTGCCTCTCTCTCTCTCTGTCTCTCATGAATACATAAATAAAATCTTTAAAAAAAAATACCAACCAAAGTGTGAATCCTAATCTAAGCAAGTCAACTGTAAAAAAATGTTTTGAGGACAATCTGAGTATTTGAACATGGAGTAGATAGTGAGAGCCTATATAAGAACAATAGGAGGAATAAAGAATTATTTAAAAATTTTATTAAGTATGATCATACTAATGTGATTATATAAAATAAGGGCTCCCTGCATGGAGCCTGCTTCTCCCTCTGCCTGTGTCTCTGCCTTTGTGTGTGTGTGTGTCTCTCATGAATAAATAAATAAAATCTTAAAAAAAAAACTTTTTTTAGAGCTCCAATATTTGCAGACAACACTTAACATTCTACTACATTTGTTTTTCTCACTTTTCTCTGACACACTATCGAACTACATGTCTAAAAATATGTATCAACTTAGAAAAATAAAACTCTTTTCATATTTTACACTGAAAGAAATATTATTGCCTTATAAAATATTAGCAGAACACAAAATATTGTGACTTGTCAAAATATAATGTTAAACCATCAAATACAACCCAAAATAAAACTGGAAGGTAAACATCAAGAACTTTTTGAACTATATAATTTTTCAGTCTCCAAAATGGGCCCCATAGAGACTGTAATTCCCCAAACAGAATGAGGATTAGAAAGTGGGAATGAAACTTTAAAACATAATTATCCAGGCAGGCACCTGATGGCTCAGTTCATTAGCATCTGATTTCTGCTCAGGTCATGTTCTCAGGGTCCTGGGATCAAGCCCCACATCAGGCTCTGTGTTTAGTGGGGAGTCTGCTTCTCCTTCTCCCTCTGCCCCTCCCATCTGACCTCACACCCAGGTTTCTTCTGCAGCATCAATAATTCAGCAGGTTGTTGAGGTTGTTTGCTTTGTAACAGTTTCAAATCACTGTAGTTATTTCTAATTCCATATAGAGGGGAATCCATTTGTGGCAGAATGGGGTTTTTCAGCATTACAGGACAAATCCTTTCAGCAACACAAATAGAAGTTGTTGGAGATTTTTTTTCCAACAGTTTTTTCCTCTTTTTTTTTTTTTTTTTTTTTTTCCTCTCCTGGGGTCTCAGACCCAGGTGACAAAATGAGTCAGGAACTCTTTTAGCAGAAGGAAGGGAGGGTAATGCCACAGTCCTACTAACTTGAGCAGGGGAAAGCTCTGGTTATCCTTCCCACCAGGCTCTGAGGACAGAGAAAGCCTCTTTTCCTCTCCTCTCTTCCATCCTGCAGGATTCAGTGAGGCCCACAGCACCCAACAGTGGGAACCAGATTAATCTTGAAGAGGAGGGATCAAGAGCTAAAGGACAAAGAGAATTCCATATGTAGAAGAGGCAGGACCCTGGGGTTGGGGCGTATGAAGAGAAATTGTTCTGCCGCTTGTTAGAAACCTCAAGGAAGACTTTATGGAAAGGGAGGGAGATTGAACGTAACTCTGAATTACAGGAACAAGTGAGAATTTATAGCCAAGCGGCAGGGTCAAGGAGTGGATGAGAAATGACTAAGGGGAACTTAGTCAAGTATCAAGGGTGGGTAGAAGGAAGAGGAGCTTGGTTGGATGTCAGGAGTGGGGATAATTCTCCACAATCTGGCTTAGCAGGATTCTTTGCTAAAATTGGATGACTCGATGAGCCAAGAATGGAGCCAAGGACGAGGCCACCTTGAAAAGAGAGCTCAGAGGAGGCTGAGTGAAGTTTTGTCGAGGGGAGAGCACTTGTCAGGAATAAAGGAGATTTGGAGGTTTGAGGAGCCATGGGAAAGGAAGGAGGGGTGGAAGATGAAAGCCAGAGAGGGTGACTGGCTAAACAGAGGTAGCCTCATGGATACCCAGAGAATCCATTAGCAGGCCTGCCCAGTGAGAAACGAGAGAGAGAGCATCTGGAAGAGGATCAGGAAACCCTGGAGTAGGGCAGAGAATATATGATTCAGAGTCAGATCTCTTGTATACATTTTTCCTGTAGTCTGTGTGGACTCAGCTGGCTAACAGTCACTTAGGGGACATCTCCCCCGTCTACTCTTGGGGGGTGGTGCTGGAGTAATACTTTGAAAGGTCACTTACTTTCTTTTTCCCATCAAGTACACTCAGTGATGACTTTCCAAACCTCTCTCTTGATGTGTCAGCTCTTGATGACTGATAGCTAGACAGCTTTAAGGAGCATTCTTTGTCAATAAAGGAGCTTATGGGGTTAAATCAGAAATCCCACAAGTTCCAAATTCCTTCAAATGGATATCTATTTATTAGAAATCCTGAACTTAGGGAGTTAATTATTCATCTCTATTATTAAGAAACAAACCAGACTAAAATGAGTGTTTGAGGTAGTCTGAATTTAGTGGAGAGGCTTTTTGGTTGATGTTTTTGTTTTGTTTTGTTTTCTGTTAAACCTCCTTCCAGGCAATGCAGATAAGGAGCCGATTCAGACAATTCCCCCAAAATGCACTCTGTTGCAATTGTTGCCAGAGCTAAGCAGAGAAGCTCTAAGGGAATGAAGTTTTCCTCTTTCCCGCTGTTCTGTTGTCTTTCAAAACAGCAGAACTGCCAAGATCAGCAGTTTGAAAGCCTCCTTTGAGGTATCCCTCATGCCTCTTTCACTGGCTTGAGCAAAACAAGCACCTAGACTGCCTGCCCAATCCCCAAGGGGACACCCAGGAGGCCACACATTCAGTGGGGCGGAAAGGACAAAGGCACAGTGAAGACAGGGAAGCTGTGGGCTGCCAGGGGTTAGATCCAGGAACTCAGAAACATGGGCTTAAGTCACTATAAATACCTTTGTAAAAGTGACGGGGGTGGCAGCGGGGGGGCGGACAGGAACAGGTGGTCGGAGGCCCTGTGTGCACATCACTGGCCTGGAACAATTACTCTGGGGGCACGAGCCCTGCAAGCTCTATTCGAAGTCCACACTTACCAAAAGAACAGATTGTTTTCTCCCTTTCTCTTGGTGTGCCCTTCCTCATGCTCCTAGGGATTAGTTTACATCTTCACAAAAACCTAGTGTGATTTATTTTATACTGTATCACATGCCCCTTAACAATTAACAAGCATAGGTTGGGGGGAGCTGTATCTCCATCATAAATGTGATGGAAAATGTAGAGCACTATTATGGAGGAAAGGAATCTCTCAAGTGTTCTAAGCAACAGACAAAAAGACAGTAGGAAAGTAAATGAAGACCAACCAATGAGAACATGCAGCTCTATTTATCCAAGTTGCTATAGCAAGAGGGTCAGCCAAAGTCACTTTGGAAGGCAAGCAGAGGAACAGGAAAGTTTTTAGTGGAAATAAGCTTTGAAAGGCTTCAAGTGTGCCCTCACTGCACGCTGTTGGCATGGAAAACCATGGGCAGCTAATGAGAAGCAGTGCACCATGTGATTGGTTAGGAGTGCATACTGAGCTCTCTCTGGTTGGTCCTAGAGAAGCAGGGATCAAAATTAGAGAAACTGAAAAAAAAAATTAGAGAAGCTGGCAGTTATTAATCAAATCCCAACAGCTCAGGGCCAATTGTTACAGAGGTTATTATTTAGACCTGGATTATTACCAGAGATAGCAATCTACAAATCTGATTTTGAGCAGCCTGGCTTCCTGGGTTGTTTATCGTAGACAAAGGGCTTGGTTTCCTTGGCAGATTGCAGATCAAAGTCCCTTTTTTAATATATTGTCTAGCCATTGTCCATCTGTATATTCAATCTCTCAAGTATCCTGAAACAAGGAGACCAGTAGGTAGGAAGAGCAGTCACGAGTCAAGCCACATCATTTCCCTGTGGAAGAAACCATACTTAGGATTTCATGAATTGGGGTTAATGTGGAGATGTATTTTTCCCCTGTTTTTTGTTGTTTTTTTTTTTTTTTTTTTTATAATTCTCTCAAGTATTTAGCTTACTTGACCATGTGGCTTCTTGGTCCATGTTCTCCCACACTTCATGCTGAAGGGACCCAGTATCCAACTAAATAAGAAAAGGTGTTTATAATTCTCTGGACTTTGGGCTCCAGATACTCTTTCCTTGGAGGCAAGTGCAACCTTGCTTTGGGAGGAATGGAGGAACAGAAATTCCATCCCTAAAAAATAACTATAACTTGGATTAGAATAACCCTTCCTCTCCATATGCACAATGAGAGTTTGAGGCTGGGTGTTGCACTAATCGGCTTGGGTTACCAACACAAAGTACCACAGACTGGGGTGGGGGGCTTAAACAACAGACATGGATTTTCTCACAAGTCTAGAGACTGGAAGTCCAAGATCAAGTTGCAAATTTGGTATCTTACTGACTCCTCTTCTCTTAGCTTTTAGGTAGCAGCCATCTCCCTGTATGCTGCTGTAGGATGTCATAGGGATTCCTCCCTACGACCACTGAGAGAGATGTCAAGCTCTCTGAGGTCTTTTCTTACTAAGACACTGATCTATTTGTTCAGGGTCCCAGCCATATGACATGTAACCTTAATTACTTCCATAAAGGCCTTATCTCTATATATGGTCTCATTGGGGCTTAGAGCATCAACATATGAATGGGGGGACACAAATATTCAGTCCCTAAAAAATGTGGAAAGTGGCCACATCTCATTGAAGTAACATCCAAATCCCTGTACAGTATGTGGTAAGAGCCAGTAAGATGAGCCTCAGTTGTCCATAGCTGAATTAACATCACCTAACTCCCTCCAAATGAGGATACACAAATTCAGCTTACAGAGTTTGAGTTTATTATGTTTTGATTATGAGACAAAATCTTTACCTAAGATCAGTTGTGAATTGATAGAATAATCACTATCTGACCTGATCACAATAACTTTTTAAGTGTGATTGATTTTAAGATGTGCTATCTTTTTCTGAGAAAAGTTTTGAGATAAAGAGACAAATATAAATATGCCATTTGGGGGAACCACAGGTCCTTAAAGAGAGATCAATTTTTTTTAAAGATTCTGTTTAATTATTTGAGAGAGAGAAAGATAGCACATGGGGGCGGGGGACAAGGAAGGGGTGAAACAGGTTCCCCCACCAAGCAGAGAGCCTGACATAGGGCTCCATCTCAGGATCCTGGGATCATGACCTGAGCCAAAGGCAGACATTTAACTGATTGAGCCACCCAGGCACCCCACGAGATCAATTTTTATTAAATATAGCCTATCCCATGTTATTCCCTGGCTACCAAACTTTCCATAGCCTGCAAATTCAAGTCCGATCTCTTAAACTCCAGCCTGTCTGTCCAAAATGTTTTCCTATCTTTTCTGCACTAAGAACAGTAATAACAATGGTTAACACTTTCCATGTGCTAAATCCTGTATGTGCATTTGTTGTTGGTTATCAGTACTTGGCCTAAACTTATGAAATGCATCCTAGTAGTCCCTTCTACAGAAGAGGAGGTTGAGTGACTTGCCAAAATTCCCAGAAGGTTTCCACCGAGAAGTCCCACCCAGGACCACCTGACTCTGAATCCTTCACCACTCTGTGCTACATAATCTTCTCCATCTACAAACAGTCTTGCTTTTCTGCAAATATTCTTTTGCAGCTCTGGCTCTCTTTAAAATCAATGTGTCTCACACTACAGGTCCCCAACAGTGTATGCTCCTAAAATGTTGAACCAAGTTCACTCTGCAGATCCTGTGAAGTGGAATGGACTTCTCTAAAAGGAAAGGACTTTTCTTCTCAGGAAAGTCAGATGGGAAAGGAAAGACATCTTTGATCATTTAAATGGTTTTTAAAAACTGTTTATGTCTTTTGTCATTGACAGGACAGGAAAAAACATTTGCCCTGCATCCAGCAGGCATAAGATTATACCACTAACATGCAAAAAAGTGCCTGCAAGTCACCAAACTAAATCCATTCTGTCCCTCATATATTTCTTGGTGATGCTCACCATGCTCCAGCAAAGGGTAACACTCAAGGTAAGCACTCCATAAATTTTTGAGTGAATGGTGGAGGATGCTTTAGAGCAACAGCCTTGAACACCTTCTAAGGAAAGGTTATGGGAAAATGTTGTAGGGAAATGAACCTGGAGCTTTAGGCTCAGTAGAATAGAGAATCAGCGAGGGACTAAGTCAAAGAGCCACAACTCCGTGAACTAGAGCCCTGGTGACCGTCACCAACATTTACAGGGGGCAGTGGGGCAGGCCTGGAGCCCCGCCAGAGTGGACACTGCTTCTCCAGTATGCTAAGAGCCTGCACTCGGCCCAAACCTGGACAAGGAGCCTGAGACGCAGGTGAGAACACTCAGTGAGCATGCGGTCGGGAGGTGAGCCTCTGTTCTTTGTGGACCAAGCAACTGGCCTCCACGGTCATGAAACCAATCTTCCATTTAGGGGCTTCCTAAGCCCAGATTTTCTGAGGACTCTCATTTGCAAGGTATCCAGGCCCAGAGATACAGACACTGTAGCAACCAGACAATAATTTGCATTACTGTGGAATACACAAGTATTGTAAAGATCACAACTTTCAAATCAAATCAAGCAAATGCAGCCAGCGTAAGCCTGGGAAGCAAATAGGGTTTTTATCACCAAATCAAATACATCCAACATGAAGCCTGGAAAATGAACAAATGGGCAGACCTCTCTGGGATCATGGCACAGAAAGTCATGTTGAGAGGATCCTTAAAATAAGTGCCTGCTTTCTCCTTCTCCCACACACAAAACAGCAAAATGTAGCTTTGCAAGGAGTGTTTCCACTAGAAATGCTCTTATTGCCACTGAGGTGGAGAAAAATAATCTAAAACAACTAAAAATACAAGATCTGGATAATTCCTCTTTCCTCTTCTTTTAGATCTGAAAAACCATGCACTTTAATACCACCGCCCATGTGAGAATGCCATTCAAAATAATGGTTTTCTATTCTCTGAATCCTTGCTATTAGTCATTTTGAGGGAATATCATATATCAGAAGGCTGCTTTTATTTTTCCCAAAAGACAAGGATATCTGAAGCGATTACCAAATGCTGATTCAGTACCCATGATAAGAACATTCTGGAGTTTTTAACTTGCCTGGTTCTGTGGCCCCTTCAAAACCGGAGGGTTATAGGCGCATTAACTAGTCATTTTGCTCAGTGCCAGTGGTCATGTCTCAGGCTGTTTGTGCCCCGTGGGTTTTGTGTTTGTGGTTGTTTTCATCACTCTTTGCTTGTTATAAATTCTTAGAAGTTCTAGAAACACAGAATTTGGTTAGTGATTAGGAAGAGCAAAAGATATTATCCAACACTAGTTATTTATGAAGAACACTAATTAATATTCTCAAAATCATTAACAATAAACTATGAAAAGTTGATAATATAAAAGCTTAAGAAAAGGCATCCTGGGTCTCTTATGGATAGGATATATGTCTTTATAGATAAGTCCTAGCATTCCAATTATTTTGATAATTCTATCAATCAGTATGTAAAAATTCAAAGGTTCCATCTTCGATAAAGTGGATGTAGTGATTTCTTCTTTTTCTTTCTTTTTTTAAAGATCTTATTTCTTTATTTGAGAGAGAGAGAGCGAGCCCAAGTGGGAGTCAGGGGACAGCAGAGGGAGAGGGAAAGGCAGGCTCCCCACTGAATGGGGAGCCCAGTGTGGGACTGTAGTGATTTCTTTACCCAAGTCCTTGTTTTGTATTTGACATGCTCTCTATGCACAGTTCATGTGATTGGAAGACCCCATCACTGGGCTGGAGGAGATAAGGGTGCCCCGATCATTGAACCTGGCCAAGTAAGGCAGTAGGGCTCTGCTTTAGGATGGCAGGTTGGGTGCCTATGTTTTCTTTCTCTTCTTCATGGAATTGATTCCATTTAAATGACACTTAAACAAAATAGAATAAATCCATAACAGTACTGTGTGGACCAGAGATGTTGGCATATTTTTGAACACCAGGGTGTATATGGGATCACACTCATACAAAAACATCGCTGAGAAAGTGGTAGCCGAGAGTACACCTAAGTGGTGAGAGCATTCCTTCCAGAAGCTCTGCTCATCTGTATTAGTTTCCTAGGGCTGTCGCAACAAAGTACTGCAAACTGGGTGACTCAGAACAACACAAATATACTTTCTCACAGTTCTGGAAGCTAGAAGGTCAAATCAAGGTATCAGCAGGGTTGGTTCCCTCTGAGGTCTGTGATGGAGAATCTGTACATGCTTCTCTCCTAGCTTCTGGTGACAATGAGCCATCCTCTGTCCTTCCTGCCTCATAGATGCAGGACTCTCATTTCTGCCTCTGCTGTTACAAGGTGTTCTTCCTGTGTGTCTCTGCATCTTTCCTCTTCTTAGAAGGACACCAGCCCCAGTAGACAGACTAAAGACCCACCCTGTTCCAGTACTTCTTCATTTTCACCTAACTAATCACATCTTCAGTGACTCGATTTCATTTCAAGTGAGGTCATACTCCAAGATACTGAGAGTTGGAATTCCCACACATTTGGGGGAGGAAGGAGGAAGGTTGGGTACTTCTCCCTCTCTTACTCTGCTCTCCATCCATAGCTACATCTATGGATCCACTGCCCACCAGGAGGCTTTGCTCCGCTGGAGTCACCCGACTCTGGTCTTCCAGCATCCAGCAAGGGAGACCCTGAGCTGCTAAACTCTGAAAATCTCTTGCCCTCATGTGCCTCTTGTTCTAAAATTTGAGTTGCTTCATCGTCCTATTATATCTGTCAGCTCCCCTAAGATCTTTGTAATTAATTCCTAATTAAATTCCCTCTATAGGACCATCTGGCACGAGTTCTGTTTTCCTGACAAGACCCTTGACTGACATGAGCTTCAAGACCCACCAAGCTCTGAGTCGCCCCGTAGAGAACAGGAGTGGACAGAGGGCAGCCATTAGGGTAACTGTGGGAAGGACCGCCAGTGGGATGGGGGTCCGTGTTCACCTCTTCCTTCCTCCCCAGCAAATATAGTACAACTGTCATGGGGAAGGTTAATTGTGGGAAATAATAATTGTAAGGAGACAAAACCCTTCCTCTTTCTTAGTGGACAGTCAGTAGATACTACCCAAAGAAATTAAGAAGAGGCGTAAACATATTTCCAATATAGTGGTTTTGTTTTATCTCCTTCCTGAATGCCCAGCTACAGATGGTCCTTCAGATGTACTCGGTTGCAGCAAGATCCAGGCTGAGTGGGAAGGAACACCTGGCAGAAATGGTAGGACCTGGAGCACCTGGGTGGCTCAGTGGTTGAGCATCTGCCTTTGGTTCAGGTTGCGATCCGGGGGTCTTGAGATTGAGTCCCGCATCAGGCTCCCCTCAGAGAGCCTGCTTCTCCCTCTGCCTATGTCTCTGCCTCTATCTGTGTGTCTCTCATGAATAAATAAAGAAAATCTTAAAACTGACAAGGAGAAAATTGGGGCATGCCATGTGATAGCTATAGATGACCCGACTTGTTTTTGTTTTTTTCAGATTTATTTATTTATTTATTTATTTATTTATTTATTTATTTATTCATTCATTCATGACAGACACAGAGAGAGAGAGAGGCAGAGACACAGGCAAAGGGAGAAGCAGGCTCCATGCAGGGAGCCCGACTTGGGACTACATCCCGGGTCTCCAGGATCACACCCCAGGCCCAAGACGGCGCTAAAGCGCTGGGCCACCGGGGCTGCCCAACCTGACTTGTTTATTACTACATGTCAGGCTTTCTCTAGAGAACATCTCCCCACACATCCCTCACCAATAACGCTTGAAGAGATTTTCCCAGCCTCCGCCCCAGAAGGCAGCAAAAAGATATAAAAAAAAAACCATAACAGCTTACTTACTATGATCACAACTGCAGTTTACTCATACCTAGAGCAGCGTTGGGAAACTCCACCTGAGTAAATTATACATAAACTGTCATTCTTTTGACCACCATCAAGTTGTAGCCTTAAAGGAAAGCAGCCTTGCTTTCTTGTCAGAAACCTATTATTGGAGGCTATGATCCACAATTACTCAATGTAAAGACCTCTGGAAATTTCTACAGGCATATAAAGTATGATCTTAAGGCAAGGCAGATCTTTGCAGACAGCTCTGAGATAGGTATACCCCCCTGTCTCACTTCATGTCAGCTAACTCCAGGGACTCATAGAAGACCTTGTTTTTCCTGATAAAGTGATATCATTTGATAGGCTAAGATAGGTCTTGCTACAGTAACAATAAAACCCAGAAGTTTCAATAACTTAGCACAGTAAACCTTTATTTCTTGATCACATAATGTCTGATATGGATAGGTGGCTGTGTTCTATCTTAAATACATGGCTTAAATACACTGGAACACGTGACCTCCATGGTCATTATCAAATGGAGAAAGAAAGCTAGAGAATCCTGCAGGATGATTTTAAGTGTCAAATCTAGAAATGGCTTAGCTCACTTCTGTCCCTCGTCTCATCAGCCAGGGTGAGTCTATGGCCCACCTGGCCCATTAGAGCAGGGAAATACAGAGGAGCACCAGACCACTGGGTGAGGCTTAGAACCTCACCACATCTTTTCTTTAACCATATCATTTCTCTAGTTACCTTATTTAAGTTGCTATTACTAAATATGTTTATTTGTGTCTCTTTAAGGGACTGAGTTAGTAAAAAAACAAAAGTAGAAACTTAACCAAACCACCACTTTGCACACTTTAAATATATTATAATTCTGCTTGTCAATTATACCTCAGTAAAGTTGGGGGAAAGGAACATTTTTTTAAAAAAGGAGGAATATTAATCAATGTTTTTAAAAAAATAGAAACCAGTACCAGACACTCTGATCCATCTCAGTGTGATTTATCTAGTAATGAGTTAAATACTTGCTGTATATTTACCACAGAAAAAGACAGAGCAGCCTTTATGTTCTCAGCAACAGCTCAGAAAGCTGCCAACATTAGAACCTATTTGTTTTATTGAGAAGAGGGATTGTTGGCTGGAACACAAGGGCTCCCCATTACTCTTTCTGGAAAAAGCAATGGGAACTTTAACTTTTCTCTGGACATCTACCAACATCTATCAGGAGAAACACAAGTTTAACATCTCTTTCTGAAGGGCAGCACTTAGAATGCCTCACAGCCCTCCCCAGTCTCCGCTGGTGTGAGCAATGGCTAGGGGTCCCAAATCCAAGCTCTTTTGTGTTTAATAGAAGTGCTAAAGCAAATCAACTGTACAAATTGAAAACAACCAACTGGGCTGACCTGGAATACTAACTGGAATGGAAGTCTGATAGTGCCGAGCTCAATGCCAAGAGCCAGGGCTCTCTCACAGGATTAATTCTGAGTTCTGACTGAGAATCATTCTGTGACTGGAGGGAGAGGCGTTCACATATCCACACATCAGTGAACTGGAGTTCTAACTCAAGTCTCTTGGGCAGAGAGGTTGTTCCCTGAGGGATAATTCTAGAGGTCAGGATGAGAGCGAAGTGAGAACCAATGTCTTCTGTTTCTCAGAGTTGAGTTTTTAAAACTCCCTGTCTTTACGAATCACCACTGATCTTAATCCTCCATGCGGCTTCCTCAAGTTCAGGACATTGTCTGCCTCCTCCTAATTCACAGAGAAAATCGAAAAACTGGGTGGGAAATCTCTCAATTCTCTGACCACACTGCCCACAAGTTTTTTAACTGAGTATTTTCCACTTCCTGTCCTGTTTGTCCCTCCACCCATCACCTGACTTGCACCTTCACCACACCACTGAAACCATGCTGGCTACCAATACTGCTGATGCCCTGATCCAGAGAATACTTGTAAGTCCCTACTTCATTTTATGTCTCCTTGGCATTTCATCCTGCCTCTGGCCATTCCCTCACTTTCTACTCTGCTGGTTCTGCTGGTCCCCTGATTTTTGGTTTTCCTGCCACCTACCAAGTTGCCTGAATGTCTACCCCTTCAGTGTTGACATTTCCCCTGGTAGGACCCTAGCTCTCTAGAAATTCATTCAACAAGGCTTTCTTGAATGAGGAAGTGCTTAGAGGAAGTGCTAAAGCAAATCAGCTTCTCACACTGAAAAGGGGCTCTGGGGTTGGCACAGAAAAAAACAAGATAGGGTCATATCCACCCAGGCCTCAAGGACCAGTGCTCTGGATCCCATTTAATGGCCCCCACATCTACTCAGGCACTCAGGCTAGAAAAACTGACCCAGTGAGGACTCATCTCCTACTCTCACAGCCAGAAAATCCCCAAGTACAATCGAATCTGTCTTTTGAATATCTTTTGAATCTGCTCCCTCCTCTTCTTGTACAGGGTCACTGGCTGAGTTCCAGCCTTCATCGTCTCCCACCTGGATTGTTGGCAGTAAATCTTCATTGTTCACCCTGTTCCAGCCTCACTCCCCTCCAATCTCCTCTGCATAATGTTCCAGAATTATCTTTGAAAAATTCAGTGTGGTCACATCATTCCCTACTCAAATCCCTTCAATAGTTTTCCATCATCTCCCTACAGGGTCTTCTATGAGCTGGCTCTCACCTGCCTCCCCTTTGCACCTTCTATTAGTCTCCTGCACAAATCTTAGGTTCCAACATTAATAATCACCTTAGAGTTTCCTTGGAAGTTCATACTTAATCACACTTCCAGAGCAATAGCCTTAAGAAATCCTTTCTAATCCTCTGACGATGGTTTTCATTATGCTATGTATGTGGTTCACTGCATACCACGGGTCTTGCACATGAAAGTGTACTGATTTAAACACCCAGCATTCAATAGTCATCTCAAACTTAACATGTCCAAATCAGAATTTATTTTTTTAAAGATTTTATTTATTCATGACAGACACGGAGATAGAGGCAGAGACATAGGCAGAGGAAGAAGCAGGCTCCCTGTGGGACTTGAGCCCAGGACCCCGGGATCAAGACCTGACCCAAAGGCAGATGTTCAACCACTGAGCCACATGGGTGCCCCCGAAGCAGAATTTCATGTAAAATTTGCTTTTCCCTAGTCTTTTTAATCTCCATTGTTCAGGCCAGAAACTTAGGAAGCAAACTTGACTCCTCCCCATTTTTAACACATCCAAGTTAACTGTCGACTCCATAACTAAAATATATCCTAAAGCAAACCACTTCCCTCCTTGCTATGGTTATGTGCATAGCCCAGGCCATCGATCTCCAGACTATTGTAAAAAACTTCCCATCCGGTCTCTCTGCATCCCAGAGAATCTATTCTCCATATTGCAACCAACATGACCTTTTAAGAACACAAATAGGACCATGGCTCTCTCCTATTAAAAAGCCTTCAAAGGCTTCCTTGAAACTTAATAAATTCAAACATTTTGAAAGTCCTGCATGAATCAGCCATGTCCTCCCTTCCAACCTCCTGTGTACACCTGTCTGTCCCTCACCCACTGTGCTCTGACACCCCGGGCTTCTTTCCATTCCCCAAACATACCAACCTTATTCCCATGTAGAAGCCTCACAGGAGCTGTTCTTTCTACACAAGAAGCCTTTCTCTCGGAGGCTGGCTCCTTCCTGACATTAGATCCCAGTTTAAATATCACCTTTTCATTATCCCCAATCTCCATTAGCCTCCAACACAGCATCATAGATTGTTGTTGTTATTTATTCAATTTGCATTTAACTTCTATTTACATTCATTCAATTCAAAATCAAATATCTTTGTAAAGCAAACTAAATACAAGATAAAAAGCAGAAAAGGTGCTATGTTCATAATATCACTCTGTTTTACTTGTGTTATGACTCTTATCACTGACTTGTTTATTAGCTGCTTTTTTTTTAGCTGCTTTTTTTAATTGACTCTTGTCAAATGAAGATACATGGTTCACAAGGGCAGGAATTTATTTATTGCTGTATCTAGTGGTAGTATTCAAAATATTTAACAACAGGAGCATCTGGGTGATGTAGTTGGTTGAGCATCCGACTTGTGGTTTCAGCTCAGGTCCTGATCTCAGCCCCACAGCGGGCTCCTCACTCAGTGCAGTGTCTACTTGAGATTCTCTCTCCCTGTCCCTCTGCCCCTCCCACTCATGTTCTCTCTTTCTAAAGTAAATAAATAAATCTTTAAGAAATATTTAACAATAGATATGACATGAACACCAACCCACCAAAATGGATGCCAACCTTTAAGTGCTCATATGGTCTTGCTGATAAGCAGTGGCTAGATGTTAGCCTTCTTATTCTTATCCCCAACATCTCAACAGAGCCCATCTCTCAATAAATATCAGCTGAATATATGAAGGAATACACCAACAGATGTTTCTTGGGTAATTTCATTGTTCCATCATGAAGACAGATCTATATTAATAAAGAGGGGTATCGGGCATCCTCACATGTTTAGATAGAATCTGTTGTCTTCAGAAGTTCAACCTACTAGTGTTGACTCCCTTGTCATACCCTCTATAAGGACCCATAGCTGAGCAAAAGTGACAGGAGCAGTGAAACTGAGTTCAGAAGACTGAGTTCAAGTTCTGGCAATAGCACAAGCCAGTTGAGAGTTGTATGGCCCTGGGCAAATTACTTTACTCTCTGTGTCTGCTTCTCCAACTCTGTAAAATGGGCACACTATAATGACCTACTACCCCCAATAGCCGAAGGACTGAACAAGATAGTATTCATCAAAGTATTCAGTCAGTCACACCTATAGCATCCAAGGTCAACATGTGTCAGTTTTATTTTGGTCATCCTTTCCCTTCAGAGTTTCTATGAACATCAAATCAGATAATGCATATACAACTGCTCTGAAAAACACATGTATTGTTCAGATTATTAATATTGTATCAATAATAACTTATCCTTCTTTAGGCTTATCTGTTTAAAAATTTTCCCAGTTTTATTGATATATAATTGACATATAACATTATATTAGTTTAAGATGTACAACATAATGATTTGCTATGTGTATATTTTTTTAAAAGGATTTTATTTATTTATTCATGAGAGACACACAGAGAGAGACGGGCAGAGACACAGGCAGAGGGAGAAGCAGGCTCCATGGTAGGGAGCCCAACGTGGGACTTGATCCCGGGACTCCAGGATCACGCCCTGGGCTGAAGGCAGGCGCTAAACCGCTGAGCCACCCAGGGATCCCGCTATGTGTATATTTTGCCACAATGATTTGACTACTGCTCTAAGTTTCATTAACATCCATCAGTTCACATAGTTACAGATTCTTTTCCTTTCAATGAGATCTTTTCAAATCTACTCCTTTAGCAACTTTCAAATATACAATACAATATTATCAACTATAGTCACCATATTACACATTACATTCCCAGGACTTATTATGTATCTTATAATTAGGAGTTTGTACATTTTCACCACCTTCACTCAATTCCTCAGCCCCTGCTTCTGGCAACCACCAATCTGTTTTCTGTATCTCTAAATTTGGGGTTTTTTAGATTCCACATATAAATGAGGTCGTATGAAGTATTTGTCTTTCTTATTTCAGTTGGCGTAATATTCTCAAGATCCACTCATGTTGTTGCAAATGGCAAGATTTCCTAATAAATTATGCTTGATTTGAGAAATCAGGTGGTTTTCCAGGAGTCATAAAGGAGCTGGAAAGGAACTCTGGATCTTGTGGGGGCAAAGCCAGAGTACTCCAGCAGAGGAAATCCATGCTTTGCTTAGCTGAAAAGCTCTCCCTGGAGACAGTATCATTCTGGGGAGATCTGTTCATATGTCATTTAAAGCTGCTAGATGCTGAAAAATAGACTTGCCAGTTACCTACAGAGAAGGAAAACTTTCAACATTCAATGGGTTAAATGAATGAAATGGGTTTAAGCATTTCCCCAACAGCAAGGGCTGGGGGCACTTTCTCCTTTATCTCTCCTCCCACTCAAATATCTCTCCCTTTATTTAAAAACAGCTCACCTGGACTCTGGCCTCCACTGACAAAGGCTGAAGTTTCTGTCTCCCTGTCCAGCTCAATCAGGCTTTTCTTAGCTTCTGAAATCCTGTCTCCTTCTGATCTCACCCAATACTAAGACCACCACATACCACAGTGCAGATTATATACTGCACAGCCACATAGGGCCACACATGCATCATGGTCATATGGCAGTATACAATGGTCCCGACCAACATACACCTTCCTGCTATTGTGTCCTCCCACCCATATCCCCCACCAATATCTATATATACTGAGTTAACCTGATTCAAAGAAGTTAGGGTAACCAGGAGAGCACTTACAGCAGCCCTCAAATCAACAATGGTTCATAATGAGTTTTCTTATCAACAACCTTTATGTAACTTCTTCCCATTTTAACTAATAATTTTTGCTAACTAAATGCTAAGCTGTTAAACATTATTTAAGTCTTTTGTGCCCTTTAAATCCACCATCTTGGAGCAAATCTACAGTCACAGGCTCTGATTACTCCCTTGCCCAGACTTTCTTGGGGAGCGGAGTCAGAGTGAGCTGCACAGTCAAGGTCTTCATTCAAAATCCATCTGCCACTTACAAGCCAAACAACCTTGAACAAGTCACTTAGCTTCTCTGAGCCTCACTTTCCTCATAGACAAAACTGGTGATGATGATGATGATAATATGTAGTTCACCTAGTTTTTGAAAAGAATAGTCAGGAAAATGCTGGTGAGGTGTTCAGCACAGTGCCTAGCACATATACAATAAATGGAAAATAAATAGTATTAGTATTATTGCTTGTTTAGTCCAGGAGAAGACAAACTAAGGGCCAAGTGCCAAATTCAGCTATATACATTCCACTATGTATGGTTCAAGAATGCTTTCACTACAACAGGAGAGTTGAGTAGCTGCCCACAGACAATATGGCAGCAAAGCCTAAAATATCTGCTATTTGGCCCTTTACAGTAATATTTGCCAATCTTTTGTTTAGTCCATAATACCTCTCCATCTCCATGGTGAGATCAGCATAAAACTATTGGTGGCAGAGGCTGTTACTTGCCTCCCAATGTTAGGAGTGAGTTGGACAGGTCGGTAGTCAGGGCCAGGGTCCCCAACAAGAAAATATGGGGTCAGGACAGCTAAGATAAAATAGCGTTGACATCCTGTTTTGCAGGAGTACACTAGCATTCCGCTTTGCAGCCTTTGCAGAAATGACTTCTGAAATATCCTGAAATAAGACAGTTAACTACAAGACACATGTCCCTATCACAGGGAGAGGGCAGTAAAGACATAAGCCCCCAGATGTCATCCAAAAAGACCATCAGCACGTGGAAATGAACCTAATAGGTATGCAGATATGTGACCAAAGCCCCGATTGGCATGACTCAACACACCCTGATCACTGAAGATAGATAGTTCTGCAAAAAAGAGCTCATAAAAACCCCTACACTTAAAAAGCTCCCTCTTGCTCCAGGAGCTTTATACTCTTGCTCAATCAACTTTGCTTTGCTGCCCACCACTCTTCATCTGATTCACCTCCTCATCCTTCGAATCTATGTGACCCAGAATTGCCAGCACCCAATGCAGAGAATTCCTGCAACACCATTATCTGTTTCTCCCTTCTCTATTGTAACAGAAACTTCTCCCATTTTTAGCCTGTACATGATTGCCTGGAATAAAAACTGCATTTTCCAGACTCTCTTGCTGCTAGATATAACCATGTGACTGAGTTCTAGCCAAAGGGATGCAATCTGAAGTGCTATATGGGACCTCCTGCTCCTTCTGCAAGCCTAGAATGCAAGCATAGAGGCTAAAGGTATGTCTAGACCATGACATGACCTTGAGAATGGTGGCCATTCATGGTAAAGCTACAAGACAAAAGGAGCCTGATCCTTGTCACTGCAAAACTGACACAGGCTGTGGTTTCTGTCTCTCTCTACAACTCAGCCAGGATTTTCTCAGCTTCTGAAATCCTGTCTCTTTTGCTTCTCCTAGTGAAGGGGTATGCATCGCCAGTGAACTTACTTCGGATTTTCTGCACTTGGTGATGAGTCTGATCCTAACAAATGTTCCCAAACACATCTAGAAGAACATAAACTTATCATTAGCCCTCAACCACTCCTATTTTGTACACTACCTAAAAAACTTTTTGTAGTAAATTTGGTACTTGCATAAATCGGTTCTTGGCCACACAGAACACTTATCCTTGCAGAATGCCAAAAGAACATTGCACGTAAAAAAAAAAAAAAAAAAAAAAAAAAAAAAAAAAAAAGAAAAAAAAAAAAAAAGAACATTGCACGTGCTTTATACTTATTCAGGAAAATTTCGGATTAATGCTCATTCAGGGAAAAAAAAGACTTATTAAAATGCTTATTCAGGAAAAAAATTAATTTGGAATCAAGATTTAAAAGAAGTTTAAAAACAAAAAAAAAAGAGTGATGTGAAGCCTGAAGAAAGCATCCAAGTCCTGTGTCTACACTAGTTCAAGTTGGGTTTCTGGTCTTACAGCCAAAGAGGCTAAAACAGGCACACACTTCCACTCTGAAGTGTGCTCTGACGGGCACCTGTGTGGTAAAGTCAGTGAAGCCTCCACTCTTGGTTTTGGCTCAGATTATAATCTCAGGGTCATGGAATCGAGCCCCTTGTGGGGCTCCACCCTCAGCATGGAGTCAGCTTGAGATTGTCTCTCCCTCTCCCTCTGCCCCTGCCCCCAGAGTGTGCACTCACTCCCTCTCTGTCTCTCTCTCTCTAAAAAATAAATAAATCTTTAAGAAGAAGAAGCAGCAGCAGCAAGTGCTCTGAGCTGGCAGGGCTAGGAGTAAGGATAAGAGGACTCTGCTGGCATGTTCTAGCAGATGTGAAGCCCCAAGCACGAAGTAGGTAGCTCGTCCAGGGTGGTGCAGCAGGTGAAGGTCAGCACCCCACCTGGCAGGCTCTGGGTGCAGCACACTCCACCTCCAGGCTCCCCTGGAGCAGGAAGGACTCGTGACCGAGTTTGCTTCTGCAGGGCAAGCTGACCAAAAATGCACGGAAAGCAGAAAACAGCCCCTGTTTCTGGGAAAAGAATCTCCTGTGATCTTGTGTCCTGTGTCTGTTTGGTGAACTACAGCAGGGAGGCCTAGGAAATGCACACTAATGAGCAGAGAAGGGAAACCTAGTACTTTTTTTTAAAGGCCATTAAAATCCCTGACTGCAAAGAAAAGAGACCACTAGCATACTGCCAGCAGAAGCTGGATTGAGAAAAGAAAGAGCTGTGTCCAGGAAACTCGAGAACTTTCCTTTTGGTTCGCTCACCTTCCTTTTTTTTTTTTTTTTTTTTTTTTTCAATATAAAACTTCTTTTGTTGTCACTTGCTTAGTTGCTGATTAGAATAGTCTCCAGGGAGGGCATAGGGAGGGGGTGCATCAGTGACAGTCAGAGGGCAAAGAAGCCACAGAATCCCTCCCAGAACTCAACTATTAGGGCCCAGAAGCTTCACAGTTTAAAAATCCCCGTTCTGGATGAGGTAGGGCCACCATTTGCCATAGTTATGACAGCTCTGTTTGCTGTTAACTTTTGTTTTCTTAAGTATTTCACATTCTTGTAGTGCGTGTGTCTCTGTGTGTGTGTGTTTAATTGACCTGCTAATATTAATATCCACTGAACATTTACCATGCACCAGGCACTAGGTCGGGTACAGAAGACTGCAATGTCACATTTTTGTACCTAACTCTATGCATTATTATCTCATTTTACAGATAGGGAAACTGAGGTGGCCACTAGGATCTGCCTGGGTTACATAACTAACAAGGTAGGCTTGCTGACATTCCAACCGAGAGTCTGTTCATTTAGGATCTACTCTTTTTTTTTTTTTTTAAGATTTTTATTTATTTATTCATGAGAGACACAGAGAGAAAGGCAGAGACACAGGCAGAGGCAGAAGCAGGCTCCCTGTGGGAAGCCCAATGCAATACTCAATCCCAGGACCCCAGGATCACACCCTGAACCAAAGGCAGACCTCAACCACTGAGCCACCCAGGCGTCCCTAGGATCTGCTCTTTTGATCACTATTCTTTTTTTTTTTTTTTTTTTTTAATGGAGAGCTAGGAAAGTCTTTTAGGTCCAATGAGGGGACAGGAGCCTTTTTAAAGTTACCTACTAAAAAAAATAAAAATGAAAATAAAATAAAAAATAAAAAAATAAAAAATAAAAAGTTACCTACTACTATTTATGTTGTCTTTATTTTCAATCAGTGACCTGATTCATCCCTGCACCTTAGCTGTTTATGTATGTAATTAACTCATGTTTCAATGAATCTCTTCTTGATCTCCACAATCCCCAAATTCTTGCCTCACTTTTGATAACTTCCCAGGGTGTTTCTATCATCCCTAAAGGCACCAGGAGCCCCTTACTCTAACCTGTAGTTGGCACTCTAAGCGTACACCAGCAGTTACCAATATTTTTTAATCTCCAGAACCCTTTTACATTAAAAAATTATTGAGACCCCCAAATAGCTTTTGTTTATGTAGATTAGACATATCAATCTTTGATGTTTTATGATTTAAACTGGGAAATTGTTGGGCCTGGGTGACTCAGTTGGTTAAGTTGATCTTGGGCTCTGGTCACAATCCCTGGGATTGATTTCCGAGTCGGGGGCCCTACTCAGACAAAGATCCTGCCTCTCCTCCACAGTCATGCTCTCTCTCTCTCTCTCTTTCAAATAAATAAATACAATTCTTAAAATAGAATAAAATAAAATAAAACTGGGAAATTGTTAAACTATTGATTAACTCATTTAAAATCATAATAGCAGCATTGCATGTTTACATAAATAACATTTTCACAAAGAATAACCATGATTTTTAAAAAATGAGTGAGAGATGCACATTTTTGCAAATCTCCTTATGACTATCCAGGTCCTCATGTCTTCTTCTGCGTTCAATCTGTTGTGATATGTTGCTTTGGTTGAAATATGTAAAGAAAATCAAGCTCTATACAGATATGAAGTTGGAAGAGATACGAATTTTTCAGATAACTGTGGCTCTTCCTCTGATAGCATACCAAAGCTCAACAAGTGGTAGTTTCTTTTAAAAAGGTTAGCAAATGAAATCAGAATCCATGATGGATGGCCTTCATATTCTGTTACTTTGAACTCCATTGGACTCTGTTTCACTATGACCCATACATGATTTTGTAACATCATGAGTTAGCTCCTCCAAATGTTGGCACTTTTCACTATATAATAGCCCCTAAAGTTAAATTTGTCAATATCACTACAAATCTCATCAGAAAAGCTGGAGTGTAGGGAAGCTCTCAAGTCCACAGTGGAAGATTCAATTTTTTTAAACACCTGATTTTCACTGGAAAGTTTGCATTTTATCATTGGCAACAAATACTGTCATTTATTTTCCTTGAAATGAAAGCTTCCCTAGTTCATTTGTAAGAAAATATCTGCCATGTGTCTGAGTCAGAATAACCAATGTTTGCTTGTCAGTCATTCTTTCAAGGAAAAGTGGTATTCCATAAAAGGAGCAGCTAGTTAAGCTCACAACCCACCTACCCATGTGTTTTTCTGAAGCCCATGTGGTACTTATGAATATAGCAGAAGGGCTCTATGTATACTTCCCATTTTGTCAAAATACTAATAAGACCTGTAACTGAGGATCAAAATTAAGGCAATTAATACTTTTTACTGCTTTGTGAGGCATTCTTAAGTGAAACTAGCATATTTTAAAAACAAATGCATGACAATAACCAACATGATGTCAGTTGCACAGGTGACTTGACTTGAGGTCTCAGCAGTGGTACCCACCACCATTACTCATTGGTGAACGCAAAAGTGAATCCAATGAAGAAAGCAAATGACATCTGTGTTATAAAATTTTGAACTCACGAATCTTTCTTAAAAGGCTCAGGGAACCCCAGAGGTCCACAGATTCCATTTTGAGAACCACTGCCATAACCAAGCTAGGGAGCACTCTGAGAGGCCAGACTTTCTGTCCCTGTCCCTCTCACAATGAAACAGCACAGGCTCTAATCAGAGCATTTAACTTCCTGAATAAGTCTCTCCATTTATTCCATGGATGAGAGAGTAAAAAAGTTCTTTATAAAGTTTAAGTCGAATAGGTTCTGCTGGGTCATTGATCCTGCAACACAAGCAAGACAGAAGTGACTTCCTGAGCATCTGAGCCCTGGTCTGACATTCAGAAATGCCAGTATTCCAACTCCTGATTTCCATTCCTATTACCAGACTTGTGGAAACTTACTCACCCCCTCTTGACCACATGAATGTATGTAACAGTTACTCCCTTTGAAAATAGGGAACTCTCGGATAATTAGAAGTGTGGCCCTATATACTTTTCTTGCTGCTGCCTCGGCCCAGGAGCCATACGATGCTGCCAGTCTCTCTCTCTTTCTCTTCCTCTCTTTCTCTCTCATTCTCTCTCTCCCTCATCACAGATTCTGCACATTTAGAAAAGCTATTTTCCCAGAACGATTTTCCCCATATAACCAATATCACATCTGTTAGGAATTTCTAATTAAAAGGAAAAATTAACAAAAAGATGGAGAGTATTATAAATCTATCCTCCTGTTAGGTTGTGACCTCTTTCCCCCTTCTATTTGTTATTGTCTGCATCAATCTCATTTTCTGAACCAAGATCAAGTCTAATAAGACAAAATTATTTTTACTCAGTAGCAACAACCATGCAACATAAATGATAAACTCAACAGGCTGTCTTATAAATATCAAAAGGGATATTTCATTACAAAAAGCTTTTAGATAAGAAAGCAGGGAGTCATCAGCTCTGTTTCAGCGTGGACAACAGAGCCCATTCTGTGTTTCTGCTGCAGAACTCAGTTCTCCGAACTTTCTGACCTATGAATGAGGACAACATGTCAGAGGATCTTATCTTGCACCAGCTTTCCTTTGTTTCTGTGGTATGCAGAATCTGTGCAACTAAGGAGACATTAAAACAACTGATCCCTAAGACTCATTCAGCTCTGACATGTAACGGTTTTAGAACTCCCATTAGTTTCCAAACTGGAGCCCATGTTTCATGCTGCTCATTGCCTTGCCCTTTTAGAAAGTATGGTCCAGATTCTCTGCCTCCTCCAACCCACTGGAAAATACTTCCAACTTGCAATGCAAACTTGGACAATTAGAAATGAGAATTCTCTCCATTCAAATCACCATCGTGCAGGTTTTCTGTGGCTTAGGTGATTAACTACATAGCACAGAGATTGACCCTATTATTTTTGAGGGTTCTTCGGATGTTGTTTCAGCTGCTTGTGTAAAAAAAAAAATGTTAAACTACGCGATTATTTGAAAACTTGATTTAGTGATGTTTTAAATGAACGCTTTCCATTTTCTGGACATTTAATCCAATTTTGTACGTACCATGCCTAGTTTAAACCTTCAAGGCTGTATTTCAAATGCACTAGTAGCTAAGACTAAATGCAAATATTCCTTCAATCTGGCTGAGATGACACATCTCTCCCTTTAGGAAAAGGAAAAAAAAAAAAAACCTGTAGGGACTGTCATAAATAATTTTACTTAAGTGAATGCTGAAATTAGGCACCACATTGCCTGGCTCCCAGTAACCTATTTGCAGCCAGATATGTCGAGTACCCACTGGCCAAAGCCTCGCCTTTTCAGAAATGGAAAGCAGGAAAAACAATACGATCATCTTTTAAAGTGGCATGTTGGACCCATCCCCAAAGTTAAATATACCTAGACAGTTCTCAGTGAGGTAACTACAGCTGACCTTGGAAGAAAATGATGTTTATAGCAGCCCAGGAGCTGGGAAAGGTGATAATGAATGAGATGTAATCATGTGTTTCTGGCACACACTTTGGATAGTACAAGGAGCTAATTGCATTTAAGTATTATCTTACGATATGGTGACCCAATCATTTTGGAAGATGACCAAAGTCTCCCTTTTTGGAAGAGTTACTCTATTTTTAGTCAAAATTCATTAATGTCGCCCTCTAGAACTCCAAAAAATCCTTCCTGGATCAAATCAAATGGCTTGGATTTTTCCTGTAAATCTTCCTATCCGTGCTGTCAAATGCTGACGAGCATATCAGTGGTTCATGGGCTGAACTCTGAAATAATGGATCCTGATTTCCTTTTGCTCCTGGTAATCCTTGGTCTAGTGTAACTTGCGGCAATACTGACTCTGGTTCTCACTCAGATTACATGAAGGAAACATTCACCCTGCCCGAATCTGGTGCCTGTCCAGGGAAGCATGCCAGTCCCCAGCGCCACAAGGGGTGAGAGAGAGCACAAATGTCTCCAAGAACAAAAGAGCAACAGGAAGAGACTAGTCCTAAAATGGCAGGGTAAAGAGTATTCTTTGCCTGGCCTTTTAAAATCACAGACAGGTTGATACATAGATTAATGCTGCCCTACATACCTTAATGTGGGAGTTAAGCAGACTCTTAAAATGTCAAAAGAGAACTGACAAAGGAACTAAGGCATTTTCTCCTACAGACCTATTTTTTTTTAGAACGTGTCAGTGTAATTGATAGCATACGATGCTCTCGGGTCATCTTGCAGTTCTGTGTTGATACAGGATGTTGGGGTTAATTGGTCTCTTTCTGGAATTTGTGTTTTGATCAAGTGCTTATAATTTCTTCTAATACTTTTTTTAAAAAAAACTGATGTTTTCAGCTGAAATATACTTATAATCTCAATGTGCTATATACATTACAGCCAAACAGAACAACAGCAACAAAAGCGACACTGTCTCTGCTTCAGGAGCGTACGTGCTAAGCCCTGAAAATGGAGAATTTGTGGTGATTTGTAAACTTATTTGTCAACGGAGGCAATAGGGACATGAATCTTTTGAACAATCAGAAACACCAACTTGAGAAGTGGCTGGTAGGCCTTCGAAATCCATCTGTGTTGGGGTAGCCCTGGTGGCGCAGCGGTTTAGCGCCGCCTGCAGCCCGGGGTGTGATCCTGGAGACCCAGGATCGAGTCCCACATGGGCCTCCCTGCATGGAGCCTGCTTCTCCCTCTGCCTGTGTCTCTGCCTCTCTCGTCGCTCTCTCTGAATGAATAAATAAATAAATCTTTAAAAAAAAAAAAAAAAGAAATCCATCTGTGTTTTAAAGCTTTACCATAACTAAATCCAATTTGTACATCAGAAAAGTGGAAAAGAACGTTCTTTCCTAACAAAAAGAAAAAGTAGAACTCATTGTCTAAGGGAAAGTTTTTAGAATTTGCCAGGTTTTAAATGTACTCTAAAGTTTTTCGGCATGAACCAGGGCAGAGCAAGAAATGAGGCAAGTGTCTTGCTGTGGTTGGTGGGAGGGCTCAGAGCAGAACTATGATATAAGGGGGCTGGAGGCCTCCCTCCGGGCTCCTCTCTCTCCCTCTTGTGGATCAATCACCCTTTTAGAATAGTAATAAGAATTTTATTTTTGTCCCCAACCAAAGCACAGGGTCACAATTTTTAAACTGAACTGGAAGGGCCTTACCCATCCCCCGAAGTAAATTTCATCTTGTATGAAAATCACCAGACAATCAGCAAAAAAGGAGCTCATGCTCCCCGCTGGCACCTATGAGTGAAAAATATGTTTTGGTGTTAGATCGGCCCATTGCTTAAGAACGGGGAGAAAATAGAGTGTCGCATTTCAAGTATTCCAAAAACAAGCAGAATTTGAGAAGCAGAAAATGAACAGCTAAGAATCCAAGATCAAAGCATCAGAAGTTCAAGGAGGATAATAAAGCAGGCAGGAGGCCCAGGGTGGCTGCTGAAGTGAGCAGGACCTGAGTCCTGTTGAAGCCTTTCCTCGCAGATGCTCCACAGGCAAAACTGGGAGTCCAGCTGACAAGGTACAAAAGCACAAAAGAGCAACCACCAGGGACATACGAGGTTCTAATTTTAAGGTTGGGCTTAGGTGCAAGAGGAAGGACTCCAGGACCCTGAGTTCTAACCATCTAAGGCTGAGATGATGGTTTGGTACAGCATGGGAACCTGGCTTTGGAGCTGGCTACACACCTGCTCTTCACCCCAGGACGCAGGAAATACCTCTAGCTAAGGTGGGGCTGTGGGCTGAGAGTCGGTCAAAAAGTGTTGTGAAAGGAAGTGTGAGGACCTGTCTGTTCCTCTGTGACTCCAAAGAATGTGCCATTAGTCCTACAGGGGTGCGTACGTGTCCATGCACGGGCACAACTGAGTTCCATGATCCATCCCAGTCCCTATGGTGTGTCCGGTCCCCTTGCTCCAGCTCTCTGTTCTGTGATGCTTACACAACCTGAGGCGCATAAGTACTTAGGATAATTTGCTCTTTTAGAAATACAGTTGGCCCTGGAGCAACATGAGTTTGAACTGCACAGGTCAACTTATACAGGGATTGTTTTGATAAATACAAGACAGTACTGCTTTCTCCTCCTTATCATTTTCTTAATAACGTTTCTTAATAACGTTTTCTTTTCTCTAGCATACTTGATTGAAAGAATACAATGTGTAACACACGTAACATACAATCTATGTGTTAATCGAATGTTTATGTTATCAATAAAGCTTCTTTTTTTTAAAAGATTTTATTTATTTATTCATGAGAGAGACAGAAAGAGAGGCAGAGACACAGGCAGAGGGAGAAGCAGGCTCCATGCAGGGAGCCGGACGAGGGACTCGATCCCAGGACTCCGTGATCACGCCCTGGGCCTAAGGCAGAGGCTCAACCGCTGAGCCACCCAGATCAACAATTGGCTATTAGTAGTTAAGGTTTGGGGGAGTCGAAGTTATATGAAGATTTTGGAGGGCACCTGGGCAGCTCAGTTGGTTAAGTGTCTGCCTTTGGCTCAGGTCATGATCTCAGGGTCCTGGGATAGAGCCCTGCCTCCAGCTCCCTGCTGAGCAGGGAGCCTGCTTCTTCCTCTCCCTCTGCTGCTCACCCTGCTTATGCTCGCTCTCATTCTCTCTCTGCCAAATAAATAAGTAAAATCTTTAAAAAAAAAAGATTTTTTTTTGACTGAAGGGGGGGACGGGGTCAGTGCCCCCAATCATTAAGTTGTTCAAGGGTCAAATGCTTATAACACTCTCCTTTCCCAGGTAAAAACTGTTTTATCTTAATATGTTCCGAATTGATCTTCATCTGCAACAGGTCAGAAAGCAGAGAGCAATGAAGACAAGCAGATCTTTGACTCCTCCAATCGTACAACAGAATAACGTCTTTCCATTAACACTGGTTTTTGTAAGACAGTAAGTGCAAAGACAAATGGAAGACATTTGTGTTTTGCTAATATTGATGTGCTTTTATCCCAGTGTGATCAATGTCAGCTACTGCATTCAGTGAGGCCACTGTTTAGAAAAACAAAATCCCAACAAGAAACACTGGATGCACCTAAACCCAAATTTACAAAATGTACTAAGTTAACAAAGTATTTAGAGCTCAAAGTGTTCAAGAAGGATGGAAGGAAGGAAGGAAAGGGAAGAGGTATTTTTTCATTTTTAAAAAGAGTTCTCTGTTTATCAAATAGATTTATTTCAAAATCCATGTGAAGCACTCCAGATTCAACAGAAATTATTTACTGTCCCCTCCCCTCCGAAAACCAAAACAAAACAGGACAGTATATATCTAGTTTTCTCAGGAACATATGTATTATGGAGAGCAAGCCTCATCTCTTACAAACAATGTTTAATGTTAGAATTAGAGAGGGGGTTTTTTGGTGCCACGTTATCTGAATTACAGAAATGAAAAACGGTAAACAAATTCTTCACCTTCTTCTGGGCATGACTAAGTAGTATTATGTCCAGTCATTTTCTTAAAATGACTCTCTTTTCTTTGTTCCAGGACACTTTGATCATCCTGACCACAGCTTTTGTAGCCTACTTTGTGTTGAAAATATGAAAAATGAGTGAAGCTTGTTTGTGAAAAATCTAGCTCCTTGATGTCCCAACCATAGGCTAGTATGAGAGGCTTTAAAAACTTGATATGAGCTCAAAGAGAAAGGGAGTCGTGTTACCACCAACAAGCAGACAAGGCAAATTCCCATGATGCCGGGCCACTGCCTGAGGGGTGGAGGCGAGAGGGGGCACGTCAGGGCATTCCTTCAAGGGATTGGTTTCCTATGTGATGTCACTGGGGGTGAGGCCGGGTTGCTACTTGCCCTCTACTTCCATGAAGCCATGACTGCCCCCGGAGCATGTCACCAATGAGGAGCCTTTTCTGACCTTGGGTATGATATGAGCCATACAGGCCATCCTTCTAAACATCTAGAAGAGATGCTGACATGCTGAAGTGTATTGGATGAAACAGATGAAGTGATTCTTTTTAGAGATGTGGAATTTGCTTTAAAGTAACCGATGGGGATAAATGAGATGTTTTGATCATTCCTATTACTGGGTGATGTGTACATGGGAGTGCATTACACTATTCTGCTTACTTTTTGTGTATGGTTGAAACTTTTCAGAATATAATGGGGTTTTTTAGCTTTTTATTTATTTTTTAAATTTAAATTCAATTAATTAACATACAGTGTATTATTAGTTTCAGAGGTAGAGGTCAGTGACTCATGAGTCTTATATAACACCCAGTGCTCTTTACAGCACACGCCCTCCTTAATGTCCAACACCCAGTTACCCCATAATCTCCCCTCCAGCAACCCTCAGTTTGTTTCCTATGATTAACAGCCTCTTATGGTTTTTTTCCCCTTCTCTGATTTTGTCTCATTTTTCTCTCCCATCCCCTATGCTCCTCTGTTTTGTTTCTTAAATTCCACATACGAGTGAAATCATATGATAATTATCTCATAATATAATGTTTTAAAAAGAAAATTCCCTAACATAGTTGGGGTGAGAAGTAAGCGGAGAGAGAGAACAAATAGACTGTCTATACTAACCCCATTTCTCAGGACGAAAAAAGCAAAAAGTCCTTGCTATTGGGTGAAATATCCCAGCCGGAAGCACTGCCCCTCTCTGATCAACATTGTGGCAAAGCCGCGAAGCCCAGCACCAATTCAGATAAAACAGCTGCAAAAATAGAGGCTGCTCCAACCTTGAAACCTAAGGAAAATAATAATTTAAAATAAAAAAAAATATCTGAAATGAATCCATTCTCCCCTCATTTGCAATAACAACTTTTCATTTGAATTATGCATCACCACGACTATTTGAATTACAAATGTATGAATTATTCATTATCTGCAATGTGACTGAGTGTTTTGATCCCACTTGTTGAAAGCCAGGGCTAAGCCTGCCTGGGATCTGGCTGGCAAGGGCCAGGTGGCATCTGGGGACCCCGGGAGGCAGTCGCCCTTCGGAGCCCTTGCCACCAGGGCGAAGAATGGAAGGGTACATTATACTGTACGGAGTTGTCAACTTTGACCTCCTTGTGCCATAAAACGTCCCCATCGTCTCCTGGCTCCCCAGCCTGTAACAGCTGCTACCCACTGGCACCACCTACATTTTAAACCAGCTGGAGACAGAGTTCTACGTGATAAGCCTGTTATATTTGCAGAGTAAGCAGGAACACCTAATGGCTTGGCCCCCTAATGATTCTGGGACTGGCCTCTGACAGACTGCAGCACTGTGCACTGGCAAAGCAGAGGAAAAAATAATTAAAAGAGCCTTTGTCAAAGCTCCCTCTAAATCAACCTTTTAAATGTGCTCGGTTTAAGAGTCCCAAAGTGCCAATTCAATCACACTGGCCTCTAAGAACCACAGAAACCCCCAGGATAGCCATGGCCAATTAGTCAAGCTAGAGGGGAGTGTGTGTACATGTGTGCGGGTCCTGGTGAGGGTATGTTCAGAGAATCAACGCAGATGCTGAAAGGGCCCCCTGGAGAGAGAGCAGAGTGACCCCCAGACAGAACCAGCTGCTCTTCTCTTGGCCGGGAGATTGCAACAAAGCCAAAGGAACAATTGGAAAGATGGTAGTAAGGCCCGGGACTGATAAAAGACGGGGAAAGGTTAGCACCCAGGGGCCCTTTAAAGGAGCGAAGCTAAACCGAGTGACCTCAAGGTAATCCACCCCAAGGAAAGGAGCCGCCGTCTCTAACCCGAGGGCTCGGGCTCGCGCTCGCATCGCCGAGGACCAGGCCGGGGAAGGGGAGAGACAGATACTAGAAGAAAACACGCGAGATGCCAAAACCGAGAGGGAAGAAAAAACCTGTGCGGTGTCAGAAAGCAAACTCGAGGGCAGGGATGGAGTCGCCAGCAGTGCAAAGCAAAACCCTCAGCTGGCAAATGGTGCATTTGCTAACAAAGAAAACGAGTGCTTTTCGTAGACAGCCCAGCAAACCTGAAGAGAGACTTGCGTATAAACGTTGTAAAGCCAGGGCCAAGCTTGCCGGGGGTCAAGGGGTGCGGGACAGCGGCGACAGTGGGCGTCCTCGCCGCCACCGCCACCGGGCGCTCGAACCTTCCTCCGGAGAACTGCAGAGGCTCTGGGTGCAGCGGGAGAGCCGCGGCCCTCCCTGTGCAGCGCAGCCGCAGCAGGACGCAGGCCATGGTCTGCAGAGGTGTTGCTTGGTTGCTGGGAATGCACGGGCTCCTTTCAGTGAGGGAAACTGGAGCCCGCAGGGAGTCAGCTGTGCGTGGAAAGGAGGCCCCACAGCGGGTGGCTCTAGAAAAGAGCAAAGATTCGGGCACTTCTAGGTGCTGCTGACAACCGGATTTGCCATCTCCTGTAAGGCTGGCTCCTCAAGAATCTGGTCTAAACCTTTGCAAATTCTTCAGATCATCAGTTTCTTGTTTGCACCCCTCTGGGAGCCTCACGTGACATCCTTGACTCCAACGATGCCCTTGGAGGTTGCATTTTCAAACCATTGAGCAGAGTTCAATTGGGTCAGTTTATTTGTTCTTTTAGGGGTCATGTTATCATTTGGACGTGAGTTTTAAATTTCCCCAAATCCTAATTGCAGTTGCTCAGGCCATGGGCTAGTTTCAAGTTTTAGAAATATGTTTGGACACATCTCCCAGAAGTGGGTAAGAAGTTAGAATAACGGAAAGGCTTGGCTCCAAATTCAGCGGAATGTCAAAAAAGCCTATGTTTGGCTGAATGGACCTTGTATAATGAAATCTCAGCTTCCCTCTGTGTTCTTACAGGCCAAATACATACTGGATGAAACTGATGAAATTAAGCAAAGCAAAAAGCTTTAGAGTATTTACTGCAATATTCTATTGGTGAAGTGTATTTATTGCAATATGCTGTTGATGAGGAATATTTACAGTAACATGCTAGTGACGAGCAACAGTGGATCTCTCTTTGGTTTCATCCTATATGAACGTGTTGGATCATTCACTAATTCTTCTACTGGTGATTTGGTACATTAAGCCCCTCCCATTGACTAGCCATGAGAGACAGAGTAAAGAACCCCTTCATCAGTGATGCCCTTCCCTCTACCCTCCTCTTCAGAGCACTGCCCCATGGAAGCTCCTAAAGTCCTGCAAGCTTAGGAAGTTATTCTGTTCAGCCCAGACAGCAAGGGCATGCTTCTCAGTTTCCTAGTGTCTCAAGTGTTAGGGGCTTCAGTTGTTCTACCAAAAATACTGATAAATTGGTCTCTAGTCCAACTGAAATCAATAACAGATATTTTCTAGGTCAAGTCCTGAAGCAAAGAATGGTGTTTAAAAATAAATGTATCAAGTTCTTTAGCCAGGCAGCAGAGCAAAGCTCACTGATCCATGGGATGGCTGACTCTATTTCCTTGATAATAAGCTAAGAGACTATTCTGGCCAACCATAATCCATCCAGCACAAGGAAATCTGCAGATGGAATTGGGGGCCTTCTCACCAGCACACAAGCAAGCTGGCCTCGATGGAATCCTCCTTGCCTACAAGGCCATAAGGACGAGCTGTAGTGAACTGGAAGGTCTATTTTTGTCCTAGGAATTTGATCCCACTTTTGACACCCTGGTATTCAAAATAAAGGTTAGGAAATTATATTACATGTTTTTCTATGGTCAGGTTGATATTCTAGCATCTTAGGGTAACTGAAAACAGACCACTGAGTTTCTTGGAGCTTTTTATGTCTTCACTGCCCCTAGTTTTGCTACAAGAGAAAGAGGAAAGCTATGGAGTAGGAGGCAGGCAAGCTCACTGACCGAGCACATCAGCCACTTTCTTCCAGGAGAGATGGATGTCAGGTCCCTCTACCTTCAGGACACCTCTGTTCTGATCTTGGGCTACTGCCCTAAAAGTGGAGCCTTAACATTACAGTTCAGTCCTTGTACTTTGAAACTTTTACATCAGTATTTGAGGAGCATCAGGAAGGAGAATGGAAGTGTAGACAATGATTCTCTTTTATTGCATATGTGAAAAGGGCAATGGGGCCGATGATTAACTACCACATGCTTTGTGTACTTGAACAGTCACCACATTAATGCCAGACTTTATTTTCTAAAAAGCTAGAAAAAAGGCATGCATCTGTGGGTTAAACACTTAAACAATTAGAGGCTTAACTACATTCTGTAAATTGAAAGTATGTAGGGAGTTATAGGTCGTTTAATAACTTTTTGTGGTGTTTCCTTCTAATTTTCCTACAAATTAAATTTTAAGCTTGATTTGGAGATAATCCTCAAAGTGGGTTTTATATGCTTTAAATATCTTTTCTATATAGTATTCATAATCTGAAAAAAGCACTTAAAACAATATATAATCACTACATATATATATATATACACACACACATATATATATGAAGAATGAATTTACTTTGTCTTGAAAGCAAAAATTTAATAAAGCTAAGTAAGAACTCTTGTATTTAAACAATTAAACTTCATCAAAATTTCTCTTAAATAAGCATAGAATTCTCTTCTGAAAAGCTGACAATGGGTAAGAATCTAGAATGCATCTCCAGTCCTGGGTGGGACACTCAATCATCTGAGGGCATAGGAGGTGTTTACATCTCTTGAGGTGGAGTTTCACAAGTTGAGAAAAGAAGGGATGAGGAATGAGCAGCGGGCTTTCAATTGGTATCAAAGAGCAGAGTTTGGTTTTCTGGACCAGGGCTCACCACATAGAACAATAGTTATTGGCAGAGGGACAGTGAATGCATCCACAAGCTCTGGAAGAACGTGTTTGGCAGGAAACTCACTGACCCAAACAGGAGGACCAGAGATAGAAATTTGAAGAGGAAGGGAGAAAACTACCCCAGTACAACTGTGAACTTTACAGGATAGGGAACGAGAATGGTTCAGGAGAAGCCCGTCCATGTTCAGCAGAGAACAAGATGGAAGACGGTGGAATACAAGACTCACCTCCAAGGACCATTGGCCAACACACACCCAGAGGCAAACAGAGCATGATATCTCAACACAAGGTGGAATTGTGACCTCACGAGTGTCCCAAGGAGAGGAAGCTAGGCCCATGACAGGAATATGGTTGGGAGAATGTGTGCCTCATTCAAATAACAGAAGTGGTAAGAGGTTATCACCATAGTGAATAAAAAAAAAAAGAATTAAATCAATTTAGCTATTACCATGTACCGCACACTGTGATCATGGCCTTCTGTTAATTATTTCTTTTAATTCTCTGAAGAAGGGTTCCATTTTACAGATGAGGACATTAAAGCTTAGAGAAATGGAGTTGCTCAGGATCATTCAGTTGATAAGCTCTAGAACCAAAGCCCTTGCTTTTAGCCATGTATTAGACATGAGAAAGCATCCCAGAACAGATAAGTCCCGGAATACCCATCATACCCACCCTCTTTTGTGAGGGACACTGCCATACTTCTCCCATTGTGATCTGCACCAGAGCCAAAATCTGACAGGCCTGAGCCACAGCTGAGATCCCAACAGGAGGATCCCCTCCCCTGCCAGGCCATAGTACGTAGCTGTATAATGAGCTTTATCCTGAGGTTGCCCATTTACTCTCCACACTTCATACCAGGAAAGGGTCATCCTGTATGGAAATCTACCACCCCAGAGGTAGGGGTGGCAAGAAGAGCTTTGTGGGTGAGGCTAAGTAATGAGAGAAAATAATCAATAAAATAACTAATGCTATGGTGACTACCTGGCCAGGGAAGAGCAACAGGGCTTTTCTGGCACAAATTACAACTGGGACCACTTAGCACAGTGACAGGATCTCAGCCATTCGGGTGTCCACAGTAAATCTCATTCCTCTCAATGCTCTGGCTCAGCTTCTCCATCATGAGACCCCTATGTATGTAAAGGAAGCTTATCCTGGGAGTTCAGCCTCCAGGGAGATGCAAACTAACACTCCTTCCTACCTTGACCTAGAGCTGCCCAGTGCCCAGCAACCTGCTCTTATCTCTATGTTGGATTTGTCACAAATAAATTTCATGGTCAAGTCATTTGTCTATCTCCTCCATTATACTCTGAGCCTCTCAAAGGCCAATACTGCTGTTTGGTACCTAAATCACCAATATTGACCATGACCTAACACAAGGAATCACTAGGTAATTAGGGATCTTAACTATTCTTTAAATGTGAACCCCCTTAAGAAGGCCTTCCTCGGTTGATTACTCCTGCTTTCCTTTGCAACGGAAATTGCCTCGCTTGGATAGAAGAGTCTACCGGTTACTGAAAAGCCTGAGGCCTACTGGGGGCTAACCAGACTTGGGGCCAAGAAGAAAGAGGTGATAATAAAAGATCCTGGTATCAGAAATTTCTTTACCGAGGTGCTGGGCCCTACCCCTAGGGAAAAATAATTCCAGGGTCACATGCCTACCCTCTGACTGTCTCAGGGAAATGACAAGAAGAGTCTGGCAGACAAAACTTCCAAAGACGTCTTTAATTTCCACTTCAGGAGGACATCTATATTTGTCCAACCCAGGCTGCTCCATGGAAGGTAGGTTATGCCCAAAAGAAAATCATGGTGCTCTTAGGAAGAAGAAATGGATTTAAGGCACTCCAAAAAATGAAAAATGACCATGACAGAGAGCTCAAGATAAAGAAATATGTGCTAAATATTAAAGTGGTCCAGGAACATAATGTCCAAAAGGTCACTCTCATCCAAGGTATTCAAGCATAGATCACAAGATCAAACAGGGGAGGTTCCAACCTGACGTAGAAGGTATTGTTGGCTGAACTCAAAGACCCCTTAAATTCTAAGAGTCAACAACTCTAAGTAGTTTTCAACCCATGGACATGTCAGAATCATGTGATGAACTTTTTCAAATTGCTTCTGCTTGACTCTCCTCCCTATCCCCAAAGAATCTAAAGTCCCCTTCCCATCCCCCATGCCTTATCTTTAATTGAGAACCAAAATAACCCACACATCTGAGGTTTCAACTATTGTGTCACTAGCTGACCTTGGTGAAAGAGCCCAGGAAGGCAGACAGGATGCTCATCATATGGGAAAATTCTTTTTTTATTTAACATTTTTTTATGCATCAGGAATGTCTAACTTGTAGATTTAAGCAGTGTAAGAAATATCTGTGAAAAATGAAAAGGGACTCGGTTAAAGAAAATTAATAGTTGGAGTTATCTAACAATGCTGCAAATGTTGGCTTCCTTCTGCTACTGCTATTTTGTTTGGAATGGGTCCAATTTTCCCCTTGCATAAAAGGAGACAAGATCTGTTTGAAGCCATTAACAGCACCAATAGGAGGGACATTTGAATTAATAACCAGAAGACCAGTCAGCCAGGAGCAATTTGGAGCATAATCTTTTCCTTTGACTTTTTTTGTAAGACTGATATTTTGCTACATTATACTTGGTCTGACATGCCACTGCAGAGCCAAATAATTTATCTTTCCAGCTCTTTTTATTTTTTAAATTGACCTAAGTAAAACGTTTTAATTTATTTGTATGGAGATGCCTTCTGTGGATTGTGTTAGGCGCTATTAACCATTATTCCTGAGCATAAAGAATTCCTTGGAATTCAGCAAGAAATAACAATATATTTAAGGGCATAAGCAGAATCTCTTGAAATAATGCTAAGCAGAGTAAGATACAAAAGCAAATATAATGTGTGATCTTCATTTTGCTTCTTTGAAAGTAAATTTATACAAAAATTAACTTTTTTCTCATTCTATTTTGCTTGAATCTACTTGCTACTGCACCGCCATGCTTTTTTTTTTTTTTTTCAGATTCTTTATATATTTATTTGAGAGAGAGAGAGTGAGAGGGAGAGAGAATCTAAAGCAGACTCCACTCTGAGCACAGAGCCTGACATGGGGCTCCATCCCACAACTGGGAGATCATGACCAAGAGTCAGACATGTAATTGGCTGAGCCACCCAAGCACTCTCGTACCACCGCACTTTTTGCAAAGTCTTCTTGTAAGGATTTTCTGGAGGCCTCAGAGGACTCTCACATGTGCTCGGAAACTAGTCCCCAAAGATGCTATGTGATCCCTGTTGCAGTCTCCCTCTTCTCCATCTCAGGCCTCCTTCCACCAAGAGGCATCACATCAACTGGCACCCCTGCTGCTTCTCCAGGAATACAGAACTCCTCAGAAAGCAGCCTCCTGGGACCACCACCTACATCTTGGATGCATTGGGTCCACCAAGGGGCCACATCTGGGCCAAATCCTCTACTAGAGGGAGAGGCAGTCAGTCCTGCCTTTCCTTGGGCTCCCACCCATTCTACACTAGGTCCTAGGCTGATCTTTCTAAAATTTACACTGGAATATGGGCCTGTCCTTCTTGCAAAGCCTTCAAGAGCTTCCTAAGACCTATGCTATAAAACCAGAACCCCTTAGCCATAACCATGCAGCCCTGCTTCAGTTTCTATCAGGGACTCTTTCCCGAACCTCACTCTCTCTTCTCTGGGAACAGCAAAGGGCCTCCCATGTGACAGCCCATCCCCTGGCACTGAAGGTATCCTACTATGTGCCAGGCCCTGGTGGGCTCAAGGATGAGCCATGATCCCCATTCCCAGGGGATCAAGCTGTCCTTCTGCCTCAAACACTCCCCCGACTAAACCCATCAGCCTGACAAGTGTCTACTTCTTCAAAACTCAGCTCAAATGTTTCTTCCTGTGATGTTTTCCTGAACACTCCCACCCCTGGTAGTGTGTCTGCCCCACACTCAGCATCCCTACTGCACTTGGTTCTCCTTTTTCCCTCCTTATTTTGTGATATTTAGCCCAGGCTCCTACCAGCACCTACTCCTGTTTGCTAACCTACCTCCTTCACAGGATAGTGAATTCCTGCAGTCAGAGAGCTTCCCATCACTAAGGTGGACTCAGTACCCAGGGCAGTGTCTGGCACAGACCATGCATCCACCAGCCTGATGAAAACATAACTGCACAAACGAGAAACTCCACAGTGGAACGCTTCAGATTCCACACTTGAAATTTCTGAAGGTCCGTAAAAGTCCATGTTTCTTTTCTCTTAAGCTAGAGGGCACCTGGTCTCTCTGTACCCCTTTTCTCTGCGCATGAGGAAGTCACAAGATGTGTTTGGTTTCTGGCCTGTGCTCCTCCAAGATTCCAAACCCGGTGTGTGTGTACAAGGCATAGCTAATCAGCTAGGTTCAAGATGATGGCAATTAAGACTGACCCTACACGGCCTGGCCCAGTGACCCAGCACTGAGCAAGGGCACCGGCCAGACAGACACCCATCCCTCGGTGCCCCAGCCTCCACTACCCACCAGTTCCCACCCCACCCTGTGACCAAGGTCATCCCCTGCCCACCCTAGCCCACCCTGTGTGAAGAGGCCCTGCAAGACACAAACCTGTCCAAGTCTGGAAGCTGTCTGAGGCTTCAAGGGCAAGTTCTCATCTCCTCTTAAAACACAGGCTTGCCTTTGTTCACCTAGGGCAGGCTCTGTAAACGCAGCAGGGTTTTCTGCTCAAAGGGAGCCCCTGCACTCCCCCGCAGAGACTGTCACTTCTCAGGTGGCACAGCCAAGACTTGCTTTCACTTGCTTGATATTCCAGTTCAAAACCACCCTGCTTTGTAGAGCTCGGGCTGAAGGCATATCTAATCTTAGCTGTAAAACTCACATTTATCATATTCAGATGACCGGTTTGGAAAAGAAGACAGCAGCCGTGGAACTATCTCTGGGACCTCCACCAGGGATTAACTCAATCGACTGTGGAATGTCAGGCCTCACCAACTGATATCCGGTCACGAATGCATTTCTCTGTCTAAAACTCAAGTGACTGTTAGAAAGGGATCATGGCAGATATCACACACGCAGGGCATTTGTGTCTCAGTGAGCCTGGCATGTCTGACCATTATGAACACCAATGTCATATGATCTCCTGACAGGCAAGCCCAAACCAATGCCGGGCCTAGCCTCTTGGTCACCATCACTTTAAATTTTGCCCAGAGTTGCCATGGCCAGAGCTTACTGGGATTATGTGGTGAGGTCACCTGAGCCAGAAACCTAGCCAGGAAGCCAAGGCTAAGCCATTTGATGGGCAGACCACGGCTCCAGCCACAACATCTCCGTCAAAACAATGTCATAGACGAGCCTAGAATTTGTGGTGATCAAAAGGTGCTCTAAGCATGCTAAGGCCTTGCCACAATCCTAGGCTTTCAATTAGAAAGGCATATGTAAATGTTTTGACATGGTGTTAAGACATTTCACTTAAATATAGTGAGCTTAGGTACTGGCAAGAGAAATAAGACTGCATTTTGTTCAAGCTGTTCCACGAGCTTCCTTATTCTATCCTCTTGTGTGCTTGTTTTCAATCATGTTAAGAAGGGGTGGATTTTGTCCTGAACTTGGCACTTGGTTACCCCCTTGAGGTTCAGAATTGCGAAGTGTGAGTCCTTATTCAACAAATGCATGTTGAGCACCAATCACGTGCCAGGCACTGAGCGAGTCACTAGGGGGTACAGTGCTGAACGTAGTAGAAGTATCTCCTGTTCTCACAGGGATGGCAGTCTGGCAACAAACGTGTTCTAGACGTAAGCTTGGCCTATTGTTAGGCCTTTCTGCACAGGAGCAAGGCCAGTCTATTCAAATCCTAGACCACAGGGTTAGCAGCAGCCCCAAAATGAAAAATGGGCCCCTGTGACCACAACTGACAGCCCAGCTGTCTACATCCCTCTGTGGAAAGTGGTAGAAAGTAGCAGGAGTTTCGGGCCTGGAATGGCCAAGTTGGCCCTGCTTAAGGCTGTGCCAACGTTCCTGGCTGCGCTATTTTTATTATTAATTCTAGCAACGACATTTTATTGAAGGTTCTCTAGAGACTGGGCCTTCAGCTAAGGGCCTGACCCATGTAACCTGGCTGTGGCAGGGACCTTCCTTGTCTCTTTAGCTCCGGAGGAGAGGAAGAGGAACTGGAGTTCAGTTCTTAACTTTTTTGGCCAAAACGCTCGCTCATCTAGCTTGCTACCTCCTGCGGTGGTGGCAGGATTTCTCCAGGCTATGAAACAGCAGGGACAAGCCCTGCCTCCACAGGGAGACTGCCCCTCCCTGCCAGAGCCCTCTCACCATTCAATGGACAGAGGCATTCAGGAAAGAGTTTCTGGAATTCCAGTGTAAATGAGGTCAAGTAGGTCAAAATGTTTTGTAAACTGTAAAATGCTATAAAACTATAGGATGCCATCATTATCATCATTATAAACCCATAGTGGTACCAACACCATTAGGCTTTGACTAGACTGATTCAAATTGAGAACCTTTACCTTTATTTTCCCACTCTTTCCATTACGTGTTTATTCTTTCCTGATTGTGGTATATTCTATACACAATACAATAAACAAATTTTAATTGTCATAGCCATTCATTTTGTTCGCTACTTTTTGACCAACATAAAGTCAAATAGTTATATTTAAACACGTGCAAAGTTTTAACTAATATAAATATGTAAAGCTGCACCTTTAATTATGATACACATTATGGGAACACCTGCGTGGGTGCTCAGTGGTTGAGCATCTGCCTTTGGCTCAGGTTGTGATCGGGTTTGGCTCCGGTCCTGGGATCAAGTCCCACAGGGAGCCTGCTTCTCCCTCTGCCTGTGTCTCTGCCTCTCTCTGTTGTGTCTCTCATGAATAAATAAGTAAAATCTTAAAAAAAAAAAAAAAAAAAGATACACATTATGGACTGAATGTTCACTTCCCCACCAAAATTCCCACATTGAAGCCCTAACCCCCACTGTGACTGTATCTGAAAATAAGGCTTCTAAGGGGGTGACAGGGATTAGAGTGGGGCCCTGATCCCAGGAGACAGGTTCCCTGGGAAGAATAGACACCAGGACTCTCTCCTCCCATGCAAGTGAACAATAATAGGTCATGTGAGCGCACAGGGACCAGGCAGCATCCTACAAGCCAAGAGGAGAGGCCCCAGAATAAACCAACCTGCCAGATCTTCATTTTGGACTCCTAGCCTCCAGCAGTGCAAGAAAGAAATTTTTGTAGCTTAAGCCACTGGGCAGATTCAGATGATACATTTTTGGCTAAATTTCTTACCTATACTTGATAATAAGTAAGAAAACCACTCTTCCTTTTTTTTTGGTCTTTTCAAAGGTGGCTTTTTGTTTGCAAATGGTTGCGTTTTGCCTACACTGTTTTCCTCCAGAGGCTGTTGATTCTGGGTGCTGTAAGTGATTTTAATGTTCTTAAATTTGCCATTACAAGTAATAATAACTTGTTGGCTGTATTTGTTATGTAAGACCCCAATCCTATAACTGTTTGAAAAGGTCAAATGCCTGCAAACATATTTTAGTTTGAACATGCTCTCCTTTAAAATCTGCTTACAAATTAATTCCATGCACAAGCCACTGTGTCAATACTGCGGGTTAGGAAAAACAATGCAAATGAGGCAAGTCAAAGAGGAAGGTCAGACACTGCAATCTCTAAGAGAACACATGAGACTCTCAGGCAAATAGTAACAACAATTAATACCCCACCACGCTAGTTAGAGTGATTTACAAACCAGATCGTGATTTCTTTTATGGCCCCAGCTAAGGGAAGAGACTTTGATTGCATCTCTACAGAGGCACCAAATCAGCCTGCAGGATGGCTTCCCTGAATTCAGACATGCATGTGGGAAGCAGGAAGAATTGAAGAGGAGGCAAACTTGACCCAAAGCCAACCCTCTGCCTTCTCTCTGGTGGCTCCCGACTGCACTGCCCAGCCAGGGTGGCTCTTGGGGGCCCTGCGGTCTTTCTCAGGTACCACATCCTCCACTGCCTTCCCCGGGGTTCTGACTTTTCCTCAAACACCCTGGCTCTCAAGCCTTTTCTGCCATGTGTCATTGGGCTCCACTTTCTGTTAGAAGACTGATGAACTCATCTCTATATAATGGGGAAGTCGCTGCTCAATATGGCACTCCTTCCTGCCAGTTAAACACCCTTATATTTAAACAATGCTCTTGGAGAAATCATGCTTGACCTACACAATCATTTTGATGATGCCAGTTCTAATCTTTGGTCTCTGGCTGTACTGGTTTTGTGGACCTGATATTCATTTTTATCAAATTTGGCTAATTGGTTTTTTCCACGGGAATGCAAGAGTCCCTGGAGGTTTGAGATAACCCGTAGTTATCTATTGCCCGTGGTTCCATTAATACTAATGTCAATAAAAAGTAATTTTTGAATATAAATCAAAACCTGTTAGCAGTGTGAAATCTAAACAGAACTATTCTCTATTTATTGTTAGTGTCATGCTGTCAGTTCAGACTGCTATAATTCCCCAGTTTCTAGAGCCTGGGAAGTCCAAGATCAAAGTGCCAGTAGATTCAGCATCTAATGAGAGCTGTTTCCTGGTTTCCTGGCTGGTAGACACAGCCTCCCTGCTGTGTCCTGACTTGAAGGGCTGGGGGGCAGTCCTAGTCTCTTCTTCTCCTTATGAGGGCACTGATCCCATCATGGGGCTTTACCCTCCTGATCTCATCTTAACCTAATCATTTCCTAAAGGCCCTACCTTCAAATACCATCACCTTGAGGGTTAGGGCTTCAGTAGAGGAAGGGAGGGTGGGATACACATTAACATTCAGCCCATGGCCGTCCAAGCATGCAATGACAAGGTACATAACGCTGTCCTTGAGTAAAATAAAAAATAAATTTCTCCCAGTGAAAGGAAATTGAAGTTTTGTTTTTTTTTTTAAGATTTTATTTATTTACTTGACAGAGAAAGAGCAGGTGAGTGAGCACAAGCAGGGGAAGGGGCAGAAGGAGAGGGAGAAGCAGACTCCCCACTGAGCAGGGAGCACAATGAGAGACTCCAACTCAGGACCTGGGATCATGACCTGAGCCAAAGGTAGATGCTTAACCAACTGGGCCGCCCAAGAGCCCCGGAAATTGAAGATTTAATAACAGACTCCCAATGCCCAAAAGGAGACATTCCCTCTGGTATTGAGCTGCCAACAAAATTGAGGTGTCCCAGAATGGACGGTTTAAGAGAATTTCTAATGAGAAACAACACTGTTCTTGAGGAGTAAACCTTCTGTCTTGGTAGTCTCCTGATGAACCCTAAGGCAGCTTCTGTTTTTGGGCTGTTTGGCCACAGAGAAAAGGATATGATGTAAGGAGAACCCATCTCCTCTCTATAGGGCTATTAGACTCACCCCTACAGGGCTGTTAGATTCACCCCTACAGGTGGCCATCAAATCCCCCCTGGTGCCTGGCCCAGGGACAAACCATGCAAGAATGGCAGGCTGTGTAAGTCCCTTCCTCCCAGGGGAATTGCCAACTACATCATGCCAGAATGGTGACCCTGAGTACCCAGTCCTTTCATCACTTCTTTAGAAACTGGAATTCCCAGAAATTAGAATCTGAATCTGGAATTCCAGTAGGATCCCCATGTGGGCTCAAAATCTAAAAAGAGTGAAAAAATTAGCTATGCCTGCTATTGGTCTCAACATCTGAAATAGTTCCCTGCTGATTCATAATGTAAACATAGGGGTTAATTTCCTCCTTTCAGAAATCTGCCTGTGTGCACCCAAAATTATTATTATCTGTGTTCAACCATGAGAGCATGACAAGCTGAGTGGCTGCCAGCATGGCCCTTTGCCTTTCCTGATTTAAATAAATAGATCTGGCTTTGGGCAGTCTTTCCAGACTGACATATACTCCAGACATGAATGTTATTTTATTAAGATATATAGTGACATAAAAATATTTGTATAATCAATATATCTTGTTCAGCTTTAAAATCTAGGACAGGTTTGCAAGTAATCTCATTTTCACAGATCAAATAGACTAGTCAGAAGCAATGACAAATGTTGGAGGAGATATCATGTTTATTTATAACAGATTGATATTATATCTAGTTTCTGTGTACTAGGAAACGGAAATAGGTTTGTCCAAACCTTTCCCCACCCCCAAACCTAAAAAACAGCACCTCATCTGAGCCCTCTGACTTATATAATATTTTCTCTCCAAACAGATGGATGGTCCGTATTTTCACCTTACTGGCTTTCCCCAAGCTTTTTGTTTCACCGACAGAATTCCAGGCAAGAGTAAAGGGCCATTCTTTGAAATGGAATTCTTCCTAACAGGATCCCTTGAACGGGTCCCTTTATAAGTCCTACCTTTCCTGATGATTTTCACTTCAGTGCACCATCCAAGGGGAGGAGTTGATGAAACGAAATGAAATTGAAATGTGGGCCTGGGTAGAGGTGACCGAAAGTTCTTCATTCAAGGGCTTGGTTCCTTTTCTCTTATTATATTATGGAATCTGAAAATACCCCTTGAAATTCTGGTCACCGTCTTGAGGACACCCCAAGAGAAGCCCCCTTCACATTTCTCCCTCCAAGATTCTCCCACCCCATTTAGCAAAAAAAAAAATAGACTCAGACTCTTCTAGTGGGCAACCGGAAGAGATACTAAAGAAAGGAAACCCACATGAGCCAAGAAACACATAATTTAAGTTAGAACATAAGTGATATAAAGAAAGGTAAATTAGACAACACACACCAATAAGATGTACGCACTAATAGGTGTACCAAAATGTAAGCACAAACACTGAGGCTTGCTGGGGTGTTTGGAAACAGCATACATCAGGAAGTAGACCAAGAATGGCTTTATCCATCCATCGTCCCTTCATCAATTTAGTCTTCACTCCACGCTAGGTGCTGTGCCAAACCCTGGCCACTCAAAGACGTGAACCCTACGGTCAAGTTACTCAAAGCCTAAGAGTGATGGGTGGGAGGAAACAATTAAATAAATAACTGAGGGGAATAGTCAAAAAGCTATGTCCTAGAGGAATCATGAGAGATGGGTGATACTCACAGCAAGCGATAAAACACTATATGGCAGACACTGCTCCAAGTGTTTTGTGATGTCTTAACTGGTTCCACCCCGCCTAAGACCCTGTGTGTGGATACCAGCATTATCCTTTTTTCATGAGGCATGGAGAGATGAAGCAACTCGCCAAATCAAGCAGCTACCACATGAGCTGGGCTCTGACCTCAGGCATCCAGGGGGGCCACACTCTTAACCAAGATGCTAAAAGTTTGTCAGACCGGCTTGATGTGACATTTTTTGAAGAGGATCAGGGTCATAGATTTTGTGGAGAAGCAGAGGAAGAGCATGACGTTAGGTGTCAGTGGAGCTTAAGGGTCCAACTTTTGGAAAGTGGGACATGCTCTGGATTGAGTTGACTTCTCAAAGTGGGCTAGGAGCAACCTTAGGCCCATGCCATGGTGACCAGAGGACTCACAGCCATTGGATCCACATGGCATGTTGTTTAATTCTCCCCAGATTCACAAGAGGATGCTTTTATCTCACAGCACATCACGTTAAAGTGTAATTTTATATCATAGAGTAGAATGTGAAATCCCCATGAAATTTTTCCACATTTCTTCTTCCTTTAGACATCTGATTCAATTACTTCTTTAATGTGTTTAAAAATCAAATTTCAAATTACAGAAGTATTTGTTTTACTGAACTAAATAAAATAATCCACAGCTGTGTAACTTAGAAGCTATTTCTCCTCCTAACATCTTTCCATTCTCACTTTCCTGAGTTAATAATACCTGTCTCTGAGTTTATACAAATAGATAGTAATGCATATGCACAAAAATAAAGCATTTTGTTGTTTCATTTTATGAAGATGGAAGCAGTACACATTTTATTCCACAGCTTACTTTGTTCACTAAAGCATACATCACAATCGTCTAGATCTTTCTTTCTATAGACACATGGTACTTCACACCATCAACATTCCACCATTCTCTGATTGATGGATGCTTTCTAGGTTTGTGTCTTTCTAAGCTATGCTGAAACAAGTATCTGTGTCTATCTACCCCTCCTTCTTGTGCCTTTAGGCTTTAACTTTTTACCACAGATGGACTCCTACCCCATACTGAAATGGCTGCCTAGAATTTGCTCCTAAAAACAAATGACCTGTGCAGGGCTAAAAACTCAGTTGAGTTCAATCGTTGACTTCTTATAGGACACTGCTTCTCTAGCCGGCTGCATGAAACAGTTTTCAGCAAATGTAAACTCAAGTCCTCCTAGATGATTCCTTCAATCTACTTAAGATGCGTCCTTGAAAAAAGGCCTTTCATAAAACCATTTATTGGAAGTTTGTATGTGTTTTAACAACTTAAAAAAAAAAAAAACTGAAAGGTCAAAGAAACCCAGGTTTACCTGCTGTCGTGTATGGGCCTGGACAAGCCCTGAAGCACCAACTGTTGGGCATGGGACCATCCAAGGTGAGGAAGTCAAGAGCCTCCAGCTCAGGTGGTAGGTCTTGTTCTTGCTTTGAAGAGCTAGGTGCTCTTTTGATTTCCCCTCTCCAATATTTAGGCCTTTGCGATCTGAAAGTTATTTTTATTGACCAAAAAAGACTAAAACAAAACAGAAAGTTCAAGAGTTCTGCTTCCTTTGAGCTCACTGCCCCACAGTCATGACCAACTTTTCAGTTCCTTAACTTGGTGGCTCTCCCACTCCTGCTGCTCCTCTGCCCTCCCTCTCTCACCTCTTCCAGTCTCAGCTTCCATATTTCTTCCCCGGGTAAGCACTCCCCCATCTCTAGACTCCTCACATGGTCATTCCTTCTTATGGTACCTTTTACTTCTTCCTCATAAATGTAAGCTCCATGAAGGTGAGGACCTTACCTCTCTGGTTCACCAGCATATCCCTGGGCCTGGCACAGGATATCTGTATGGATATAGGTGGCCTCAGGCATGCCCTATACTCCTACTATGGGCCACTCTTCCAAGTGTTTCACACATTCTATTTTGCTTAATTTCTTTAAAAAAAAAAAAAAAAAAAACCCATGGGGTGGATAGTTTTAGTTTCCCCTTAATAGATGTAGAAGCTGAGATGTAGGAGCGCATGCTCTTAACCATTGGGCTTTCTTGTCACCCAAACTATACCCTTGATCTTCTGCCCTAAGATGATGATAAAGACTTCATCCCCTTTTACAACCCTCAGCTCATTTGGGGTTTTAGCATTCCTGACACGAGTCTTACTTATGTATACCACATTCCTTACTTGGCTTCTAATTTGGTTGTAGGCTTTTCTTGCCAGCTTTTGTACCTGCCCCTTTAGATTTAAAGTTCATTAGCTCCTGGGGAAGCCACTCTGGATTTGGAGGGTGGGGGGCTCAGGGGAACCCTCCCTTCTATTTTCAGTAAGAGCAACTATAATTACACAATCAGAGTCCCAGTTGTGAGCTCATCAGGACGTCTTGAGCTCCCTCTCTTCCAAAATCCTGGGCCATGGGATCATATCCATCTTGAATTTTTTTAAAAATCAGCATCTCACAAATTTAGAGTTCATAAAAATTGTACACGTCTGAGTTTCCCTGGCCAGCTATTGCAGACTTTCTCCCAAGGTGCCCGTAAGAAGCACTGTGTGAACTCAGACTCTGCCTTGTTCGTTAAAATTTATCGAAGGGAGCAGTTTCCCTAGTTCCTTCTGTACCCTCTGGGAAATGAAATTATCAACAGGCTAAGTCAGGAATTTGCCTGTTAGCAGGTCTGCTCTAAAAGGAACGAGTGCCTGTCCAGGGGAATGTCCCATCACTGCTCCTCCTTGGCCTCTTTCCTGATCTGGGTCAGGGGCCATCTGCCATTTTTTTTTATCTTGTCCCAGGAGCCGTAATGCCCCTACCCCCAGGTGCTATCACTTCTGTTAACTTTTCTGCCATAGTTCTACCTCTTTAAGGACACGTGGCAACCCTCTCCTGGCTGCTCACCCGATTCTCCCAACCGCATACTCACACAGAGGCTGAATTGCCCAGAAGAGGAATGCCAGGTGGAGCCAGTCATATTTACGAGATTCCCTCCTGCATTTTCTTAATTTTCTCTTTGCTCGTCTAGTTTCAAACTTTGCTATGCTGTAGTCTCTTCTCTCTGTTCCCTGCTCCCCTGTGTGCATGCACACACACACATACACTTGATCTACTAGATCCAATTATGGGTCACATCTCCCCAGAGCATGGCCAGTGACAGGAACACGCCTGTGGTCCCAGGCAGACAGAACTCTGCTCCTAAAGGTTCAGTGTCACCTCCTAACTTCTGTCCCCATTTCCTCTTCAGCATTGAGCCCTCCAAAGCATCCTCCCAGGACCTACAAATCTGGGACCCTCCCCGATGGATGACTCCAGGTGAAGGTTTCTCTCTCTTCATTGCTCCTCACTGCCCTGTCCACCCTGGTCTCTTGCTTTCAGGACCTGTCTACCTGTGACTTGTGTGACTCCACCTATTTCTTTTCTTTCCCTGTTTTTTGTTTGTTTGTTGTTTGTTTAGATTTTATTTATTTATTCATGAGAAACAGAGAGAGAGAGAGAGAGAGAGAGAGGTAGAGACACAGGCAGAGGGAGAAGCAGGCTCCATGCAGGGAGCCTGACGTGGGTCTCGATCCCGGGTCCCCAGGATCAGGTCCTGGGCCGAAGGCGGCGCTAAACCGCTGAGCCACCGGGGCTGCCCCTTTCCCTGTTTACTTATAGTCAGTAACTGCGGGCTCTCTCAGGCCCTCACTTATCATCAGTTTTGCAAGCCAACTCATGAGATAGATAATCAACTAATAATACAATTCTAAGTTCTATACTTGAAGTACAAACAATGAGCTATTTAAAATCAGAGAAGGAATGATTATTTCTGCCTAACCCATGAGGGAAGGCTGCAAAAGGAGAGCTATCTGTGATTTGGGTCTTGAAAGGTAAGTAGGAGTTCCCTGAGCAGGGCCAAGCATGGAAATCACCAGAGGCCACGGTGTGGGAAGCGTGATTCAGGAGTGGCTTTTGTTCTAAGTGAATACAGACCCAGAAACAGCACATAGTAGCAAATATTTATCTTGGGTTTTAAATGAAGTAGGAGAAAGTCTGAATTTAAAGCGCATTTTATGCCATGCAAGCAAGTCCACATTTTAGTTTCTAGACAGTAAGAAGTCTCCAAACTTGTTTTAATCCAAGAAATGCTGTGTTTACATCTGGGATTTTTTTTTTAAGGGATGAGCTGTAAGACTGCATAAAACAGGGGTGCCCGGATGGCCTAGTCCGCTAAGTGTCCAATTCTTGATTTCGACTCAGGTCATGATCTCAGGGTGGTGAGATCAAGCCCCACGGAGTCTGCTTGTCTCCTCCCTTTGCTTGCTCTCTGTCTCTCTCTCTTTCTCTCTCAAATAAATAAATACATCCTAAAAAAAAAATACTGAATGATATAGATTTCAAAGGGGAAATTTGGAAGGGGGAAACATAACATTGCACTAGCTATTTGTATATTATTTTTTATGAAGTTTATCCCATTCTCTGCTCCAAATCTTGGTTTTCCTTCCAAGTTATATTTACCACCCCAAGTTAAAAATTCACTCCATATTGATGTTTAATATGTCACCATAGAAGCCCCCGAAGCCACTGACTTTGCTCCTGCCTCTCCTCATAGCTTCCTCCAAAGATCTCACTCCTTTTCACGCTTATTTCCAAATGACACTTGCTGTCCTCATACTGTCCTGCTTCCACCAGCATTTCAAGGGTTTGTATTCCCTCTTTCTCTGTCTCCATTTGAAATCCCACTGATTACACAGCTCTGCCACTACAAGTCAGTCACTATCTGAGTATCTTTCTCAATAAACATGTTAGCATTTGATATGCCTCTAGAAGACGCAACGCCTTGATTACTTATGTAAATGACTATAAGGGTGAATATTTCAGGCTCCACGTTAGGCCATCATAGGAAATATTTGGAGGCTAACAGCTCACTTAGGATCAGTCGGTTCCAACCGCAGAACAAGATTCCTATTTCTCCTTGGTTTGGTGCCAGCCTCCACCCCACCCCTCCTTTCCGTAAGTCTCTGGGGGCTGCTAGACTGAGTGGGGAGTGTCAGATGGTGGAAAGGTGATTGTCACCCCATATGAGCCAGCATGTGATTCCCACCGGGACAAATTGTAGCTCTAGTATTTCAAGCTAGACTTGAGATTTGTCATTTAAATGAAACAATGATAGAATTTTAGATCCAATTTTTTTCTTCTGGTTTTTTGAAAATTATTTCCCACATAATTCTATGGCAGTCCATGGACCCATGGCAGTTCCACACACAATGAGTCCTGTGAACTTGGGAATTCTTTCTTTCTGCCAACATCCTCAGTGTTGGGATCAGCACATCATTCACCACCCAGGACAAGAGAAAGGTCTCCCCATGCTAACATGTGCTCTTGAATTCCTAAGCCAACCTCATTTATAAAAAGTTAAGCATCCATGGCATAACTTGCAGTTGATCCAAGAAGACTTTCACTGTACTTTGTTAAGACATGTACTGTATTTAAAAAATCTAAAAATACAACGAAACAGTCACTAGTGTGACTAAACCCTGCTAATTTTATTTTTTTAGAGATATACTAATTCTTAAACTAAAAAACAAGAAATGGATTAATGTATAAGAAACATTGCATGGAACTTGATTTTCTTTTCTTGTTTTGTTGCCTTTTTTTACCAAAGAAGTCTCAAGAAATATTTTATTCTTTGGGATATTTTCTGAAAATTATTCCTATTATGTTTCTTAAAGACTTCCAAGATAACCAGATACTTGAGCTACAGACCTAGAAAGAAAAAAGCAACAAACCTCAAGAGAGCAGAGTTATTTTTAAGGCTCCTAAGACTGAGGCACGAAAGTCCTATAAAGGGAACATTGTAGTTGGTGATCTATGGTAAATTGAGTTATATAGGCCCAAATTCTTTATGCTTCCCTATACTGATGCTGTCTTTATTTAAAAATTTGGCACTATGCTCATGATGGGGTTTTTTGCATTGATTTTGATTTTTAAAAGTATTTCATTAAAATATTTATCTTGATTAAATATCTTGGCACCTCCACCTTCCTTTTCATGGAAGACAGTGCTCACTCACCTCACCCTACCCTTAGCTCTGCCCACAGTACCCGCCATATGATTTTGAAGTTCCTCCACTAACCAGACAGAGTATATTTCTTCTCCTTTTGAATTAACATGGTTTGCTTTGGCCAATAAAATGAGACAGAAGTGATGGTGCATCACTTTTAGACCTAAGCCTTAAGAGGCTTTGCATGCTTCCACGTGTCATCTTTCACTTGTACCATCATCATGAGAAGAACCTGCCTGTAATCCCAGGAGAAGCTATATGGACCAGAGAAGCAAGGCAAACCCAGCCAAGTTATAATAGCTGGGCCAGTCCTACATCAGACAGCCACAGTCCACACGCAGACACAGGAGCTAAATAAATGCTTATTGTTGAGACTTGGTTGTTGTTTGTTACACAGAAATGCATCACAAATACTATCAATTATTTCACTCTGGCTGATTATTTTGAGTCAATCCTATCAACCTTCCTCAGTAATGGACTTCAGAATAGAGATGTCTAGGCTCATTGCAGCCAACATAGATAAAAATATTTGCTTAGAGTCTTCAGAGGAAATTGTTGTTTTCTTTTATGAGATATACCAAGTCCCATCTCTTGTTATCTTCCTTTCTTCTCTGTGAACAAGAAAGCAAGGTAATTCTGATGGCCAACTGTAGCCATCCAAAGACTTTCAGACGAATTAACCTGGGGAAGCAAATTCATATAGAGGAATGAATACTTGTGACAATCACAGAAAAATGAAGCAAAAAGCTTGATCAAACCATACCTGAATCTGAACTCCTCTAGATTTTCATTCAATGAAAATCTATTCCACATGATTCATACATGTCCTTTTTGTTTAAGCCAATTTGAGTTGGGCTTCTGTTTCTTGCAGCTGAAAGCATTCTTAGGAGCTGATTTGGACCATACGACAGTTTCTAAACTCACTTTAGGACCCCTCCCTTCACATTATTCCAAGTTGGATAGATGAAGTCTCTGAGTGATCTGAAATAAATAAAGTCCATAAAGTCCACAGACATAATTTGAAAGTTCCACCCTTTCCCTCAGGCCTTCCTCCATAGACAGCTCCACATGGCTTACCTATCTTCATTGCAGATGCTCTCTCTCTCCCTTATCATGGCTGTAATTGCACAAATAACTTCTCATCTTACCCCATGCTATTTCTACCCTAAAATGGAAAAAATAATGGATAAGATTAATTATGGTATTTTCATATGATAGAATATTATGCATCCAGGAAAAATAACTTCTTTATTAATTCAGTAAATTTTTACTCAACATCTGCTCTGTTCCAGGGACTATACTGTGGAAGAATACTTGATGATATGGCGAAAGGTTAAATATAGACTATTTTTAAAAATCAAGCTATCAAACATACTTCTAGTATGATCTTAAATACATAAAAAATGAAGGTGCATACATATATCTACATCCCTACAAAGAAAATAAGACCATTAGACTTAAAAGATATTCTATAATTATTAATAAGGATCATCTCCAAAAATGGACACTTGATTTCTGCTTTGTGTTTTTCCACATTTATCACATTTTCTGTGATTTTTTAAAAAGATTTTATTTATTTATTTATTCATGAGAGATACAGAGAAAGAGGCAGAGACATAGGCAGAAGGAGATGCAGACTTCTCACGGGAGCCCAATGCAGGACTCGATCCCCCAACCCTGGGATCAGGCCCCAAGCCCAAAACAGACACTCAACCGCTGAGCTACCCAGGTGTCCCATACATTTTCTGTGATTAATTGTTATTTTCTATGATTAATTGTTATCACAATTTCTATGATTAATTAATTTCTATGATTAATTTCAATGCACCTTGATGTTTAATATAAATTTACATAAGGTTGCTGTGTGAATGAACTAGAACAGAACAAAGGAAAAGGATATTGTGGAGTGACCGAAAAGTTGTATTTTCAATTAGAAGTGCCTCTCTTTTCATGTCAGATTTGAAACCTGAAAAAGGGAAGAACCATGGGAACTACAGGCTGTTTTTACTGCTTGGGCCTCCTCAAAAGCCTGAGTACACTTCTAAGGGGGACAAAGAAAAAGGAGAAATAGAGAGAGTGTCATGAGACTCAACAATCAGGGGGCAAAAGAGTGAGCAAGTAACTCCTTCCATCAGCTAGGAAGCAGCTGATGTACTTCTAACTCTGACAGACTAGCATGGGGAAAACCCACATTATGCTGAGACACTTATGCAAAAGAATGAAATTTTTTAAAAGAAAAGAAAAAAAGAGCAGGCAGGGGGTTTGTGTACCTGGGTAGTTCAGCTCGTGGAGTGTCCGTCTCAGTTTCAGCTCAGGTCGTGATCTCAGGGTCGAGACTGAGCCCTGTATCCTGCTCTGCACTCGGTCTACTTGAGATTCTCTCTCTCTCCCTCTGCCCCTCTCCACCCCCCCTTTAAAATAAATAAATAAATAAATCTTTAAAAAGAAAAAAGTGAAGGAAGATGAAGCATTTTTATGATTTCATCTCAAAATGATAATACAATAATTCTATTGTACTCCTAGAGGGAATTGGAATAAAGGAAAAGAAATTTAAATTGTTAAGGCTGGAATGCTCAACATGCACATAGAATTTAATATTTATAAACTACATTCAAAAACTATATTATACCATTATAAACTATATAACTTGTTCTTACTCTCATATAAAACATTCACTAAGTCTTTGCACTTAATTCTTACGGCCTCCCTATGTGAGACTGAAGACAAATATTCTTCCTCCACATCTTTACAGTCTTCCTTTAAATGAGAGCCATAGAGACAGGGCTAGGATTCAAGCCTGAGTCTTATGTGGTTGGGGGTTCTCTTCTATAAATAACTCTGATGTACTTATTCTGCTGATAAGATATAGAAAATACCTCATTTTGCTCCCTTTTTTTGTGTTTATTGGACTAGAAAAATCAAATACACTGGATAAAATTTTCCACACGTGGAAGTACCCAGTAAACTCCTCACATTCACTGGATGTTCCAAAAATATAGGATGACTGACATGCACTTGATCTTAATAAGGAACAGACTTCTTTAGAAAATTATAGCCTTTATATTAGATTTTTCATTACTCTTTCCTTTCTTTGAAACTTGCTTACTCGCTACTGAAAGACTGCATCCTGGGGGGTAAAAATTTGTATCAAATATCAAAGGGCTTGAGGTCCAAGTCTCACAAGGTAGTAATTTTTCATTCTCTATTTTTCAATCAACTCAGTATAAATTAATTTGGACCATATTTTTAAAGAAAACCAATCTGGTCCCATCCACGTGTGAAATGAAAAAGAGTAAAGTTAGCAACCACACAACCAACCAAACATTTTCCTTCTAAGAAAATTGCTGGAGTCAGAGTGGTTTGCTAATAAAAAACCAAACTGGGCTGAGTTTGGTGAATACTGAATCCTCCCATCAACAGACATTGTCTGTGGCTGTGAGGTTTATGTCTGCACAACAAACAGTAAACACATCCATGGAAAGTGAAAAGTTCAGTAAACTACTGAAGCTGTTTCAAATACTCGGAATATTTGGGCTCATGAACACAAATCTTGGCAGATGTGTGAACTTTTCACATTTCCACCTGATTGAAAAAGTGTCCTCCTCTCTGGGAACCTGGGAATGTCATATTCTACACCCACCTGCCTGCATAATAATCATAAAATTTTGTATGCCAGATGCCGCAGGGAGGGGACTTCCTAGGAGCGAGGCTCTATGTTTCTTTAAAATGACTCTGCTCATTCCCTACTGAGAACTCACAGTGTGTGGACACCATAGAGGTGAAGATGTCTGGCCTGCCAGCCTTCCAGGAGCTCCCAGGCTGGACGGTCAGCATGGCCTGAATATGAACCCGTTGCCTCCAAATCACCTGGTGCCTGTTGATACAGCAGATCCTTAGGTTTCACCCCAGACCCTCTGTGTGAGAATCTCTTGGGGCAGAGCCTTATAATCTGCATTTTAACAAGCTCCTTTGATGATTCCTGTGAATTTTGAGTGCCACTGATTTCCTGCTTGTCCAACAAGCAAGGACAAGCTAGTGCAACTCAAAGAAAGGGGCTCTGACCCAGCAATGTAGGGTGCAAACAATGGAGTGGACATTGGACAGGTCAAAACACAGGGTTGGACAGGTCAAAACACATAAACAAATTCTAGACAGGAGAGGTCAGATACTAGTAACAAAGGAGCAACCTTTTGCCCACATAAGAGAGCTTAGCTCTCAGCACAGCCTACAGCTATGACAGCAACTAGAGATGTCTAGACAGCCTAGGGAGAACTGCCAGCTAGTCCTGATGCATCTGGGGATCTGCCCCTTCCCCATATACAGGGCTGTGGGACCCACAGGGGTAACACTGCCAAGCAGGGTTCTTGTGCACAAACTGAAAGCAGTGAGTCTGCTGGTTCATGGTTAACAACAGGCTCTCCAGGGAGAATACAACCCTGACTTACAGCAGATGCCGATTTCCATGGTGTAAATTCTCCCCCGAATGTGAACTTAGGAAAATTGGCATACGATGGTACTCATAAGCCAATGTGAGCTGGCTCTAGTGCACAGCTGGCTCAACACACACACACACACACACACAAACACACACACAAGCACGCGCGCACACACACGCATGTGTGCATGCACATACAATTCTCACTAAAGATATTCATCACATTTATATCATTTTGTCTCACACCCCTATGTCTAGGTATGCATCCTATCCCATAATTGAACATATAACTATTCTTTGCTAATAGTGCATTTGAGAAGGTGTCAGTTTTATACAAAAGATGATTTTTTCTTAATAAATAAAAAGTTTGAATCCAGAAAGTGCTAATTGCAGATAATCTATCTCGTTTTCATCAAATAAATACCGTGTGCCTGTGTTGTAAGCAGGATAATTCTCCCCACCTAAAATGTCCACATTCTAATCCCGAGAACTGTATGTCAAATTACACGGCAAATGGGAATTAAAATAGAGGACAGAATGGATTTTGCTAATTATCTGATTTTATTTTATTTATTTATTTTTTAATTAATTATCTGATTTTAAAACAAATTATCCTGGATCATCTGGATGGGCCCAGTGTTACCACAAACATCCCACAATGTGGAAGCAGGAGGCTGAAGACTCAGTGCCAGAGCAATGTGACATAGGGAAGGCTCAACAGGCCACTGCTGGTTCTGAAGATGGAGGAAGAAGCCACGAGCTAAAGAACATGGGCCCCTGTGGAAGCTGGAAGGACGAGACAACAGATGCTCCCTGAGCCTCCAGAGAGGATTACAGTGCTGCTGACACCTTGACTTTAGCACAGGGAGAACCATTTTGGACTTCAAACCTCCAGAAACTATTATTTAAGATAATAAATAAATAATACATCTAAATTTGTGGTCATTCTTGACAGCAGCGATAAGAAACTAATACAGCCTGCTTTTTCAGGAAAGAGGTAAAACAAAAGAAGAAAAATGTATAACTAAAAAGCTATAAATGACATTAGAAGTGTTGACTGCATTTGGTCATAGTACAAACAGGGGGAAGCCTGTCTATCATGCTCCCTCTACACATACACACACACACACACACACAGAGGATGGGGTCTCTGCTAAGCCCAGGGAAGCAATTTGACTCTCTGAGGAATCTGTAAGAGACTAGTGAGCTTAAGCCTGCCATTTTCTCTCAACTCTTCTCCCGGAGTGAGTGTTTCATCTCGACATTACATCATTTGGATACCTTAAAACAAGATCCTTAGCCTGAAGTTAACACCTGCGCCCATAGTCAGAATTGGCTGTTAGCACTGCCCTCCCTAGCCAAAGCCAAGACATTCAGAAGTCTCTAGAGGAATCAGGCAGCCTTTTTCACAGATGCTTATTCATACAAGAGTGGGAGAGCCTTGAGGTGTAAAATATACTTTTCTCTTAAAGCTTCTAATTTGCTGCCTTTAAAACTTCTCCATGGTGCTAAGAGACCCATTAACTAAACTTTGACATATTGCAGATAAGGAATAAGCAAAGAAGCAAGTGGCCCAAAGTCACCCCTTGAGTTCATTGGCATCAGAACCAATACTCAGAACATGGCCTGGCCCTTCAACTCTGGGTTTCTCTTCTACTGCCCATAATTTGGATCTGGTGAAGAATCTGGAGAAGAAAGAAAAAAGAAAGAATCATTGCTATACACAACCTAGACAAATCATCCAGCAGACCTTATGTTGACAGGAAAAAGCCAGACACAAAAGAGTACATCTAGTATGTTTCCATGCATATGAAGACTGAGAACAGGCAAAACTAATCCACTGTGCTTGACAGAGACAGGTGGTTATCCAAGGAAGAGTTGAGAGAGTGGGGTGATATTGACTAGGGAACAAGGAGGGGACGCCTGGTGGCTCAGTCAGGTAAGCCTCCAACTCTCAGTTTCAGCTCAGATCATGATCTGAGTCATGGGATTGAGCCTCACGTCAAGCCCTGCACCAGGTTCTGTGTTCAGTGCAGCGGTTGCTTGACTTTCTCTCCTCCTCTCCTTCTGTTTCTCCCCCTGCTCACTCCCTCTCTCTCTCTCTAATGAATATATAAATAAATAAATAAATAAATAAATAAATAAATAGTAAATAAATAAAATCTTTTTAAAAAGAAGAAGATGAAGGGACTCAAGGGGGCCTTCCAGGGCATTGCAAACATGCTCTATCCCCATGGAAATGGTAGTCACACAGGTGTGAAAGACATTTGCTGTCATGAAAGACATTTGTTGACCTGTGGCAGAGAATTGTAAACTCATTTAAGATAAAATCTTTGTTTCTCACATGAAATGCTAATTTCCAGATGGTTCTATAAATGAAAGTGCTTTGAAATTCTTAAAATTAAAACTTGAGAAGCTATATTTACTTGATTAGGTTGAAAAGTAGCTTAAGTCATGTTTAATTACATTCTCAACTTAAATTGTCTTTCTAATTAGAAAAATCAATGGAGACACCTTATATCATCCACTTTCAAAAAAAAAAAAAACTTTTTTGTTTGCCTATTTGAGGAAAGGCAAGGCAAGAGTTAGACATTTTAAGAGTTACCACACTTTGGTTCTTCCATATTTTTGTCTAAAGGAAGCCAAAATCTTTATCAGCTCTTAAGATTTTTCACAGCATCTTCTTTGCTGCATAAATATTGTCCTTCATCTCTTCTAAATAAAGGGAAATGGAGAAGCATATAAATGGACAAAAAAAGTTTTTATTATCTTGTTGAAAAGTTTAGAGGAGATGCTATAAAACATGCATGTACATTACTAGAACAGATGAAAACACAATATTTTAATTTTTAAAGACGAAAAGAGCTATTTTAAAAAGCATGTGTTTTTCATAGCATACTTTATACCAATGATTCTAAGGTTTCTATTAAACAGAAAAACAAATTACAAGTCTGGCAACCACAAAGATGAAAGGGGGAGAAGTCTCTATAAGTGAAAGGGATTGTAACCAATAGTAAAGTGATGACAAAATACCACGACATATTGACAGCATTGTTAAAGCTCCAAATTACGTTTAATGATAGCTAACTAATGTCTAGGGGTACAAGAGTCCATGGATGTCTAACGGTTGATGAAAAAAAGAAAAAGAAATGAGGGATTGTGTCTCCTCCAGAGAACAGCTAAGTTCCACTGATCCAGCTGAGACACAGCTTCCAGAGTAAAGTAACTTCCATTCTAATCAACTACATGGAGCAAGCCCAGCCCTTCCTTACATGTACAACTCAAGACTACTTTATCAGGGGAATCAATTTAGCACCTTGATAGTAGCTCTGGATCCAAATTTCAGAGTAGACACCAGTGCAAGGCAGGACTCTTATCTCTATGCAGGTGGAACTTTGCTTGTCAAAGGCAATTTAAAAGTGAATGGAGTATCAGTTGAAGTTCAGTGAAATCCCTATTCCTTGAAGAAATGGAATATTGCCCAGGAAATCGTGAGCTAAACTAGGCCTGGTGGAAGGGTGTGGATGTTTAAGGGCGTCTAAACCTTTAACAGAGAAATGTAATATGTGTATAAACAAAGATTATTAGATTCAACTGATGACCACATTTAGCATCAAAGTCAGCCATTATAAGGTCTGTTTTTCTAGGTAAAAATTTCAAATGCTAAAGTTGTCACCTGGCAAAATAAATTCCAGAGCTAATGGAAGGAACTTGAGAGGACTGTATTCCTTGGCTGAAGAAAAATCTCTGCCATTTAGGGAAAACAACAGGACAGCAGGAGGAAGCAAATCCACGTCACTAACCATCATCCATCTTCAATCAGAAGCTCCCACCACGAATTTGTCCCATATGTAAAAATTAAATCCAAGAGGGAAAAAAAATGGAATTAAGTAATTAAGACTTACTCTCTTAATTCTTTCTAAGTTAAATATTCTTTTGTGAAAGAAATTTTCAACTGATCGTATTTTAATTATTTTTTCTCCAGGATTTAGACAAAGTACAAATGTTGAGAAGTTTTGATAATGATGTCTAATTTTCAGAACTGTTAAAATATTCTTATTAGGAAAAAAGAGTCATGTTATAGTTGTTACAGAAAAAAATGTTTTTAATTAGAAATAAATGGATAGTTATCTATATCAAAACAGATTTTTCTTTACCTAAATTTAACAAATTCCTATTACTATCCAGACACAAAAACCTCAATTTAATTTGGCCACCTACTATGCACAAAACATTTTGTTGATATTGTGTGGAAGCCAAGATTTACCAGTCACCACCCTGCAGGAATTTACAGTATGAAAGCTGTGTGCAGGCGGTAAGTTCCGCAGGAACTGGTTCAGGGAAGATGTGCCATGTTAGCCAAACCAAAGTATTGGTAGGATATCATCATATGGAGATTGACAGAATGTTCCAAATGAATGGCATGATCCAAGTTTACCCTAAATGGTGAAAAATAGTCCCTCCTCCGCCCTAGAAATGCAGAGTAACTTAATAGGCTTCTTCACTTCTGCAACCCCGGCGTACAATTTCCCTAAAAGGAATTTCTAAAGGCTATTATGGGACAGGCCGGTGGTATTCATACCCACGAACTCTCCCAAACATTCCGTAGTGGACACGCCTCTCGCATGGAGCCATCTCTGTGGGCTGTTTAGTAGGCAGGCAGTTCTGAGGCCCCAACCCCATCTCTTCTTGACTTTGGAAACTGGAAAATCTGGCAGGGTCGTGTTCTTCTTTCCATGGCATATTCCCAGCCAGCCTCCTGCCAGCTTCAGAGGAGGATCAAGGGAATGTTTTTTAGTTGATGCTGAAGGTAACACCTATTCTGCATGCCCATAATGTGAATTCAGAAATGTGAAGGCAGGCTGCTGGGGGTTGTGTTGTGTTGTGTTGTGTTGTGTTGTGTTGTGTTGTGTTGAAGGCTCCAAAGCACAGACGGATAAGAGGGCACCTGGTCTGAGTCTCTTGAACAGAGAAGAGGGACAAAGGTCACACATGAGCCTCTTTGGCAGGGCCCAGGAATGCCAGGAAGGATAATCTCAAAAAAAAAAAAAAAAAAAAAAAGGATAATCTCTACTGTGAAGAGCAATGTCTGCTCATTCCCCGAGGGCGTGCTTGCCAGGGTCCCCAGCAGAGGGACTGTATGAACACCAAGACCAAGTAGAAGAAGACTTCTGACATTAATGGCTAATGATCAGTGACTAATATTTGTAACAAATGGAGGTGGTTCTTCTTCTATCCCAGAGTGGTAACCACTGAAGATACAGGGATCCGGCAAGCAGAGCAGAGAAGTAAGGAGTGCCATAAATGTGACCCTGCAGAGGTTTGCAATGGCAATCACATCTCCAGGACACAGCAAGGTGAGCCACAGCAGAAAAGTGCAGAGGATCAAGACAAGTGCACCAGGTATGTGAGGCCTCAGCCTCAGAGATGAACTTAATGACCAAAGAGAAAGTGAGCCGATACCAAAAAGCCATGACGTGGCCCACATTTTCCAGTGACTGCCATAGTAGGGGACAAGTAAGACAGCCTGGTTGGTTTTATTTTGTTGTTTACCCAAATATTTACCCAAACATTTTGCGCCTAGGGACTTAAGATACACTTATCTATAGAACTGTGTGATCTCTAAATCTGAGTTAGGCAAACTTAGTGAGTTGGAACCCTAAAAATGGGAGGGGATTGACTCATTTGAAATGATGCTGGAAAAATGCATTTTAAATGACAAGGGTTCGGAATCCTTTCTTTTAGAGCACAGCAGTTTCCAAGGTTTACAATTTTGTGGGTCTCTGATGGCGAAGACCCTACAAAGCAAATCCAGTGTTGCCAGCATTCTCTTTTAGAATGTTCTTGGAATTCGGTTGAGGTTAAGGATATTTCCATAACGTAAGTCTACACCTTAGATGTTTTCCAACATCTGAACATCACTGTTCATGCGACCGTTTCTCTTTTATTTTGCTGTGGCCTTTCTTAGCTTCCCACAATTGGGATAGTATTTCATATCCACAGGAATGGAAATAATAACCAATAGCTCACTTTCCTCTTCTGTGGTTTATGTTTGTGTTTTTGCTCCTGCTTCCCTGAGCTTCCTCGGTGCCCCTCCTCCCCAACCACTTACCCTTCGACCACTGCTCCACCCATCATCTTTACTGAAAGCAAAGTTTCACAAAGAGTAAGATAAAGGGAATATAACAAAGGCTTATACTCAGAGGCTGTCACCTCCTGAGCACTGGAGTTGGAGGTGGGAGGCCAAGGTTCGATGCTAACCCCCCAATCGCCATATACAAGTCTTTGATGGTCTCCTAAGGTCCTTATATGGTACAAGCTCCTTAGCCTACAGTTCAAAGATTTCCCCAATCTGACCCTGACCTGCATCAGTCTCCTACCACGGTACCCACATAAATTCTCTTCTCCAGCCAGATAGGAAGTCAGCCCTGAGCAAGGCATGCTTGTCCCTTCTCTCTGTGCTGGGCTCAGCACTCCACTTGGTGACACCACTGGCCACGTCTTTCCCTGCAAAGGTCCTATTGATTCAGAGCCCATTCATGGGCCTTACACTGCATCACCGTACTCAAACACTGAAATAAAGGTATGCCCTCAGTTAAAAGTGGGATATATTCAGTGATACTAGCTTTTAGTAAAAGTCACCTTAAAAGAAAAGTCAAAAGAATAAAAGGAAATGAAAATATCATTTGGCATTCACTGAATAGAAAAGAGAGAAGTAGCTACATCCACATGCGGAAGGAATATGTGAACAAAGTAAGGGAACCTTGCTAGAACTTAGAAAAAGGGAGACAGACATTGCCCATGGAGCCACAGATTGTCTGTGTGTCTGCGTCACTCAAGAGGGCATCCTTGCTGGTGAACATAAGTGTTCCCATCCACCCAGCAGGCTGTCCCTTAGCAGAGGCAAACACATTAGAATATCATAATCTAGTCACCTCACCCCACTCTTTACCTTTGCTCACATTTCATGACCAAGGTGCTTTGATCACATCTGGATGCCTATATAGGTTTCCTTAAGAAAGAGAAGGGATAACCACAGAGCACAAATATACCAAACCTACCTCACCTAACAAATGGTCATCAGGTTTTACTCTGCACCTTGATCTCCCGTGAGTTTGCCTTGCAAAGACCCACTACCAAGAACCTGGCCACCTCGAGTTTCACTGACCAAACAGAGTTTGTGAACGTCAACAGCTAGGAGCCAAAGCACAAATGCAGGAACTCTGAAAGGCAAGACCTCCCAAAAGCCTGTGTGGGAGGCCAGCCCCATTCCCTGGAACACCACCCTACTATCTCTATAATTGCCACATGGTCTCACTTGCACCACTCAGGGCTAAGTAAGAGGAAGAACCCATACCAGATATTCTAATGGAGAAAACCTAATGTAAAACACTGAGCACTAGAAATTAAAGAACCCAAAATGTAAAAAAGGAACACAAGGTTTCATGGGTTTAAAAACTGAAAAAAAGTAGCTCCCACCCCTAGAACTGGGGAAGCAAAGGAAAGAGTTTGGAATTATTAAAATTTAGGAGGTCGGAATAGCGTTATGGTCTACGTTGTGTCCCTGCCAAAATTCTTAAGTTTAAGTCCTAATTCCCCGTACCTCAGAATGTGACTGTATTTGTAGATAGGGCTTTTTTTTTTTTAATTTTATTTACTTATTCATGAGAGACACAGAGAGAGAGAGGCAGAGACACAGGCAGAGGGAGAAGCAGGCTCCATGCAGGGAGCCCGACATGGGACTCGATCCCGGAACTCCAGAATCACACCCTGGGCTGAAGGCAGGCACTAAACCGCTGAGCCACCCAGGGATCCCTGTAGATAGGACTTTTAAAGAAGGGAAGGTAAAAAGGCCCTAGTCCGATATGACACTGTCTTTCTAAGAAGAGGAGATTTGGGTACAGAGGGTACAGATGGGTACAGAAGGAAGGCCACGTGAAGAAAGAGAGAAGACAGGCTGTCCGCAAGCTAAGCAGAGAAGCCTCAGAAGAAACCAACCTGACCACACCTCTGTCTCAGACTTCTAGCCTCCAGAACCATGAGAAAATAAATTTCTATTATTTCTGTTATGACAGCCATAAAAATGAATATAATTAGGGAAGAGGGGATTCCTGCAAAGCTGGAACCAGACAACAAGGAAGGGAGCACCTGCCACTGGTGCTGATGCTTCTCAGGGGAAGCAATGGGGCTGGCACTGCACAGAGAACAAGAAACATGCATATATCCCTTCTTGCTCTTCCAGCAGTCCAACTTTCTTTGATGGCCCCTCTCAATAGAACCCCACAAGAATCTGGCAGGCAAAGCAGAAACATGGTTTGCAGAGTCTCAGCTCCAGCATCGTAATGCAGAAGGATAGTTTGGAACAATAGCTTAATAACTGGCATCATGTTGTCTGTATAGATATTTATTCATTATCTCTCTCCTCCACTCAAAAGTAAGCTCCAAGAGCACAGGGATTTTGTTTTGTTCACTGCTATGCCATCAATGTCTAGAATAGTCTCTGATGGAGAAGATTCAGTGAACTCCGTGAAGTTATGTTGAATGAATAAGTAAGTTGGTATTATCACCTAAAACAAAAGGTGAAAACAAAGGCTATGATGAAATATACTCTACAAAGTACATCATAATCAATGTATTCAAACTAATTAGGCTTTAACTACTAGAAAAGTAAAAATGGTACTGGCTTACATAGGCACTCACTCACAAAAAGATCATTAGTCCAGGGCTGATATAGCCTCCATAGTGTGAAGGACCCATGCTCCCTCTTTGTTATTGTGCTACCATCCCCAGGTCCATGTCAGCATTGGCTACTCCAGCTCCAACCATCATGGTGCTCTGGCTCCCACCATCATGTCAGCATTCCAACCAGAAAGAAGAAAGGCGAGAAGTCCTGGCCTTTCTCCTATAAGGGCACTTCTCAGAAGTTGCTTACCCAGCCTCTTCTGACATTTAATCATGTGGCCATGTATAGCTGGGAAAAATAATATTATGGTGGTCATGAGCCCACCCCAAAATTGTGTCTTCTATTTACTAAAGAGAATGAGAATGGACATGGAAGATAACTGGCATTCTCTGTCACAGTGACACTGAGAAATTCTCTCTGTCATATATATAAAAGGAGAAAAGTAAATCTGATTTGCTAAGCAGCGGTTCTCTGTGTATGCTATGACACCTTCATGTTCTTATTTTAGAATGCTACAGTAATTCCAGTTGCTTCCAGTATTTGTCCAGTACAGGAATCTGGAAATCATCATAGACGTCACCCTCTTACTTCCACATCCATTTGTTCTCTGGGTCTCTATCTTGATTTCACCCTATAAATATAGTTGTTGAAAATGCTAGGAGTTTGCATAGCACGGGGTCAGAAGTCAGAAAACCTGGGTTCACTACTAGGCCCCAGGACTTGCTAAGTATATAACCTTGAGCAAGTTACTTAACAATTCTGTTTCCTCTTTTTTTTTTTTTTTTTTTAAGATTCCACTTATTTATTTATGAGAGACAGAGAGAAAGGAAGAGTCAGAGACACAGGCAGAGGGAAAAGCAGGCTCCACGCAGGGAGCCCTACTTGGGACTCGATCCCAGGTCTCCAGGATCACGCCCTGAGACAAGCACTGAACCATCCGGGCTGCCCTCCTCATTTTAAAATTTAAATTCCAGTTAGTTAACACACAGTGTAATAATAGTTTCAGGTGTATAATATTCAACAATTCTTTACATTATTCAGTGCTCCTCACGATAAGTGTACTCTTAATCCCCTTCACCTATTCACCTCCCTCTGGTACACTCACTCTGGTAACCACCAGTTTGTTCTCTTTAGTTAAGAGTCTGGTTCCCGGTAAGAATGGAGAAAGGGGAACTCTTCTGCATTCTTGGTGGGAATGCAGACTCTGTGGAAAACAGTATGAGGTTCCTCAAAAAGGTAAAAATAGAACTACCCTATGATCCAACAATTGCACTACTGGGTTTAGCCAAAGACTGCAAGAACACTTCAAAGGGATATGTGCACTCCAACGTTTATAGCAGCATTATCTACAACAGCCAAATTACAGAAACAGCCCAAGTGTCCATCAACTGATGAATGGATAAAGAAGATGTGGTCTATATACAGTGAAATACTACTCAGCCATAACAAAAAACGAAATCTTGCCATTTGCAATGATACAGATGAAGCTAGAGAGTATAATGCTAAGCAAAATATGTCAGAGACAAATCCCATATGATTTCACTTATATGTGGAATGTAAGAAACAAAACAAATGAGCGAAGGGAAAAAGAGAGAGTTTCCCCATTTGTAAAATGGGACTAATGACAGCGTCTATCCTAAAGGGCTGTGGTGGAGATTGTTGAGCACTGCTAAGTGCTCAATAAACATTTCCTATCATTATTATTCCCTGGCCATTCTAACCTCTCAACATCTCTCCTTCCTCCTCTTCACTCCCAGATGCACACTGCTCATTTAGGCCATTATCAATTTTCAGCTGGACCACTACTCACAGGTCTTTCTTACTGGTCCTTCTGCTTTCATGTTTATTCTCCCACAATCTACCGTCCACATATAGAAAGAGACATCTTTATAATATACTTATCAAATTATGCCATGCAGTTCCTTAAAATTCTTCATGATGCCCCTTCATGACCTGACCATTCTGGCCTCAGCTGTTGTTACTTCCCCACTGACAAAGCTCACTACACTCCCAGCAAAGCACTCACAGTTCTCTCCAGTTTGGGACAAATTGTTGTATCTGCCTGGGATACATTTTCTTTATCTTCAACTCAAAAGTCACTTCCTCCAGAAAACCTTCCTTTCTGGAAGGGGCACAAATGAATTAATACACCTAATAAGCTTGGGCTAGCACCTGACATGGTAATTTCTCAATTGGTGTAGATTGTTCTTATTGTCACTTTCTTTTACTGTTACCCCATGTTTACAGAATACCTTATATTTTGCTATTAAATTTCTGTACTTGTTTTCAAGTGTCTGTCTTTTGCAGCAAGCTCTCTTTTACCATTTACCAGAAACTTATTATCCCAAGCACCTAGTACAATGGTTGGTATACTACAACTACTGAACAGATGCATGGATAATTAATAGAAAAATGAATGGAAGATAACTCTACCCTAAATGGGTCCAACATGAATTTAAAAAAAGGAATGGGAAAAGAGACAGAAAAAATCTCTCATGATGCTCTGTCACTGACAGGGGCTTCAGAATGAGTTCATAGGCACAAAATAAAGTGCCTGCCACCCTATCTGAATAGGTAACTAGAAAGATATCTGCAGGGATTCTCATCTAGTGTGGTGAGAACTTTGGGCAATACTTTTCTACTTTCTACTTGCTATACCTCTGCATTATTTGAGTTATTTTATTGTAAGCATGTGATTTTTTTTTTAAATCCTAAAAAAGCAAACATGGTACGTGATTAATTCTGAGTGGTAGAAATATGAATGATTCTTAATCTCTCTTTTATACTTTTTGTGGTTTTTAAATTCCTGCTCCCACACCCCAGATTTTTGTTTAATGAATCCAAGAATTTTGTCTTTTCAGATAGTAATGGTTAAGGTAGCAGGCTCTGGAGTCTGACTGTCTGGGTTCAAATTCTGTCCATATAATTCACTAGCTGTGGTTCTTTAGGCAAGTTACATAACCTCTCAAAATCCTCAGAGTCCTCATAAATAAAACAGATTTGTCCTTCCATGTAGCATTGTTATAGCAAGTATCTGGCATAAAGTAAGGCTGTTATTATTCCCTAGCATATGGTACATTGAGTCTTAAATTCATGTGTTGAATTGAGCTGGCTTTTGTTTTTGTTTTGTTGTTTTGTTTTGTTTTGTTTTGTTTTCAAAGATAGAATACATTTTTCATGGTACTTGCTCCAGGCCTCCTCTGGACTTCAGCCGTGGTTTTGCTTTATCTCCATGAAGACATTGGAAAGCTCTTCAACCGGAAGCATGTTGGCAGCCACTAGCAAAGGAGTGATTCTCCCTCTCTGAAGGGCCAACAGGGAGACTGTAATGTGGGAAGAAGAGAAAAATGTTCTCTACTTCAACTCTGAAAAAAGAAATTGCTGGTACTATTGTGAATGTGGAGAGACTATCTGCCACAGTGATTAAAAAAACAAATCTTCCCTTTTGCATTTAAATAAAATATATCTGCCTGCAATTTCTTCTGCCTGACTTTCCACAATTTCTAATTTCTTTATAATGAACACATCTTGCTTGTGTAATAAAAACTTAAAAAAAAAAGCACAGTACAGTAGTTGTTTCCAATTCTCATGGTTACAGAATGAGTCAATCTTTTTAATGTCAAAACTTTTTTTTCATAGAGTGACCTAGTAGACGGAGCATGAGTCTGGGAGCTAGAAACTTCCAAGTCCTTATCAAAGCACTGAGAATTCCTTGCTGTGTAGCCTTTGTAATGCCTTTAACCTCTCTGAATCTTAGGTTCCTAGTGTAATACAAGGATGTTCGGAGACATTGAAAAGTTCAATTTGTTATTATTCACTAGATCTATGAAGACATAACACACTTTCTTTTAAGATAGGACGAGATTTGAGCCAGAGGCATAACACCTAAATAAAAGCCACTTTCATTAATCTCCATGCTATGAAAAATGGTACATCCTTTGAGTATATTATAAACACCAGAGTTTCAGTAGGCCAAAGACTCACAATTCAGGACCTGTTTTGGTTGACACAGAGAGAGCAGATTGGAAAGATTCCTTGGTTTATTTTACTCATTTGCCAAGCATTTATGAAGAGCAGACTATGAATACAACTCATCTGTAGTAAAGGTACCAGTCATTGCCTCCCACATCCCTTCTTTACTAATCTGATATATGCCCACAGCCCCAGCATTTCAGGTCTTCATAACCCAAACTCTCTCCAGCTACAGCTGCCTACCCTGAAGTGAAGAGTTAACTCATGGTTAGCTGAGCTGATCAGGTTTTATCTCTTGTGAACCGGGACTGGGCCAGAGATCAGTTAGAACTCGGAGTGGCTGCCATATTGGATCATGTACAAACAGAAGAACCTGGGCTGCAGCCAGGGCAGAGAAGTATGATGGAGAGAGCAGCAGAGGAGAGAAAATGAGGGGTGATGAAAGGGGAAAGGTGTCCCAGGCTTTCTTGTTTCCACATACCAGGAAGAGCTCTTGCATTTGGGTTCCACAAGAGTCCTCTATATGTCCTTAGTAAACACCTCTGTCAATATGATTTGAGATGGTTTTGTTTTACTGCAACAATGATCCCTGATTCAATCTATGGGGTTTGGACTTCGAAAGCAGTGAATCCTAGACTTAGATTACATCCACAATGAAGATGTCCACCAAAAATCTGGGATTCCAGTACAAAGTTGCCAACTTTTTATTCTGCCAAATAAGAAATAAGAAATGTACTGTATTATTATTAATACAGTGTTACAAATTATAATACATTGTATAATACATAACATCTTTAACTAGTTTGATTAAAACTTCACTATATTATTCATATTCCCATTTTTCATTATAGTTTACATATAGTAAATTTCACCCTTTTTAGTGTACAGCTCCTTAAGTTTTGACAAATGGATATAGTTGTAGAACCCTACCATGATAAAACAGTTAAATAGAATAGTTGCATTACCCTCCGTGCCTGGCATGGAGCCTGCTCAACATTCTCTTTCTTCCTCTCCCTCTCCCCCTTCCCCTCCCCCAAAAGAACTAAGGCAAACTTTAAATATAGACTGAAGCTTCTCCAACCCTAACACACTGGTTTGTTTCCAGTTTGGGTGATAATGAATAAAGCCCCTACAAATATACAAATACAGATTTTTGTGTGAATATAGGTTTCATTTCACTTGGGTAAATATCTAGGAGAGGAACTGCTAGGTCATACAGTAAGTGTGTATTTAACTTTACAAGAAACTGCCAAACTGTTTTCCAAAGTGGCCATCCCATTTTGCATCACAGCAATAGATGAGAGTTCCAATGCTCCTATCCTAGCCAATTCTTGATAATATTCTTTTTTGTTTCACTATTCTAATAGGTGTTTGATGGTATTTGCAGCTTTTGATTTGCACTTCCCTAATAATTAATGATGTTAAACATATTTTATGTGCTTATTTGCCATCCATATATCTTGTTTAATGAAATGTCAGTTTAACTTTTTTGCCCATTTTTAATTGGTATATGTATGTATGTATATATGTATACATATATATATATCTTGAGAGGTCTTTATATCTTGAAAGTTCTTTATATATTATGGAAACAAGTCATTTATCAGATACATGCAAATATCATCTCCCAGTCTGTGGCTTTTCTCTTCATTCTCTTAACCACTATATTATTGTTATTTTTTTTAATTTAGACTTGGACAGTTGAAAACATTATCAGGAAAATCATTGGTATGACAATATTTGGGAATCCCTACAATGTAGAACACAGAAATGGATAAGAATGTGAGAATTTTGTTGATGAGCTTGTACATACAGAATTTACTTAATTAAGGATAGGTAGATAGTTCTACTCCATGGAGTCATCCAGGGACCCAGGTTCTTTCTATCTTGTGGCTCTATCAACCTCAGGCATATTGTCCTCATCATTTGGTTGAAGTTAATTCACCATCATTTTATCTGCATTCCTACTCTAGGGAAAAGAGGAAGTAGAGGGAAAGCTACTTCCTTTTAAGACATGACCCAGAAGTTACTAACATCCTTTTGCCAGATCTTAGTCACTTATCCACAGCTAGCTGCTGGGAAGGCTTCAAAGTATGCTTATTAGATGGGAAGTCAAGTGCTTTCCTTAAAACTATATTACTATGGAAGAGCATATATTGGGAGGCAAGTAGTGGCCCACCAGAGGTAGGAAATGGAGCTGCCATGCCTGAAATCAGATCTTCTTACTCATAGAGAACTAGAAAGCAGAAGTTCCTTTTTATAAGCTACAAAAGGCTTTGCACAAAGCAACTTTTGAGGCTAATAGAAAGTTGAATGGGATTTTTCTTTTGCCTTGGAATTAGCAAAAGGAGTTGGCAAAAGCTGGAGACAAGAAGCCAGGCATCGATTGTGTCAGATACTCACACGAACCCAACACCACACACCTCCAGCCCCACCTCCAATATCTCAAAGACTGAGTTAGTAGAGTGGTAAGAAGAAGTTGTTGAGCAATTGCCCTATAGGGAATGTAATATTATGTGGTAAGAGATAATTCCTTCCTCATCCTAAGAGAAAGGAAAAAAAGACATCCCTTCTCAAAGCTAAGTGAGCAAGGCTCAAGAAAAACCACTCATAAAACTTAGAGCAGCATGTCTCTCCGGGAGTAATTCTGCCCCCATATAGAAGGATCAACAATCGTGATTTGGATTGAGACAGGAGTTTTCAGGCATTTTAGTTTCCTATTGCTGCTCTAACAAATGAGCATAAATGTAGTCACTTTAAATGCTGCAAACTTCTTATCTTATAGTTCCAGAGGTTGGAAGCCTCCCTAGAGTAAAATCAAGGAGTTGACAGGATTGTGTTCCTTCTGGAGGTTCTCAGGGAGAATTCACTTCTTACCTTTCCCTACTACTAGCTGTTACTAGTAACTAGCTGTTACTATTCACTTCTTACTGTTCCCTACTACTAGACTCTGTTACTTGCCCCAGCCCCTTCCATCTTCAAAGCCAGCAGCTGCATCACTCTGATCTCTGCTCTTGTCACATCTCTGACTCTGGCACTCCTGTCACCCTCATATTAAGGACCCTTGTGATTACCATGGCCTCTTCCAAATCACTCAGGATTTGAACCTCAGTTGGAAAAGGGAAGGAGGTTGGGGGTTCCAGAGAAGTGAGAACCAGGTCAGTGCTTATGGAGGTCCCCAGGAGGTGCTAGATCCCATTGGCCACATGGGTGCTCAGAACTTGAGCATATTCATACCCCACTCATCTCCTCAATTCTCAATAGAAGAGTGAAGTTATCTGAAGTTACATAATTAAAATAACCATTTTTGGGATGCCTGGGTGGCTCAGTGGTTGAGCATCTGCCTTTAGCTCAGGGCGGATCCCAGGGTCCTGGGATCAAGCCCCATATCAAAGCCCTGCTCAGCAGGGAGTCTGCTCCTCCCTCTCCCTTTGCCACCCATTTGTGCCCACTTTCTCTCTCTCAAATAAATACAATCTTTTTTAAAAATTAAAAAATAAAATAAAAATCCTACCTTTGAGGAGGTTATAACGATCCACTTATAGTGGATTAGAGTTGGAGACGTGAATATGAACTCATTTAGTTTAATATAGATATAGATGGTTACGTAAGGAAATACTTAAAGATATATGTATATATTTTGCTTAGTACACATATATCTATTTCCTTACTCTGTCAGCTGAGAGGACCTCAAAACAACAAAAAAACTGAGAGGACCCCAGTAGCAAAGAACACATCTAGCACCTAAATCTTAGTTTCTAATACCATTCTTCAATAAATGAACCAGGGTCCCTTAGAGAAATGGCTGATTCTAGGCCTAGGGAAGGAAATATACAAGATAAGTCTACAGTATCATGTAGTACCAGAAAGTAAGAAAATGTTAAAACACACATATATACAACACACACAAAATGGTAAGAGTATATGTCCTAGGGATACAGAAACCTACTGAAATCCCAATGGCCGAAGCTGAAACAATTTGAACAATAAAAGTGTAGCTTAAAAACACATGAAAAGATGTATAAAAATATATAACAATATATATAACAGCACAAAGAGAGGGAGGGGTTGTACAGAAAGATTACTATGGAAAGGCTCATATACTGTATCTGAAGTGGTAAAATATTACTTGAAGGTAGGCAGTGACAAGTTAAAGATGTATACCATAAACTCTAAAGCAATCACTAAAATAACAAAAGGAAGAGTTATAACTAGTAAGTCAAAAAAGAGATAAAATAGAACCATAAAAATACTTGATTAATTCAAAAGAAGGCAGAAAAAGAAAAAAGTAGAGAATAAAGAACAGATGGGACAAACAGAAAACAAATAGTAAGATAACCAACCTTATCACTGATCATATTGATGTAAGTGGAATCTAAACACCTCAATTAAGAGGCAAAATTGGTTCAGAATGGATTTTTTAAAAAGCAAGGTTCAGCTACATATTTCCTACAATAAACACACTATATATATAAAGAGGTAAAAACACAAGGATGGAAAAGTATACAATGCTGACACTAATCAGAAGAAGGCTGGGCCTTCTTAATATCTGACAAAGAAGATTTAAGAACAAAGTAGTTTACCAGAGACTTTTTAAAAAGTCATTTCATAATGATAAATGTATCAATTCATTAGAACATAAGAATCCTGAATGTTTATATAGCTTATAACAAAGCTTCAAAATATATGAAGCAAAAACTGACAGAACTGCAAGTAGAAATAGACATATTCATAATTATATTTGAAGAATTCAATAACCCCTCTCAATAAATGATATAGCAAACAGAAAATCAGTAAAAATACAGAACACTCAAACAAAACCATCCACTAACTTTACCTAATGGTATTTATAGCACATTCTCTGTAACAACAACAAAATAGACATTCTTTTGAGGTGCATATGGAACATTTACCAAGTTAGATTATAATATGAGCCATTAAGCAAAGCTTTAAAAAATTTAAAGGGCTCAAGTCATACAGGTCTATTCTCTGACTACAATGAATTAAATTAGAAATTAAGGAAATAGGCCACAAAAAAATTGTCATTATTAAATGTGTGATTTAAAATGTTACTCACTGCATTTTCAGATCATATTTTAGGACAACAATCAAAACAGATACAAATTCAGCAGGAATTGACTCTTTCCACAACAAAGCCTAAGACTACGTCTGAGTCACGTGCATTAGTCACACACTGAAGGAGCTCTGGTGGCCACTCCCCATGCACAGACAAAAAAAAAAGTATTGCCTGCATTAAAAAAAAAAAAATCTTCCCACCCACCTAAAGCCATAATACATCACAGAAAAGCATTCTTTACTGGTGGTTCATGGTAAGTTACAACCTACTGCGAGGCTTAGGGGATCCTGGGGGTGGAGAGGCAAAAGAGAAAAAAAAAAAGCTACGTGAAGATTTTATTTTCTACCTTCATAAACGAAAGTCTGAGAAGTGGCCACATAGAAAGAGTAATCCAGCTCTTAATAAATTAAGCATGTTAATAAATGAAACATTTCTCCAATTAACAGTCTTGAGTGGCTGTGTGGGAGGCCCCCAGGCTGGAATGTTTTACCAGCTCCCATCTCCTCTCCCACTGTGCTCTGTTTGCTCCACTTGGTTGATGTAAGTGGGTTTAGGTAGTTGAAGTCATCTCTTACAGGTCATGACCTATGTAAATAACATGACCTATGTAGACGACCTATGTAAAGTAACCAGTAACCAATAGAGAAACTAAAAAAGTGATACAAGTATAACATGAACTGAGAGGAAGGGAAACAGCATGTTATATCTTTGTGTAATGTGACAAGAAGTTTACTGAGAGTACCTAGAGTTAGTAAGTCGCAATGTAAGGGAAGAACATCATTTCCTGGTGTAGAAGTAATCACAAGAAGAGGTAACTAGAAAATAAGTGGTGGATTTTGCACAACTGGACTAGAGTTGAATAAGGGACAGGACAGCAGGGGGATGGCTAATAACTGTGTGTATCTTTGATTTTTAAAAAACATGTTTAAGGTATAACAAAAATCCTTAAAATCAATGGTGCAAATAGTTCCACATTTCAGAAGACAAATAATGGCAATCTTGTAGGTGTGTGGTCGCTGGGATCTACCAATGATTAACTGCAACATCCCTCCCTCTCATTTTGTTTCCATAAACGTAACACTCATTTGCTAGATCATATACCTAAAATGCAAATTGACCGATGTCATTTCCCATCTTAGAGCATTTAATGGCTTCCTATGGTCTACAGCAGAAAGGCAATGCCCCCAAATGGTGCTTAAAGAAATTCATACCTCTCCTGTGACGTCTTTTTACCACTTGCTGAATTGAATCCCCACTTGCTGTATGCTGAAACAATACCAAAATGCTTTATCTCCCCACAAACCCAGCCTGAGTACCTCTAGCCATGTCTTCCACTCTGACTTGTATCCACTCTTTAAGAATCAGCAATGGGTTACTTTCACTAGCAGGAACCGTCTCTGACTTCCCCCCAACTGGGGTGCCTCCTTTCCATAATTCTGTTCCATAATTCTTTGCAGACATTTCCATCACTCTTCCATCAACAATGTTTTATAATATTCCTAGTCTAGTTCCTCCACTAGACTGTTTCTTGAGTTCAGTTTTTATGTCCCAAGTGCCTCTCACTGAGTATATAGTAAATGCTCAACAACTATTTTTTAAGTTAGTTCTAAGAATGCTAATCTCACTAGCACTAAAAAGAGGAACAATCAAACAAAAAATAAGATCCACTTTTCATTCTAGATTAATCTGCATCTGCCACAGAATGATCCCTTTACACACACACACACACCCCAAAGCATATATACATATCTGTCCTTACCCATGGTCAGGGTAGATTGTTGCCGGAAGAGCTTGATTTGGAAAGTTCTCCCTTACAATTGCACCCAAAAGCATAAGATACCTAGGAATAAACCTCACCAAAGATGTAAAGGATCTATACCCTCAAAACTATAGAACACTTCTGAAAGAAATTGAGGAAGACACAAAGAGATGGAAAAATATTCCATGCTCATGGATTGGCAGAATTAATATTGTGAAAATGTCAATGTTACCCAGGGCAATATACACGTTTAATGCAATCCCTATCAAAATACCATGGACTTTCTTCAGAGAGTTAGAACAAATTATTTTAAGATTTGTGTGGAATCAGAAAAGACCCCGAATAGCCAGGGGAATTTTAAAAAAGAAAACCATATCTGGGGGCATCACAATGCCAGATTTCAGGTTGTACTACAAAGCTGTGGTCATCAAGACAGTGTGGTACTGGCACAAAAACAGACACATAGATCAGTGGAACAGAATAGAGAATCCAGAAGTGGACCCTGAACTTTATGGGCAACTAATATTCGATAAAGGAGGAAAGACTATCCATTGGAAGAAAGACAGTCTCTTCAATAAATGGTGCTGGGAAAATTGGACATCCACATGCAGAAGAATGAAACTAGACCACTCTCTTTCACCATACACAAAGATAAACTCAAAATGGATGAAAGATCTAAATGTGAGACAAGATTCCATCAAAATCCTAGAGAAGAACACAGGCAACACCCTTTTTGAACTCGGCCATAGTAACTTCTTGCAAGATACATCCACGAAGGCAAAAGAAACAAAAGCAAAAATGAACTATTGGGACTTCATCAAGATAAGAAGCTTTTGCACAGCAAAGGATACAGTCAACAAAACTCAAAGACAACCTACAGAATGGGAGAAGATATTTGCAAATGACATATCAGATAAAGGGCTAGTTTCCAAGATCTATAAAGAACTTATTAAACTCAACACCAAAGAAACAAACAATCCAATCATGAAATGGGCAAAAGACATGAACAGAAATCTCACAGAGGAAGACATAGACATGGCCAACATGCACATGAGAAAATGCTCTGCATCACTTGCCATCAGGGAAATACAAATGAAAACTACAATGAGATACCACCTCACACCAGTGAGAATGGGGAAAATTAACAAGGCAGGAAACAACAAATGTTGGAGAGGATGCGGAGAAAAGGGAACCCTCCTACACTGTTGGTGGGAATGGGAACTGGTGCAGCCACTCTGGAAAACTGTGTGGAGGTTCCTCAAACAGTTAAAAATAGACCTGCCCTACGACCCAGCAATTGCACTGTTGGGGATTTACCCCAAAGATACAAATGCAATGAAACGCCGGGACACCTGCACCCCGATGTTTCTAGCAGCAATGGCCACTATAGCCAAACTGTGGAAGGAGCCTCGGTGTCCAACGAAAGATGAATGGATAAAGAAGATGTGGTTTATGTATACAATGGAATATTACTCAGCTATTAGAAATGACAAATACCCACCATTTGCTTCAACGTGGATGGAACTGGAGGGTATTATGCTGAGTGAAGTAAGTCAGTCGGAGAAGGACAAACATTATATGTTCTCATTCATTTGGGGAATATAAATAATAGTGAAAGGGAAAATAAGGGAAGGGAGAAGAAATGTGTGGGAAATATCAGAAAGGGAGACAGAACGTAAAGACTGCTAACTCTGGGAAACGAACTAGGGGTGGTAGAAGGGGAGGAGGGCGGGGGGTGGGAGTGAATGGGTGACTGGCACTGGGTGTTATTCTGTATGTTAGTAAATTGAACACCAATAAAAAAAAAAAAAAAAAAAAAAAAGGAAAGTTCTCCTTAACCCACTCCAAAATATCTTATCCATTAGCTATATGGTTTGTTTGTTTGTTTGTTTGCCACTCAAAATTTGCCAATCTAAAAGGTGTCTCTGGCATGTAGATTATTTTAGGCTGATTATTTTTAAGAAACAGAAGTCTAAAGAAGAAACATTGACCTTCTCACTAACTGCCTAAAAGAATTTAGCTAGAAGACCTACTCCTGGAAGAGAGTTATTACGATAGATAACTACATTATGTTATGAACTAAGAGTGGTAGACAAAGAGGAATTTAGTGAAGTCTGTCTGTTAAAATTCCTCTCTGGGTCCCATTGTTTCTCTATGGCCCTGGAAACATTTGTTTATCAAACATTTATTCTTTTTACTCTTTCTGTGAATTACTTTCCTTCCCTTTGAAGCACCAAGCCCCTATCCTCTTCTTAGTCCAGAATGATATATATTCCTCCTTTTACCTGTCTTTGGAATATCTCATATCTATGTAGATTCCCTATATTATGTAATTAGATTTATTTTCTCTTGTTAATCTGTCACATGCCAGTGTAATTCTTAGACCAGCCAAAAGAACCTTAAAGAGTAGAAGACAACTTTTTCTCCCCAACAGCTGCTGTACTGCTAGAGAGGACCCCCAAACTGTTAACATATAAAAAGCTGCCTGTCCAAGCATTATTTTAGACACAAGCAATCCTGAAAGAGGTTACCCTGAATTATGGCTACTACCCCATTTAGATAGCCACTTCCCCATACCCACTGCCCCCACAGAGTCAGGAGCATCTAAGATCACAATTTGAATGGGAGGTGACCAAAGGGAGGAGGAAGGTACCATTCTGGAATCTGGGGAATGCTCAGAGATACTGTCACAGAGAGATAAGAGCATGACTTTTAGAATCAGGCAAGTCTAGTCTGACTTGTCTGATTTTTCTATCTCTGATGTGGGCAGGTTATTTTATCTCTGTGAGTCTTGTTGCTTTTAAGAGGCCACATTCTCCTGGGATAGTTGTGGAATTAAATGGTACATGCTCATTGAGCTCTTTAAGAAGGTGCAAGATAGGCTCTCAGTAAATGTGAGTTATCACCCACACAGCCACAATGGGTATGACCTCTGGGAGAGAGAGCCAGAAGACACTAAAGACAACTCTCAAATATTTCTCAATTGTGCCTGGAGCCTGCTCTTGTACAGTTCCTAGAATCTCTTTACAGGAAAATAGCTTCCACACCTCCCAGGAGTAGCCCTAGCCTATCCCAGACAAAGTGATCCACCTCCTTTTCTTAACTTTTTCTGCATTTCTACCCATTATTCCTATTAACCATATGAAATCTGGAAGGAACAAAAGAATTTTTTCTCCTCATAAGGTAAGAAATGGGGAAAAGTTTCTAAACCTGTATTTTCATATACATATACCCTCTTAATCACATACACATTGAGTGACTTCACCAAATACATGTAGGTAAGCACAACTTATAAGGCAGAAACGTCCCTTATATGTGTCTAGTTGGCTGCTATATAGCCTCACATGAAGGTGGTTTGGGAGGCGGGCAAACCAATTTGCTTTTAAACCCTAAATCAGTGACTCTCAAACTTGGAAATGCATCAGAATCACCCAGAGAGCTTGTTAAAACACATTGCCAACCCACCAAGCACAGAGCCACTCAAACGGCCTATTACTGAACTCGTTTTCCTTATGGTAATATGCTTGGTTTTATTTTCTATATGTGTTAAAATGAAGACATTGTGTTCACTTGAGCCGCCAGGCAACACTATTCCCTGTAGACAGAAATTCAGGAAAAGATAGGTTGGTCCTGAGAAAGTTAAGAACACTTTCTTAAGTGGAATAGTAAATAAAAGATTTGAAAACCTATGTAATGGGTTTTATTTACAAGGAGATCTTAACCACTAATCTCAGTTGAACAAATCTCCACAAAATAGTTTCTCACTAGATAATGGTTAAAAAGCTTTGATGCTGCCATAAACGTGTGCAACTATGTTTAAATTCAATCATCAAATTACTGTTAATCCAAAAAAAGAAAACATGATTATGATGAATTATGTTAAATATTTCAGTGTATATGTTTAATATAATCAAGAAACAAATTGTATAACAATACATTTTTTTAAGTCCTTACTATGTAACTTCCAGTTATAAGATAAGATCTGGGGATGTAATATACAGCATAGTGACCATAGCCAACAACACTGTATTGTATATTTGAAAGTTGCTAAGACAGTAGATCTTAAAAGTTCTCATCACAAGAAAATAATGTGTAACTATATGAGGTAATGGATGTTAAGTAAACTTTCTGTGATCATTTCACAATATATAATGTATCAAATCATTCTGTTGCACATCTTAGACCAATGAAGTTATTACATGTCAATTATATCTCAATAAGACTGCGGGGGTGGGAGGAACCAAAGTCTTCACCATGATCTTCAGTGGATCACCTGGGCAACCTTTTAAAACCAGAGTCTCTGCTTTGGGGCCTAAGCTTGAGTCCTTCAAATCCTGATTCATATCCATGCTGCAAATCTGGGATTTGTTTGAGTAGTCAGTGTGGAGAAACACAGTCCTGCAGGATCTGACGTGGCGTTCCATCACTCATCTCCTCACCCAACCCACTCCAGGCCACTGGGCTGCTTGCTGGTTCCAGTGTCTGGCAAGTACACACTTCGCTGCTTTTCCACATGCAGGTTTGCCCATGGCTCATCCATCGCTGCTCCTGGTCTTTGTTCAAACATTACCTTTGCAGAGTATACTTACCTAACCATCCTCTGTATGTTTCCCTCTCATCTTCTCTATCCTTCCTCCTGGCTTTATATTCCTGCATAGCAACTGGCATTATCCAATATGTTTACTAATTCTTTTAAAGATTTATGTATTCATTTGAGAGAGAGAGAGAGAGAGCAAGCGGGGAGAGGGTCAGAGGGAAAGAATTTTCAAGAAGACTCTTGCTTAGCACAGAGCCCAGCATGAGGCTTGATCCCACAACCTGAGATCAAACCTAAGCCAAAATCTAGAGTCAGCCACTCAACTAACTGAGCCACCCAGACATCCCTATTTGCTAACTTTTAATTGTGTTTCTGCTGTACTCGCTGTACTCCTCTCCACTAGAACGTGAACTCCCAACGGACAGGAATGCTTATGTGTTTTGCTTTCTTATATATTCCAAGATCCTAGAAGAGTATGCGGTACATATAGGTGCTAAATAAACCTTATTTATGCAGGTAATTTAGTAGGTAAACCCCATTTTCATAGCTTCAGCCTAGGCCTTGTATGGCAAGTTACCACAAAATCATAAATAATGAGAACCAAATTTAAAAGATGTTCTTCTTTTGGAGGTTTCACCCTCTTTTGTTAAAATCAAGCACAATCCTGCTTTATGCAGAACACCACATAGTAAACTTTTATTTATTCAGGATGATTGGGGATAGCATGCTCTGTGGACTGAAAGTGATTGCATACATTCGTCATTCAGAGACCGTCAAATTTCAAAAACTCAGAGTACAGTGTGAAGCTCAGTTTAAACTTTCTTTGATAATTCAGAGTCCCCTCAAGAACTTTAGTGTGATTTGATGTCATCATTAGGAATATTATTGGAGATTTCTAGGCGAATGAGTGCTAATCTCAGCGATGTTGCTGGTCATATGAGCAATAGAAGACAGTGTCTGCCATCAAGGGTCTACAGTCTAACTATGAAGATAACTCATAAGAACTAAATCATTAGAAAACAAGTTATAAAGCAACATACCCATAAATTTTCCTTGAAATCACATAAATGAGGCACAACTGAGGAACAAAAATGGGTAATCTCAGCAGCCTCCCTAGAGGAAGTGATTGGCAACTGGATTTTTCAGACTTTAAGAGATGGCAAACGAATTGATCCACTGAACAGAAGCATGGTGCTTCTGATTAAAGCAATGCCTTGTAAAGAGTGAGGGTTTTAGTAAAATTTTGACAGCATGGACAAAAGAAGCTCATTTCCTGGTACCTTGTACCACAGACTAAACTCTATCAGTGTTGGCATCAGAAAACTCTTTCTTAATTAGGAGTTTGTGAGAACTGGACATGTCCAGATAAGGAGCAAAATTTTAGATTGAGTGATTGATGCAGTTAAAGTTATTAAGGATTTGGCTATAAAGTAGAAAGTTTAAACAAGTTTAAATGTCCAGTAGCATTTCTAGAATTTTTGCTTACTTTAAGAAAAAGCATTAAATAAACCAAATAGGTTCCTTTTAAATAAAGGAAGAACCAATTATTAAATTTATTTTTAAAACACTAAACTCTATGATTGACAGTGTTCCAACAGGTAAATTAAGAAGCACAAAAGCTACATAGTAAGAAATCCAGCATATTTCTCAGTGGGAACAAGAGTAACTCTGAAGTTTCTACAAATCGATATACCTTAATTAAGCAACAATGAGCTTATTCAAAAGTTAAAGTTATTTCAGAGCTAATCATATGACCTATTTCCTTAACATTCTTAACCTTAATTAAATTCCTTTGTTTTTCTTTAATAAAAATATCATATAACTCAAGCTAATCACAGAAGTTTTCATTGTTATTCAATATATGAGAATTAAATTATAATTTTGGTCAGATGAATAAATTAATTTTTCCAGGCACATATCTTTATTAGTTTCCCTGATTGAAAAGTTGGCAGGTTGGAGGTTTCCAACTGAGTTGTGCTTCCCAATGAAAACAACTATGTGAACTCCAGAAAATGTCTTCTCAGGCTAGGCCTCCTGACTACAGGGCCTTGGTTACGGGGCTTTCTAATGACAATACAGCATTAGAAAACTTCTGAATTGTCCTTCTTTCTCTTCATTTAGAATTGGAGACAGAGAGGATGGGGGATGGGGAGGAGAAATTTGTGGTGAAAAGTAAATGGAATTGTTTTACTTAGAAAAAAAATCATTGACTATAAAATGTTCTGAAATATTTTCTCCTATGTAATGTAGTATAAATTTGTTTGGTATAAATCTACCATCTCATTCAGGATAATGAGTTAACCCACCTCTTTTAATCCTAGAAGAAGCCTGGAAAATGCAATTGAATTTTTTTTCTTTTTGAGCCATCTCCAGTAAGCTGTCATTAATTCACTTCTTATGTGTATTGCTGTTGTTTATTTGCATGGGTTTTCTGGTTTCAAAATAAAACTTGTCTCAGATGCAGCTGTCCTGGCTTGTTGTCTGAATCTTTGCACATTCCAATAGCATTTTTCACTGGAATGTTGAATTTAATGAATGAAAGACCAGATGTTCCAGGTACATTCAGCCTGAGTTGAGAAGGGTGTATATGACAGGGCCCCAATACCTTTTAGATAGTTAATAAATTAGTATTCATGTCAACTCTTCAAAATTAATCCTCTAACTATAAGCTTAACATATTCTCTTAAAGAGAAATTTGTTATATCTTTCAAAATGCTATCAGATCACTTCACAGATAATATGACTTCATTTATATCATCTGATAATACAAAAAGTCATCATCAAAGTGTTCTACTATAGAGGCACCTGGGTGGCTTAGTCAGTTAAGCCTCTGACTCTTGATTTTGGCTCAGGTCATGATCTCAGGGTCATGAGATCGAGCCCCACATCAGCTCTGTGCTGGTTGTGAAGCCTGCTTGAGATTCTCTCTCTCACCCTCTCCCTCTCCCTCGGCCACCACTCCCTCTAAAAAAAAAAAAAAAAAAATCTATTATAAAATGATAATTTAATTGCTACAAAACCCCAATTAATCCAAAACAATGTTATAAATACAAATGGTTTCAATGGTAAAAAGGCAGATAGAGGCTAGAGAGTATCAAATATTTAATAACAAAGTTACTTTCCCTGAAAAAGCCTTAATTAATAGAAAGTTTTTAAAACCATAAGTGAATAGCCATAAAACTTAAACATCACTGTTCAAATCTAACATCCAACCACATTTTGGTTTTTGTTCAAGAATAATGGCCTTTCTTTCCCTTCCTTTCCTTTCCTTTTTCTCTCTTTTTCTTTCTTCCTTCCTTCTTTCCTTTCTTTCTTTCTTTATCACTAGCTGTATTAGTTTGCTAGGGTTGCAGTAATAAAGTACCTTAGACTGGAGTAGCTTAAACAATAGAACTTGATTTCCAAACCATTCTGGAGGCTGCTGCTAGAGTTGGTTCCTTCTAAGGGCCATAATAAAAAATCTGTTCCATGCCTTTCTCTTCAGCTTATAAATTGCCATCTTCTCTTTCTATCTCCACATGGTCTTTCTTCTCTACCCATCTCTATCCAAATTTCCCCTTCTGTCTATGAAGACACCAGTCTGGGTGCCTGGTGGCTTAGTTGGTTAAGCTTCTGACTCTTACTGTTGGCTCAGGTTATGATCTGGGGTTTGTGAGATCAAGCCCCACATAGAGCTCTGTGCTCAGTGGGGAGTCTGTTTATCTCCCTCTCCCATCTCCCTGTGCCCCTCCCCCCACTCCTGTATACACACACTCTCTTTCTCTCAAATAAATAAATGAATCTTTAAAAAAAGCAAAATACCAGTCATACTGGATTAGGGCCCACCCTAATCACCAAATTTTAACTTTATCTTTTTAGAGATCTTATCTCCAAATACAATCACATTCTAGAGTACTAGGAGTTTGGATTTCAACATACATATAGTGGAGGGGGGGTGCAGAATTCAACCTATGACTTGAATCTTAGCAAAGGCTTTTAACATACTTTAAGCACCTGCTCTCTTGACAAGCAAAGACACTTAAGTAAAGCAGCTGCATTTGTTAACTTATAACTTCTTCCTCCCGTCTAATTCCAAGGTCACATATGGTTTGGTATCCCTCTATAATCAATAACACCCCACATAATGTAAATGATGTTCTTGAATAAACAGATTGCTTTATGGACAATTGTTAATAACATGTATGCCATACTAAAAATGCCTACAAACTGGAAAGGCTCTTAAAGAGTTGGTAGACCTGCGTTCTAACACAGGTTCTGCTACTGACCTGCTTTGTGACCAGACCTCTCTGAATCTTAGCTTCCTCACAGAATTAGAATGATCAAATATGACCCTTAACATAAGATAGCATTGAAAATCATATGTTCAAATACTGTATATGATATTTTTAGCCTTTTAGAGTGAACTGTAACACAGATACAGAGATACAGAAAAGTACATGATTATCTTATCTAAATTTCAGTTTAGTTTCTTCCTTTCTAGTCATTACACTTTTATTTTTCTTTCTCACCTTATCATGCTGCCAAAACCTCCAAAACCATGTTGAATATAATTTTGATCATGAGTAGGTGATATGGCAGTCTTAAAACAGACATAAGATTCTCTAGATAAATTTGTGAAAGATCTGATTTATGTCTTTCATAAATGTTTAGTAGAGCTGCCAGTCAAGTCGTCTAAGACTTTAGTTAGCCCAACTATCTCTCCTTTAAAGATAATCTGTCTTTTTCTTTTTCTGTGCTTGTGTTTAGCACATTTTATTTATGTCACTGTTTTTCTGCTATTTCACTATAATGAGTTTTAAGTGAAAGCTTGGTGTTTGGTTTTGTTGACCTGGCTAAGGAATTGATAATCTGTGGATTGCATCTTTCATCAGCTCTGGGAACTTCTCTTCTATAATTTATTTAAATACTACTCTTTCCTATTGTCTTTCTCCTCTCCTTCTGAAACTCCAATTAAATATAAGTGAGATTTTCTCTCAGTATCCTCTGTGTTTCTAGTTCTCTTTCTCCTTATTTCTCCATGTTGGTCTCAGGATAATTTCTTTTGACCTATTACATAGCTTATCAATTCTATCTTGAGTTGCTTTTGATCTAGTGTTAAAACTATCCGCAAAGATTAAATTTTTCATTTATGTAATTCATCTACTTCTGGTAGTTAATATTTGATAGTTTCAAATCTGCCATAATTACTCTTCTCAGTTATCTTTATACCTGTTTATCTTTGACTATGCACAATATTTGTGCTTGCTTCTACCAAGAATGGCATTCTACAAACCCAAGACCACTTTCTACCAAATTAAATGCTTAACATTCCTGAAGATTAAAAGGAATTCAAGATGATTAGAAAATTTCAACAGAGCTGGACATCTCACTTGGGTTTGCTCCAAGTTTGAGATCTTAGCTTATTGTGAAGTTTGTCACTAGTCTGGCTCCTCATCTTAAGCAAGCTCTAGACTTTGATATTTGTCCTTCAGATCCTCAAGTCTATTCAAATGAATCTGTTTTAATTTTCTGTATCACAAAATGATTTCAGGCCAAAATGACTTCTTCTTGCTTTCTTTTCATTGTCCTTCCATGTTTGACCCAACTATTTCTTACTGTCCTGTCATCTTGTCAATGTTTCAAGGAGATTTTTAGATTATTGTATCCCCTTTTAGTTGTTTTCAGCCAGGAGGTTGACTATGGACATCTTGACAGTTCACCCCTAACACTTCACCATACGTCTCCTAAAAACAAGGACTTTCTTCCACATCCAATACAATGATCACTCTGAAGAAAGTTAATATTGATATAATACCATTATCAAATGTAGAATCAATTTTAAATTCCTAATAATCTTAATAATATCCTTTATAGTTTTTTTTAATAGACTTGCTATCCTTTTATCTAGACTCTAGTCAAGGATAATGCATTATATTTGGTTGTCATGTCTGTTCCTTTTTATTTTATTATTTTTTAAAGATTTTATTTATTCATGAGAGAACAGAGAGAGAGAGAGAGAGAGAGAGAGAGAGGGGCAGAGACACAAGCAGAGAGAGAAGCAGGCTCCATGCAGGGAGCCTGATGTGGGACTTGATCTGGGGACTCCAGGATCAGGCCCTGGGCCTAAGGTGGTGCTAAACCGCTGAGCCATCCAGGGATCCCCTGTTCCTTTTTATTTTAAAAATGAATGAAAAGATCTGGTCAGATACAGACATACAAATAATGATTTGGAGTGTGAATAGGAATGTAAACTTTTCAGTTCATATTCTGATGCATTGTTTTAATTTTTTTCAATGAGTATGTAGAATTCACATAATTTTTAAACCAAGATATTTTTAAATGAAGGACTACACTTTTAGATAATTTATGATGTTCATGAAATTCATGATATTTCTGCTTAATATTTTTTCTTAGTGTACTACATACTATTTATTAAAAATATGTGGCTTTTTGTGGCAATATGTTGGATTATGGAAATTCTGAAAACAATTATTTTATCTTTCACAGTTGATTATCAATTCACTTTGTTTTGCCTAAAAACTAGGGCCACCAACTTAAAACACCCCCCCAAAAAAAACATCAGTACTAAATTATAATTTAGTTGAAAGACAAAATTAACAATTTAAGGGGATTTCAGGGGATTATGTCCAAGCTACTTTAATATTTTATACTGAAGTAGCTACTGTTCTAGATATCTCTGAGAATATGCATGTTATTCTTTGGAAATGCATTTTCTTTAGGGGTAAGACATGTAGTTTTAAAATTGGAAGACATTGTAAACCAAGATTCAGTAAACCAAGATTCTACTACTTACTACATGTACAACTTTGAAACAGCCATTTAAACTCTTTGAACTTCATTTTTATTATTTATCAATTGGAAATTATGGTACTTGCTCTTTAAGATTATTCTAGGGAAGAATTCAAACATGGAAGACATTTTCAAAAATCTAGGACACACAGAAACACAGAAAGCATTAATTTTTCTCATTTTGGGAGCACGTCCCATACAATGGTATTATATTCTCTTATTTGACAGTACCTGTTTGAGAATTTTGAAGATAATCTCAGCTAGAGGAATTAATTCCATAATTGGCTAAGTACATTTCTTCTACTTCTGTTGTTTTTGAATTAAATAATATGCTTAGCTTCATTATTATTATCAATCATAATCTTGGGGATTTGCTTTAAAAATCTTTTTTCATGCTAAATGAATATAGAGATTTTTTTCCTCTGGACTGGACAGCAAACTAAACATTTTTATGTATTTCACACAACACAGAAATGAAAAGTATTACAATGGAAGGAAAAAAACTATGTTAAAGCTGTCTGATTTTAATGGGAATTCTCATCTATGAATATAGCATTGGTTTGAAATATTTAATTCTCGTCAAGAGATTATAGTAATTGCAGTAGCATCTTTTGTCAGCTACCATTATAATTCACATGAGAAAGGAAGTTAATAGGCCTGATAACACAGTGCAAATTAAGAGGAAATTATTTCTACTCTACCCCTGCTTTTGCTAGATAAAAATGAAGCTGGATAAACTAGACAATGTCTTTGCTAGATAAAGATGAAGTTTCTGGGTGAAGACAGAAGGAGGGTTTTTTTTAACTGTTGAAAAATTTTGGTCTCTAAGTATTAACATTATAGGAATAGTTTCTTGTATAGAACTAGGAAGAGAATAAACTGGGATAGATCCTATAATCCTGATAATTTGCGAGTGAATTAAGGAAGAGGAATTCATTCTAAAATGTCTGTGTTGATAATTACTCTGATTAAACTTTAAGGCTTTATTTATATGTTTGACTTGAGATAACTTAAATATCCTATTTCCCTTACATGTTAGGAAAAACCAGACAGAATGGCTTTGATCAGTAAACCACGCTGGCTGAATCATGGACTCGAGATTAACTAGAGTCAGATTGTAGAACTGGTTCTACCAATAACTCTGACCTTGAGCAAATTGTTTAGTTTTTGCAAAGGTAAAATGAAGAAGTTGCAAATAGTTTTTAAAATCCCTCCCAGTTATAAAATATAAAATTCTACAGTTCTATGGGTTATTCTAAAATTCAATATAGGGCTGAAAGAGACTCTTTTTAGAGTCATTCTCTTTCCTTCAACCTTTTCCTGACTGAATTCTAGTTCTTGAGAATTAGTTTCATGTTATGCAACAGAACCATTTGTCAGTCTCAGGTCTGAAACCATCTCTCCCCCCAATACCACATCCACCTCACCTCAACCCACCCCATTCCACCACACACACATAGTCCACCATGGTTAAAAGTCAGACCCAATGTTAGACCAGGGGCTCTGTCAGGGAATTAAGGAGACAATGACAGGGAGAAGTGGGCAGAAGGCTGAAAGAAGAGACCCAGGTTCCTCGGCTTCAAGGCCTAAGTCATTGGGGTGGAAAGTTCCAGATTTTGCATCCTGCTGCATGAAAAGGAAAGATCCTGACTTAGTCACCCAAGTACATCACTTTGCACCTTAGCAAAAATGAACTCATGTGTGGTGAGTTTTGCTATGAGGAGACTGAGTGAGGACAAGAGGCCACTCTCCCCCTCACCCCTGAACTCATGGTGAACAGCATTAATTGGCAAAGGTCCACAGTAAGATTGGCCAGAGCCACATCTCTGTGGGAGAGTGAGGGCTCTTGACAGAGTCAGCAAACATAGAAAATCACCAGTGACACCAGTGGAAAATCTCTGGCACTTGAGACCACCAAAACCAGAAGGCATGGCAAAAAGCCAACAGTCACAGTTTAACTCAAAGGACATTTGAGTTCTCTCTCCTCTAGTGGACAGTAACAGGGGAACTACAATAGTCAGGGGAGGGGGCAGCAGGGGAAGCCTGCTAATCAAGTTACTAGTTCTTGGGACCATTATAATCAAGAGTATTAAGGTCATTATAATCTTATTTATACATTGAGGTTGTTGAAGCTTGCTCTATATAGACTGTTTTCAACTTTTGTAATTTCTTACAATGAAAGCAAGCAGGAAGTTAGTAAGAGGGTGAAATGGTCATTTCTGCATATTACCCTTAAATATTCATTCCTCAAGAAAATATGGTCAGGAGAAATAAGAACCCATGTTCCTACAAGAACCCTAACTCAATGAATGCCAGTCCACATATTAAAATCTCCTTTTAAAAAAAATAAAAAATAAAAAAATAAAATCTCCTTTTATTTGCTTTATCACCTGTGAGTTGTTTTGTGTCATAAGAACTGTACCTTTATTTGAATGTTTCCTATAATACTCCATCTTCAGTCATGTATAGTGTGACTAAAAGAAGTGTTATGTATTCAAGGAATACTTGCCAGCAAACAGTATACTGAACATGTTAATATTCTTTAAAATCTTTTTTTTTAAGATTTCAAAATAAGTCACTTTTATAAAGCTATTATATAAAGTAGTCACTGAGCCACTATTTTGGAAAACAGAAAAAAAACTTTCAAGGATTAAGGCATATTTTCCCATTATATTCATATATAACTTAATACAAAATTGTAAGTGCCATTTGTAAAACAGTTTTGACTAAGAGGTATAAAAGGAAACTTATTTTCAAATCCAAGAAGGAAATCATTTTGGCACATATCATGTCTTAAAGTTGTGTACGTTGCTAACCCCTCAATCAGCTTCTCTAAATTTGCAGCCTATTCTATTTCATATAGCCACTCACAGATCTACCCAAGACAGACTTGCGAGCAGATACCATCATTCTCACAAATGCTGGAAAATTATGATCACATATATGTGCATATTTTATGCGTGTATGTATGTGTATATATGTATACATTATATACACAAATATATAAGTGTATGTTATATATATACATATAAACATGAATACACATTTTTTAATCTGAAAAGGCATATATCAATGTTAATAGTGTGTAATTGTAGGTTTAGAATTATTTAGTACATTTTATGTTCTTTCAGCTTATTTTCAAGTTTTCCAAAATGGCCAGGTATTACTTGTGAAATAGAAATACTTATTAAAACACTCTAGATGAATATTTTATGGCTTGGAAACATGTTTATAATAAAGAATAACTGCGGGAAAATTTCCCGCAGCAAATTTTCAACTTCAGGAAGCATAATTGGTGAAGGGTCTCACCTGCAGTCCTTTGAAATATTTAACATTTGTGCCAAGGCCACTCTCCCCATGTCTGTTCCCAGCCAATGATAACCTGACAGGATGACTAAGACAGGCCCCCTCCTGAGCGACAAGGGACTCCTCTCATGGCCAATTTTTATTCAAGGATTCCCCCATACACTTGCTGAACTTTCCCTAGACTATATGGAAGTACAAGATGCCACCACCCAACTTTCTGTCCCTCTCCCCTTCACTGGAGTCAGACTTAGGTCATGGTCTGATGCCTTGACCAGCTCTTCCCTATTCCCTCCCCATTTTCTCTCAGAGGTGTTTTCCAATGAAATTTTTACCTCTGTGCCTGCCATGGACCCTGGCACAGGGCTCAGGCATAGCAGGCATAGCAAATGTTTCTGGGAAGAAATGAATGAATAGATAAATTCTTTAATCTGTAAAGTGTAAAATTAGGTATAAATGACTCTGTCACAGCTTCAACTAAATTAGTAACATGTAACCATGAGGGACTCCTAACTCTGGGAAACAAACAAAGGGTTGCCAAAGGGAAGGCGAATTGGGGGAAGGATGGGGTAACTGGGTGACGGGCACTAAGGAGGGCACTTGATGGGATGAGCACTGGGTGTTATACTACATGTTGGCAAATTGAATTTAAACCAAAAATATAAAGTAAATAATGAAGGAAATAAATATATCAACATAACCAAACAACTAATAATAAATTTGTTTTGCACTTTAAATAAATAAAATTAGTGACATGTAAAAGTTTACTTTGTTATATAACATAGTAATACATACTTATTGTAGAAACTTAAGAAAATACAGACAAGCCAAAAACTACCTATACTTGGGGATCTCTGGGTGGCTCAGCGGTGTAGCGCTTGCCTTCGGCCCAGGGTGTGATCCTGGGGTCCCGGAATCGAGTCCTATGTCGGGCTCCCTGCATGGAGCCTGCTTCTCCCTCTGCCTGTGTCTCTGCCTCTCTCTCTCTCTCTGTGTGTGTGTGTGTGTGTCTCTCATGAATAAATAAATAAAACCTTTTAAAAAAATTATCTATACTCTTTCTGTCCCAAGGGAGCCACTCTTCCTACTTCATTCTCTTTGTAAATACACTTGGATATATGTGTGTACACATAATGTATACACACTGCACTTCCCAAGGTAAAAATGAATCAATGAAGTCAAGGAAGCAGGAAGCTGAATAGAGATGAGTGGATCTTGGGCAATTTCCTGAGAGAGGCACAAAGCAAGGTCCAAAAGATAGAAAAAAGACACCTGCTTGGAGGACCAGGGAAAGTTGACAGAGATGGCATTTCAGCTAGACCCTGAAGGAACAGGCAATTATTTTTTCTTTTACTTTGGAATTTTATTAAAACAGCCTCAACAGGCAGCCCCCATGGCCCAGCGGTTTGGCGCCGCCTTCAGCCTGGGGTATGATCCTGGAGACCCGGGATCGAGTCCCACCTCCAGTTCCCTGCGTGGAGCCTGCTTCTCCCTCTCCCTGTGTCTCTGCCTCTCTCTCTTCTCTCTCTCTCTCTCTCTCTCTCTCTCTCTCTCTGTGTGTCTGTCTGTCTGTCTTGAATAAATGAATAAAATATTTTTTTAAAATAAAATAAAATAAAACAGCCTCAACAGTTTAGATTACAGTTTAGAAGTGCTTCAAAGTTTGAGCCTTATTTTTTATATTCTCTCATATATCCTGGCACAGGTAACATTGTTCATGATACTTTCCACCCCCATTTTCTCATGCACCAACTGTCTCCTTATGGAGGTTTCCTTGCCAGCCCAAGCCTGTACCTGAATCGAGTCATTAGCTAAGGTTACTGGACTCTTGGTTTTCTGGCCAGCTAGTGTGGCCAGAAATTATTCTCTCAGCTTAAAGAAGATCTATTTTATTTTATTTTATTTTATTTTATTTTATTTATTTATTTTAAATAAATATTTATTATTTAATTAATTTATTTATTTATAATTAATAAATATTATTACACAAATATTTATTATTCCACGCTGGGCATGGAGCCAAATATGAGTCTTGAACTCACAATCCTGAGATCAAAACCTGAGCTGAGATCAAGAGTCAGATGCTTAACCGACTAAGCTACCCAGGCGCCCCAAGATCTCATTAATTTTAAAATTGCTTTTGGTTTTTATAGTGATTACATCTCCATTTGTACTGATGAGCACAGTGGGTTTTACCAAACAGCTTCATTTCCTGATTGTTTCTCTTATTTCTTCAGTAACAAGTCTGGGCATCCCATCTTCAAGTGTCTGTTTCAGTTAATCAACTCTGTATTTGGAGCTTCAAAAGTTGGGCATGTCCCGGTGCATCAGAGGCAGATGTTATAAAATAGGTCACATTTTGGTAGGTAAAGATGGGAAGGCGGGGAATGGCAGGCACAACAGCAAAAGGCGAGGTCCCAATGCTCTAGCTTCAGTTCATGGAAGCAGTTGACTTTACAAATTAATAACACTCACCTGGTTTCTCTATGGAAAACAGTACAGGTCTATCATGATCAGGAGCTCACCAGATTTCTCATCATTTCACCTAAAGGACTAGACTCATTTGTTTAAAAGTAGCTCAGTACTGTAGTCTTTCTAGATTTGGAAACATCCCTTGAAAATGTTGAAAATTATTTTGTCGTTAACAGAACATCTTTCTTCCTGTTCCAATATAATCCTGAAATGTTGATGATTCGTATAAGTGGGGTGGAGTTGGGGCAGCAGTGTGCATTACTAACATCATCAAACATCAAGTTCTGCTGCACGAGTCCACAATGTCCCTTGGCTCACCACAAGCTTGAAATTCATGTACTGCAATGGCCTGTTGCCTTGAATGCATTTCCTTTTTCTAAGAGTTCTATCCAAATCTCACAAGACTCTTCAGACTCAGAACCAGTAAACATATAAAAGCACCTCCTAATCACTCCCTTATCTCCAACGTCCTGCCTGTTCTTTGTTGTCAATAGATGAGCTGTTAGAAACTAAGAATCTTGACACTATCATGTGGAAAGGAAAGTAGTTTGAAGAAAAAACAATAGAACACAAAGTTCTTCAGTGAACTGCTGACTTTGAGTATAACATAGACAAAGCAGTTATTCATAAATCTGAGGTAACATTCTTTTAGATTTTATTTAAAGAACTGCTATAGTAGCTGAAACTGGAGTCTACAAGTATTTCCTTAACATGTCATTTTTTCCTCCAATTCAGATACATAGACTTATTATTATAAAGTTCTTCGGCATTCATAAGGTTTTCCATTTTATAACAGCAAGCATTGCAACATTTATTTTGGAAAAAAATGCTTAGAAAATGTGAATTTTTCTAGTAAGTAAATCAATCACAAGGTCTAGGAACATGCAGATTATCCATCCAGTGCCTCTCCTCACCCACTCCCCTCCAAAATGTCAAAGTTAGTTTTTTCTTTCTTTTTTTGAATTTCCATAGGAATTTTGCTCAATGGGAAGGAAAGGTAGGGAAAGAAAAGAGAGTACTCTCCTATAGGTCTATAAAATCTGGACTAAATCGTCTTACTAAAAACTCACTGTGTGCTGGCATCATGTTTCTGCTGGGCTCACTAGGGCAAACAAACAGAGAGGGAATGCAGGCACTCTGTGTACACAGAGATAGGAAGCCTTGAGAGATTATGCAAAGTTTATTATCTGAATTTTGTAATTAGCAAGCTTTTTAAGGATAAGAACGCCTTTTTAATCTAAGTGTATTAAAATGTGGCCCTCTACATAACAGCAATTATACTTTTGTCGGTTTAGTTTTCAGACCATGCTTGAGACCTATATGAAATCACTGAGTCTTTACAATAACCCCACAGTCCCCAGGGGCAGTCTCCTCCTCCTGCCCCAGGATCTGAGGCTGAGACACAGCTCTTTTCTGTTCATTGATGAAAAGCATTGTGAGTCACAGAGGGATTCTGTTGCAAATTCGATAAGCATTAGGGCCTTGAGTGTCACAAAAGAGTGGGTTGAATTAAAGATTTTCAGCCACTTTCGTGCAATAATGGCTGCAGAGCCAAGAGGACTAGCCAGATACTAGTGCAAATAAGATTAGGTTCAACAAGAATGGGAAAAGAGTGACAGCGGTAAGGGGAGGAGTTCTATGGCATCCTAAAGCCTTATTTACGTGGAAATTTACACACATTGGGCAAGATTGAGGCAGGATGGCAAACGGAGGAAGGGGCGAACTACCCCCCTCCCATTCAACTACACCCCAGCCCTACCAAAGAGACTACTGCATGTATAAGGCCAATTATTGCTCACACTTTTTGTCTTCTGCCCTGTCAAGGTTCCTTTTCCTTCAATTCTTTTTAACCATCGTGGAATGAGGTCAGTACTCTGTGATTGTCATTTCGTTCCAAATTCTTGAAATATTTTATTATTTACAAAAGATTTCCCTACTGACTTAGGACAGGAAAAAATATGAATGTGCAAACCCTGAGATTCCCAATAATAAAAATTTCAGTTGTCATGGCTTTCCTTAAAGATTATTCATAAAGGACCTTTGAAGGAAAATATTTAAGAAACATAGTTTAATTTGTTCATTTTTATTGAAGAGTTTTATTTTGTTTGAATGTGTATAAGGAATATATTTGTTAAAAATTCAGAAGAATACCACCAAAAAAAGCATAAAGACTAAAATGAAGATTATGTCTAATGTTACTGCTCAGTGTTATATTCTGAAGTCTATCTTTCCAAATTTTTTCTACACATACCCACATTCAGGCATACACCCATCAGTTTTAAATGTGATCAGAGTATTTTTCATAATCTGGCATGCAATCTACCTTTTTCACTATGTATAATATTGTGGCATCTTTTCATGTCAATGTATATAGATCTACATTATCCTTTTTATTTTTTATTTTTTTAAAGATTTTTATTATCTATTTATTTATGAGAGAGAGAGAGAGAGACAGGGGGAGAAGCAGGCTCCATGCAGAGAGCCTGACATGGAACTCGATCCTGGCTCTCCAGGATCAGGCCCTGGGCTGAGCTCTCCAGGATCAGGCCCTGGGCTGAAGGTGGCCCTAAACCGCTGAGCCACCCGGGCTGCCCTACATTATCCTTTTCAATCACTGCATTATATTCTACGGTCTAGGGCCATACCACCCTGAATGCACTCAATCTTATCTAGTCTCTGAAGTTAAGCAATGATGGATCTTGTTAGTACTTGGATGGGAAACCTTATGATTTTTAATAACTTTGTGTATTAGAGATAGTAACATTACCCTATAGAGACTGTAAACTCTGTAAGGGTCAAGACTATCTTCTTCAGTACCATACAGCCAGCCTTTAGTGTGATGCCTGACACAGAGCAGACACTGCCCATCATATACATTGAAAGTAAATTCTCCCAGTTTATGTTTCTTTTCATACTCTCTTAAAAATTTTTTTCTATCCAAAGTCTTTAAGCTTCCAATAGTAAAAATCTATTGATATATTCCCTTATGGTAGATGAATATTTGAGTCATATAGTTCCCATATGACAATTATAAAAATAACAACAAACATTTATATACACACTGCAAGTGCCAAGAACTGCTGCAAACACTTTACATATGCTCATTCATTTAATCCTTGGAACAAGTCTTTTGTCTAGTAGAGTATGTCCCAATCTGCCCCTGCCTAATTACTTGTCTTTTTAAAACATTTTGTAGCTATTCTTCTCAATCTCCTTAATTTTAATAAGCAATGATTTCATATTTTCTAAATCAGAAGGAGGAGGAGGGATAAAAGGAGATTTCTTACTCTCTCCCCTTTACCTCGGTTGCCCTCACTGTCCTCCCCAATGCATGTGTGCAATTTTCCCTTTACACAAATTATAGAATGATATACACACTATTCTGCATCCTGGTTATTTGATTCGCTTAATAAAATATCCAAATGCTCTTTAAAATCACTTTATTAGGGTGCCTTATTGGCTAAGTTGGAAGAACATGCAACTCTTGATTTCGGTGTCGTGAGTTCAAGCCCCATTCAAGAATATGTTATTTCTGTGTTTTTCTGACTTTCTTTTGTGTCCTTCTGTAGTTTTTAGTTTTCTCCTTATAAATCCTGTATATTTCTTAACTTTATTTCTGAATGGTTGGTCTTTTTAATCTTTCTCTATCTGATAGGCTGGAAGAAAATATCTCCCTTTTTTTTTTTTAACTTGCATTTACCTTATTACCAATGAGGTAATACATTTTCATACATTTTTTGGTCATTATAGTCTTTGTAAGTTGAACTTCTCATCCTTATACACTTAAAAGGTAGAGAAGGCTTGAGAGGGTCCCCAAGACAACTAAAATCATTGTTCCACACATGAAAAATTTAATTCATCATTCCCACAAAAGCAATTTGTCCACCTTACTTCTCTGTTTCTGTTAATAGGATCACAATTCCCTGTTATTCAGGCTCAGAATCATATAATCTTCTTTGATAACTTTGTTCCCCTTCACCCCTTATTTTATCTCATTGGCCTAAAGTAATTTTTTAAAATCTACTATTGCAATTTCCCTTGCTTCTGTCTCTTCCCTTTCATTGCCACAGGTTTGTTCAGGTTCTCTAACTCTTTGCCCAGAAATAGTGGCTTTCTGGTCTCCTCCCCTCCCTTCTCTTCCTTCTGCACCTGAGAAAGAAGAGATGAAGTCCAGACCCAATTATATTCCATTGTTAATCAAACTTGAATGGTATACCAGTGCCTCCTAAATTTGTCTCCCACCACTATTCTACTTTTTTTCTGCCGTTCAGCAAAACCAAACTACCTAATATTCCCAAAATATTCTCTATGATTTTCTGACTATACCTTTTCTTCTGCCATCACATGCACCTGGAATGTTCTTTTTTTTTTTTTCTTTTGCAAATCCATCATTTCCTCAAGGCTCATCTGAAACATCATCTCCAAGAAACCTTTCCTGTGATCTCCAACTCTTCTGAACTCCCAGAGTAACTATGTTTCTCTTAAACTACTTACCCTATTATTATCACCACTATAAATTGTTTAAGCAAAGAGAGTATGACCTATATGATGGTATGATGAAAAATCCTGGCATATGTGGTCAGAGGATCTGTTGAAATCCCCACTGTTCACTTACTAATTGCTTTAGATTGGGTACGTCATTTAGCCTCTTACCTTAAGATCTTTAGTTGTGAATTGGTGGTGGTAGTAATCATGTCTGTAACAAAAGAAGTTGTAAAGAACAAAGAATATAATGATGTGAAGAAAAAAACCTGTAAATTGTAAAACACTGTAAAATAAATAATGGCTTAGAATTGACACTTTTAGTGTGCCTTGAGTGCCTATTTGCATATCATGCCAATGTATCAAGGTGCCATATTCCACATAAGACAGTAGCAATAATTTTTAATAAGATTTTGCATCACAGTCTAACCTCAAAAATGGAAAGTGTTATTATTAGTTGGTTGAGAAAGAACAGACTTTTTAAACACTGGTTTTATTAAAGGTAAAAAAAAAAAAATACTGGACACCTATGCCCATGTTAAAAATGTGACATTGTTACAGATTGTAAACAATTGCTAATCATGCTGACAGAAATTTTTCTGAATGAAACATATTTTTATTAAAGAATCTATGATACACACACAAAAAAAGAATCTATGATACATGGTGACAGAGGGAGATAAAAATGAGATTAGCCATTCTAACTCCTGTTTTCAGGTCTAGTCCTGAGGCAAAGGGTAGCTGAGTAAACAAAGAAGACTGTTGATTTCCCGTGAACTTCATTGTTATCGTTCTCCTAAAATAAGTTTTTAAATTATTCATAGTAACAATGTCTGGTGCTTCTCCCCACAGTGGCATCACACAACACATACACACCATATTTCGTACACATAAGAGTATATGTACATATACCACCTTATCTATCCTAAAAGAGATAAGACAAAAATGGATGAGTGACTCTTTCTTCATATCACTGTCTTCTTTCCATGAATTTGCAATCTCTCATCCAACACTCTTACTCTGAGCAATAGACCTTGCTTTCTGATATCTGAAAGTTTAGAGGGCCCATAACATGGCTACCATCCTTCTCTTTCTTTTCTTTTCTTTTTTTAAAAGATTTATTTATTTATTTGAGAGAGATAGAGTGCACAAGCAATAATAGAGGGAGAAGGAGAGAGAATCTGAAGCCAACTTCACATTGAGCACACAGCCCAGTGCAGAGCCCCATCTCACAACCCTGAGAGCACAACCTGAGCAGAAACCAAGGGTTGGACATTTAACTGGTTGCGCCACCTAGGTAGCCCCTATCCCTCTCTTTCTAACCTTAAATTTTCTACATTGTCATTCATATTTCTTCATTTTTATAAAATTTTTATTGAAGTAAAAAAAATATTTAGTAAAGTGCCGAACTCACGCTTAATCTTAATGTATAGCTCAATAGGTTTTTTGCAGATGTTTGAATCCAAACAACCACCACTCAGATCAAGTTGTGAAACATTTCTTGTACCCCAGTAGACTTCTTCATAACTCCCCATAATCAAACTCCTTACCCAGTACCCTCTAGAGGTAACCACTATTCTGACTTAAATCACTATCAATTAGTTTTGCCTGTTCTTCACATGTACGGAATCATACAGTGTGTATTCTTTTGTGTCTAGCTGCTTTCTCTTCCCAGAATATCTATGATATTCATCTATTTTGTTCATCAGTAATTCATTCTTTTTACATATGTAACAGCTGTATTAAATATAATTCATATGCCATTACATTCACCCTTTCAAATTACAAAATTTTGTGGGTTTTGGTATATTCAGTTATGAAACCATCACAATACAAAATTTTAGGACATTTTTATCATCCCCAAAAGAAACCTTATACCTATTAAGCTACTCCAAATTCCTCCCATTTCTCCACCACCTGGCAACCACTAATCTACTTTCTGTCTATGGATTTGCCTATTGTGGACCATTTGTATAAATGGGAACAAAGAGTATGCAGTGTTTTGAGTGTGGTTTTTGTCAATTAACATATTTAAAGTTAATCCATGTAGTAGCATGTATCAGTGCCTCATTCCTTTTTATTGCCAAATACTATTCCACTGATAGAAATACCACATTTTGTTTGTTCATTTAAGGGTTTTGGAGTTGTTTCTACTTTTTGATTCTCATGAAAAATGCTGCTATAAATATTTATGTACACATTTTTGTGTGGACACATGTTCTCATTTCTCTCGAATATATATTTTAGTTTCCAATTTTGATGAAGCCCAGTTTACCTATTTTTTAGAAGTGACAAAAGAAATAATAGTGAATGGAGGCTGTCAAGTTCAAAATCTAGCGGATGAGCTGGTAGGTTGAAGGCCTAGGAAGAGCCAATGCCACAGTTTCAGTTCAAAAGCCAGTAGGGTGGAGAACCTGAAAGAACTGATATTCTAGTTCAAGTCAGAAAGCCATCTGCTGGAGAATTTCCCCTAGGTGGGGGAAGATTGGTCATTTATTCTATCAAGTGTTTATAATGATTGGAAGAGGCCCATCCACATTATAGAGGCAATCTGCTTCACTTAGAGTCTACCAATTTAAATGATAATCTCATAGAAAAACACCCTCACAGAAACACTCAGAATAATGTTTGGCCCAGCCAAGTTGACACATAAAATAAACCAACACAGTTGGGTCATAGAGTGGGCATATGTTTAGCTTTAGTAGATACTGCCAAAGAGTTTTCCAACGTGGATGAACCAATTTATACTCCCATCTGTAGTGCATGAAAGTTCAGGTTGCTCTCTGTCTTTCTCTGTCAACGCTTGGCACTGTTGGTCTTTTAAATTTAAGCCATTCTCGTAGGTAAGTAGTGAGTGATATGTCATTGTGTTTGTAATTTGCATTTCCCCAATAAGAAAGCATTTCCCCAATAAGAAAATATGTTAAACACTTTCCTAGGAACCTACTGGCCATTTGGAAGTCATCTTTGTAGAATACTTCTTCAAGAGTTTTTCCTCATTTAAAAATTGCATTCTTTGGTTTTACTTACTGATTTATAGAAAGGTTTTTTTTTTAAAGGTTTTTTTAAATGTATTCTGAATATGAGTCCATTGTCAATGTATGTACTGAAATACATTCTCTCTTCCTTACCACTCTCTTGATAGTGTCCTTTGATTAATAGAAGCTTTTTTTGTTTTTAATTTCCCATTTAGGTCTATGATTCATCTTGAATTAATTTTTATATATGGTGTGAGGTAGGAATGAAGTATCTTCTTTTTCCGTATGAGTAGCCAATTGCTCCAGCTCCATTTGTTGAAAATATTATCCTTTCCTCACTGAATTGCTGCAGTGCCTTTGTCATAAATCACATTCTATTTCTGGATTCTCTATTATGTTCCTTTGGTATATTCATGTATCCTTGTGCCAATACCACACTGTCTTAATTACGGAGTCTTATAATAAGAATTTAAATTTGGTAGTATAAGTCTTTTAACTTTGTTCTTCTTTTAAATTTATCTTGGATATTCTAGGCCCTTACATTTTCACATAAATATTAGAATCAACTTGCAGTTTGCATGCACATGCACGTGTGTGCTCACACACACACACACATTTGGGGACATTGTCTTCCTTTCTTACTTATTTTTGTCTCAGAAAATATCCCTTCCCCTAAAAAGTTCAGATTCTCCTTTTGTGCCTCTTAATTGTCTAGGTTTCTCTTGCACAGTCAAGCATCATCACCTCATTCCTGCACCTTCAATCTTTCACTGTCCTTTGAATTGTTCCCCTCAGCAGATAAAAGCTGCTAAATGTCTCTTATTTCCTGCCAAAGCAAAACAAACAAGCAAAAACAAATGTTTCTCTCTCTCTTTTTTAAGATTTTATTTATTTATTCACAAGAGACACAGAGAGAGAGAGGCAGAGACATAGGCAGAGGGAGAAGCAGGCTCCCTGTGGGGAGCCTGATGCAGGACTCAATCCCAGGACCCTGGGATCATGACCAGAGCCAAAGGCAGATGTTCAACCACTGAGCCACACAGGCGCCTGACAAATGTTTTTCAACCTTACATTTCCCCCAGTTTCTATGCTCTGTCTTTGTCATCTAATATTTTTAAATATATGCATATGCATTTTAATTTAAAAATTGCTGTAACATTACACAAAATGTGAAACACTCATTGCTCAACCGCTCCAAGACAGTTGTGATTATTTCATAGTATCTTTGTACACACATGCATGTATACTCTTTGGTGTTGTAATCTATGTGTGTTTTTGAGAAGTTTCCTATCTTCTTCTTTCACTTAATATTGTAAAAATTTTTCCATACTGCTCCATAATCTTAATAATTACTTTAAATGACACAATTAATTACACAATAGTATATTCATAAATTTTTGTTTCTTCCAATTTTTAGTCGTGTAAGTAAATATTCCTATAAACATGCTCATTCATGTAGCTCTCCCTTTCATGACTACCAAACCTTTTGAAAGAATAATCTGTACTTCATACTTCTACCTACCTATCTGCTCATTCTTTAACTCCTGAAATCCACCTGCTCCTACACTACTATAAAAAAAAAAAAAAAAAAAAAAAAACCTCTCTTAAAGGTCACAATGATCTTCTCTAGTCGGCAACCCAATGCTTCTAAGTCTACATCATCCTGAATCTCTTCATAGCACTAAACAACACTGTGATCTTTTTGAAACTCCATCCATTCTCCTTCATTTCTGTACTATATATAGCCCAATTTTGCCTACTTCTCTTGCTTTCTCTGCTTCTACTTCATCCTCCAGGGGTGTGTTGTAGACCCTCTCCCCTCCTCCTCTCCTTTGGCAATCTCATAGCTTCATTTATTTTCTCTTTGTTGATGACATCCCCAAGTTTGATCTTCTTTCTGAGCTCCAGTCCCATGTTTTTAGATGCTGATCATCTAGATAGATCTTTGGCATCTCAAATTAGAAGAACTATCACAAAGATCATCATCTTTCCTTCTACAACTTCTCTTCCTACATACTACAGTCATTTAGGCTTAAACCCTGAGTTATCTTTGACTCTCATCTCTTTGTCTTTGACTCCTCAATATTTGTTTCATCATATAAACCAGGAACTGTTTCATGAATGGGCATGTGATTTAATTTTGGCCTAGGAGATGGGGTGAGGAAGTGGCTCTGAAAAATATTTTCCCTCTTAAGAAGATCTCTCTTATTCCTCTGGACATTATGACTTTGAGATATGATCATTTGAACTGCCGTTATCATCTTGCCATTAGCCAGATAATGATGTCAACACCCAACACATCAGAGCAGAGATGGAAAGAACTTGGTCTTTGATGATATTATCAAACTTCTGGATCTTTTAAACCTGAAGTCTACTCTAGTTTATAATATCCAAATTTATGAGATCCAAATTTCCTTATTGTGTAATCCATTTTAAACTGAGATTTGTTACATGCCAGTGAGAACATCCTTACTGATAGACCACTTTACATCAATTCTTCATTATCTCTCATTTGGGCTATTGCAATGCTATGTGATCTTTACACATTCAAGTCTAATCTATTTCATATACCTACTGCTAGATTATCCTTCCTACTGAAATATTTCATCATGTCTTTGGTCTTGTCCAAAGACCTTTTGTAACTTCCTATTGCCTAGAGAATAGTTCAGACTCATCAGCTCAGCATTTGTGGTTTTATGTTTTACATACATCATATTATAGACACACAGAATTAAGCGTTATTCTTCAAATATGCCTCTCCCCTTCCTGCTTTCTTCATGTTTTCTTTCCCTGGAATACTCTTGTTCCACCTACTCCTTTCCATGTGCAATTTTTTTCTTGAAACTCTCCCTTCCCTACTTCCATCTCCGGCAAAGTAATCTCTCCTTCCCCTAAACTACTACGGTCGTTATTACTGTCTACCTTGAATTGGCATTATTTATATAGCATAATCTCTTCTACTACCAGTGCTGTCCCATGGAATCTTCTGTGAAGATGGTTAATGAGCATTTAAAATGCAACTGGTGGCCTGGATTTTTCATTTTGTTTCAATTAATTAATTTGAATGTAAATAGCTATAGGTAGGTAGTGGCCACTGTATTAGACAGCATAATCTTAGACTAAAAGGCTCTTGAATGTAGCACACGGATTATATCTTATCTCTGTAATAACCACAGAGAGTACCGGAAAGGCACAGTATGTTTTATTCTCTCTTATTTTCTCCACAGAGCCTTGTGGCTAATAGACACTGAATATCTACTGGCTCATTACATTTGGAAAACACATTTACCAAATGTAGTATATAAGAAGGGTTCCTAACTATTTTTATTCCAAATTCAAGTAGATTAAATAGGGGAGAAGGGTAAGCTGAACGGACAAAACTCTCACCTATTACTGGGAAACAATGGCTAGCTAGCCCAATGTAAAAGGACCTATTTCTATTGACCTGTTCACCTTTCAACTTTACTCTCTTAATCAAGCAGAGGAACTCTGCAGTTGAAAGCTCTTTGTTTTTTAAAACCTTTAATTTCGCAATATATTTCAAATTCAGTGAGAAACTGCAAGAACAGCGCAGAAATTTCCATATTCACCAGGTTTTAAAAATATTTATAAACATTTCTTAGAATTTAAAAATAATCCTGTAGTTGCCAAAATTTGGGGGAAGGGAGAGAGAATTAATTTTTAGTTGGGTATAGAGTTTCAATGTTGCAAGATGAAAAAGTTTTATAGCTCTGTTGTACAATAATGTGAATATACTTAACACTATTGAACTGCACACTTAAAAATGGTTCGGATGGTTAAGTTTTACGTTACATGGTTTATTTGTTTACCACACACACACAAAATACACACCACTTTCAAGCACAGGAACAGTTAAACCATCTTTGAAAAATAAGTTATAATTCTGGTATAGACTCCAAAAAATAAAACTTCCCTTATCCTCTGAATTGTTCTTCCAGAAGTCAAACTGTTTTTGTATTTTCAAAGCCTCACTTTTTAAAAGTCCTTCCCTATGGCTCATTTTGAACCCCTCGTTTTACAAGGGAACCCCTTTTTCATCATATTCCAACCTCAGTAGAAATAAAACTCTTTAATAAAAATAACCTAGATACAATAATTTCTAAATTTTATCAATGTATAGGTGCATGGGACACATGAGAAATGTGTATGTGTGCACGTGTGTGTTTGTGCATGTGTGATTTATTTTTTCTGAACCATTTGGGAGAATAGTCCATAATAATGTCCATTTACCTTTGATATTTCACTGTGTTTTCTTATGAATAAGGATATTCTTCGACATATACTCAGGAAATTTAACATTGATACAGTAGTTTTATCTATTCTGCAGTCCATATTCCAACTGCACCAATTATCCCCAATAATGTCCTCTTCTTTTCTTAAAAAGATTTTATTTATTCATGAGAGACACAGAGAGAAGGCAGAGACATAGGGTGAGGGAGAAGCAGGCTCCTCACAGGGTGCGGGATGCAGGGACCCAATCCCGGAACCCCGGATCACACCCTGAGCTAAAGGCAGACGCTCAACCCCTCAGCCACCTCCCAATAATGTCCTTTATTGCAATTTTCTCCTCCGGGAAAGGATCCAGTTCAGGGTCACATTTTGCATTTAATTGTCGTGCTTCTCTAGTTTCATTTATTCTGCAGCTTTTTTTTTTTTTTCATGACATTGACAGTGTTTTAAGAAAACAGGCCAGTTATTTTATAAGAATTTCTTCTTTATGGGTTTGTCTGATGCTCCCTCATAAGTAGGTCGAAGTTAAAGCACTTCAATGTATGTTTGCACCTATCATACTCCTAAGTTTATAAAGCATTGTTTCTATTAAAATATTTGTCTCATTAAATAAGTCTCTAAAATATCTTTGTATAAAATTCACAATTATACCATTTCAAAACCAATTGTTGGTTGTGCTTTTTTACTGATTTCAAAGACGAGGGGGAAATTTACTTAATAATAGATCCAATTTCTCCAAATGCATTGATTCAATTATTATAACATTGGGTATGGAAATAATTCTTCAGGCAAGGACTACTCAAAGTATCAAGGTTTGGTGATTTCTTATTACTCACCAGAGAATAAAACTATATCATATCCATTTTTTTTAACCCTATTTCTACATCTCTTAATGATATCAATGGGAGAGAAAATATTTAAATTGATATTGTAACAAGTACTTTCTTGGCTCTTACAATGAAGGTTTTTTGAAATGGTCCTTTATTCGAAGATTACAGGTATTTTTAAATGATGAATGAGGAAAAAGGAACTGAGAAAAGCTCTTTAACTGTATAGAAACCTGTACTTCTTAAAAGATATTTAAAAAAAAAAAGTCATTATAGCTATAGCGCTCATTCTGGAAACAAAAATAAAATGGTCCTTCAGGATTTTTCTGGGGAATAAGTAAGAATCGTTTCAAGGAAGAAACTGGCAGGGATATGGACATCTTGGACAGGGACAGAAAAATGCCGTAGTGTTTTGGACACCATGAAAGCACTAGAATCTTTAAATAAATATTTTACATTGTGAGAAATGTCTGAGTGTTAAACACGTTGTCTTTTTTTTTTTTCTCCTAGGGAAAATTAAACAAATATTTCTTTAAGAAGATAGAAACAAGTCTCCCCTTCTCCCCCCAAGTTGAAGTGTCTTTGGCTCTGCTTCTAGGACTTTCTAGGAACGTGCAATTAAAATAAAATCGAAACGACAAAACCCTTGCAGCATCTAGAGTTTTCTTCCGAGCGTTCTAACCCCAACCTCAGGAGTCCGAGGCTTCTCAGGTCTGCAAGGTGGGAGCGCCGGGGCTGCCGGGGCTCCCGCCGCACGCGCTGCGGGCGCTGCGGGCCGCGGCCGGGTCACGCCGTCAGCCGGCGGCCTCCGAGGGGGTGTGTCGCGGGCCCTCCGCCGCCTCCGCCGCCTCCGCCGCGGGCCCACCTGCTGCCCCCGGCTTCCCCCCCCCCCCCCGCCCCCGCGCGGGCGCCGCCGACCCCGGGCCGGTCCCGCTGCCCGCTTCCGGACGGGCCGCGCAGGCGGAGCGGCAGTTCTCGCCTCTCGGCCGCGGCGGGGCGGAGGACTTGCACTTTCTCCGCACGCGCGGACGCACGAACACGCACACGCACACGCACACGCACACGCGCCGCTCTGCAAAGTACGGGAGGTCGGCATTTAAACATGTAGGCTCGCGGGCTCTCCCCGCCTCCCTGCGACCGCGGCCCCTCTCGCACTGCCCCGGCGGCGGCCCGCGCCCGGCCGCGTCGCCGAGCAGCCTCCCGCTCCGGCCTTCGCGAGGCGGGCGTGGAGTCTGCGAGCGTCGGGGGAGGGGTGCAGGGCGGGGAAAGAGCATCCCCGCGCCGCCGCCGCCGCCGCCGCCGCCGGCCGGCTGGGGGAGGCCTCGTCACAGCCGCCGCCTCAGCAGCGGCCGCAGATCTCGCGGTGTTTGCCGGCGCCGCGCCGCCATATTGTGTGGCAGTATTTTGATTTGCACTGGGCTGGCGGAGCCGCGGCGAGAGCGAGCGAGAGCTGGGGGGGTGGGGGGAGGGCAGGCGAGCGCGAGGGGGGTGGGGGCAGAGGGAGGTAGGGAGGCCGAGCGAGCCGGAGTCGAGGAGCGGGGAGCGGGGAGCGGCGACGCCACCCAGCCCGCGGTTTTGATCTGCAGCGGCCGCCGGCGGGGCGACCCAGCCCGACCCCCTCTCCTCCCCTCCCCCTCAGCCACGAGCGGCGGCGGCGGCGGCGGCGGCGGCGGCCGGAGGGAGTTGGCGGCGGCGGCCGATCGGAGGGGCTGAGCGGGGAGGGAGGGAGGGCTGAGGTGTCCCCCCTGCCGGGTGGAATCGGCGGCGGCGGCGGCGCTGGCGGCGGCCGTGGTGGCGGAGGCGGCGGCGGCGGCGGCGGCGACGGTGGAGACGGCTGCCCTAGTGGGAGAGGCGGCGGCGGCGGCGGCCGAGGAGGAGGAGGGGGAAGCGGCGGCGGCGAAGGGTAAACGGACAGCTCTGCCGGGCCTCGGCGGGGTCCCCGGTCCCGGCTCTCCCCCCAGCTCCCCGCACCCCCCTTCGTCTGGAAGGGGCTCTGCCGACTCGCAGGGCCCTAGCGGGGCGCCCGCGTCTTGCTCTCAGCCTTCCTCCCTCCGCCTCCTTCCTCCCCCAGTGGCGAGGCGGAGTGGGAGGCCCCCCAAGTCCTCCCGACCGGGTGGGGGTGGGGAGCCTCGGGCCGGGCCTGGGCTCCGGGGAGTTAGTGGGGAGGGGGAGGGGGAGGGGGCATTCATTGGAGTCGGGAGCCGGGGAGAGCCCCGGGTAGGGGAGGGTGCCGGGGGGTGGGGAGGGCCCCCGCCTGCACCGGCGCCCCCGGCCCGCCCCTCCGGCGTGTGTGAGATGGGGGTGGGGGAAGCAAAACTCCTTTTTGGGGAGCCTTGGTTCGGATAAAGATGACTTAGCGAGGGTGTTGGGGAAGAGACTGAACGAGTTGTGCGGGGATCCGGGGAGAGCTGAGCTCGGTTCTCTTTGCAGCGCTGGTTTTCTGCAGCCTTCGGGAACTGGGGGAGCAAGCCCCGCTGTGACTGTGTGGCCCCGTGGTTTCACTGGGTCATCCCCGTGTTGTGCCCGCTCGACCTCCAGCCCCGAGATTGTGGTTGCAGCAGGGAGGCTGAGAAAGGGTGCGGGTGTTGCCGAACAGGTGACAGGTGTATCTTTCTGCTGCTGATGCTGTCGGATTGCTGGGGCAGAGCTGTATACCAAAGTTTCCGAGACCGTGCGAGTTTGTATTTATGTGTTTGGCCACGTTTCATTCCATATATAGTATATTTGAGATGTTAGGTTTCCATTCTTCGAGTCCGCTTAATTGTTGTGGAGAAATTCTTCAAATGCTTCTGATAAGAGGAGTTTCCAGGAGAGCGGCAGCTTCATGGGGGGGGGGGGGGGTTCTCAGTAGTTCATGAAATTCAGGTCCCCACTGCGAGGCTGTTTTCCAGGGCCTTTTATTCACTGGAAAGTTCTTGAACGCTAAGGTCGTTTTGGAGGCAACAGTGAGGCGGTATAATTTTGCATCCATTTTGTCTGTTTTAGGTAAGTTTGCAAAGTGTCAGATTTTAGGGGCAGGTTGATTCACTTTTTATAAAAGGAACTGGTCTGTGCTTTAGCTCACTCAAGAAAATGTTGCTCATTATGCAATATCAGATTTGGCTGGGAGTTTTTGGTGGGCATGGAACAGAATTTTTGCTTTCAGTTTTTACACTCTTAACTGGTTGCCACACTTTTCTTCGTACAGTAGCAGAGTACTGGCACCTTGTGTCTGTGTGTGTGACAGTGAAATTGTGATTGGTTTTAATAAACCCTGCAGTTTGAAACTTTAGTTTTGAAACCATTGCATTTTCTAATAAAGGAAGACATGCTTTTCATCTTATTGTATGTTTTGGCTGAGCACTTAAATTAGAAAGAATGGAAGGAATTGTCAGTTAAATGAGCTACAAATTAAAGTAGGGCCAAGTTGGTTTAAAAGGGATCCTGAAACATTTAAAAATGTGTATGGAACAAATATATTGAATGATGGTACTCTCAGTGTGTTAACAGGAAATAGAGCAAAAATTCCAGTGATTCAGAACTTCTGTTGGGTTTTTTTTTTCTTTTTTTCCTTTTAAACTAATCAGTTTCTAATATAGGGTCTTATGATTTAAATATTTAAAGGATCAACTGAAAGTTGAATGCGTTAATTAAATGAGTAAGTCACTCACTGAATATACTCCATTATTTCATTTTTTTCTCTTGGGTGCATGGAATAACTTTCTGAGTTAGAAGGTATTCTCAAAGGATACTGGTGAACTGCCACCATTCACCCCTCTTTAATGAACTGTCCAATAGTAGAGCCTGTGTTTTTGTAACTCATTAAGAAGTGAGTAAATGATAGGAGTCTCATCTGATAACTGGTTTCCTGAAAAATATATTTTGACCTAAAGCAATCCTGTTTGATTGAAGTAACATCTATATTTGGTCCTCTTTTTAGTAGAAAGGAATACTTGCCTTCAACTACGCATTGTTTTAAGATTTGCATACAATTATTACATCGATGAGGTTCTTAAACTCTGCAGATTAAGTAGACACCACCCAGATCCCCAATTATGTTAATGAGTATTTCCTCATTAGTATTAGTAACATGGATAACTATCTTAACATGATTAGTCTGTTTCTTGACAAATAAAAACTTATTCTGTCATTTTCTCTGTAAGGAAAATTCTTTTTTCAAAATACCATTCAGGATGAAATGTACACATTATGTCTCTGAACATACTGCATTTTGAAAAATAGGTGTAATACAGACCATTCACATGAAACTACAGTTTATGCTAAAAATTCCTTGAGGGATGTCTGAATTTTCTAAACATTTTTTAAGATACATAAACCAATTAAGACTAAAAGTTTATTTATTTTTAACAATCATCAACATACTTTGAGAGAATTTTGGTCTTTTATAGATCTTTTGGGAAAAAGTGTCTGATAATCTTTCCAATATGTAAAATTCATAAGTTAAACTGTAATTCAGAAAGGCTTCAATTCTATTATGTCTCTACCTGGCCAGGCTCCCATGACCCAGAGGAGAATAGTAGTAGCACTTTCCTTTGTTTTACTTATGTCATCTTTATTTGATCCATCTGAGATTGGGACTGTCTGTAATAGAAGAGTTACAAGGTAATTACAGAGGCAAATTGGAGATTGGGGCAAAATAGTAATAAGGAGAAGAAGATAAGGGATTATTAGATGAACAATTTTAAGTAGCTGGAAATAACGTAGATGTGTATAGTGGTGGCTAGGAAAATGATCATGTTGAACTGTACCAAGGAGATTTGCTCTGAATTTTTTGATAGACTCTGACCATATGTATGTCATCTTATTTTAAACCCTCTGTATCAAAATGGTAAGGATTTGGGAGACATTGAAATTAAGTGAAATTTAAATGTATATACGTTCATATTATTTACCCCTGGCTCCTATTGAGAAAACACTTAGAGTAGTTTAACATTTCATTTCTTATGATTCTGGTCCTATAAAATCAAGGACACTAGCTTAATCAGAAAGCTAAAAAACCCAAGGAAGTACTTCAAGGGATAGGTAGCTACTATTGTACTTCCACCAACCTGTGATCTTGATAAGAGTCATAGGTTAAGAATGGCTTTCTTTTTCTTTGTTTTCTAAATATTTCCATCCCTCAAAACACAATGTTTAGTACCAAGTAATACCACTGGCCTTCTGGCATTAAAGTGAAGCATTTCATTTAGACTTTCACTCTGATTTTTTATTGACTCATTTTACCAAATATGCTTAGTTTCTAATTTCTTAATCCTCAGAAAAGGAATGAGCACATTCATACTGTTCAAAGCACAGTAAAAAAGTGTCAGCTGGTAAGTTGTTACTTCAGGAGATCCAAGTCAGAATTGCCACAAACTAAAATCATCGATACTAATATCAATAAAACATACCTATGAAAATCAATTAAAGTTTAGGCACTTAAAAGTGTATTTGTTCAAAATATAATTTATATATATATCCCCTATCTCTTGATGTTTGATAAATTGCTGAATGTCTTTTTGATTTGCTTAACATTTTTAGGTAAAACTTTAATAAATTTATTACATTTCTTATCATCTGTTCCAATTCAAAATTTGATTATCAAGGGAACAAAGAAATTTTTTTTTACTTTTAATAACAATATCTTTTTAGTGTTTCTTTCATAGTAAAGGAAAAAAAAAAACCCTGATATTTACTAAATGCCTACTGGATGCCAAGCTTTCATTCACCTCACAAATATTTATTGAGCACTTACTATGTGCCAGGGACCTTTGAGGTGTTGGAGATGGCAGCAGTGACTGACAGACAAAATTTCTGTCCTTATATAGTTTACATTTTAGTAGTGAAAGACAAATGAGTAAAATGTATGTCTGGGATGAAAAAGTACTGTGGAGAAAAATAGGAAAGTTGGTTGGAGAATAGACATTGTTTACTTGCTGTTTTCAGAACTGTATTATCAATATTATCCTTGATTTCAAAAACAAGTTACATTATACATAAATTTTTTCTTGAATATACTTTATAACTTGCGAACACAATTACGTTTGTACTTTCGAGTTACAGTTTCCATTGATGGCAGTTTCCTTTTGTTAGTACTTGAGAAAACTGCTCAGTAGAAAATCTGGAGACTGCTATTCTGATTTTGCCACTGACTAGCTCTGTGATTTGGAGAGGATTACAATTATAAATTACACATTTTGTGTCAATTATCTGATATGTAGAAGGAGTTCAGTAAATTGTAACATTTTTGTTTACACAGTATGTGTCAATTATCTGATATGTAGAAGGAGTTGAGTAAGTTGTAACATTTTTGTTTACTGTTTATTGGAAAGTTCTGTCAAACAGTTGAAATCAGTGACCCTTCCAAGAAGCTTTCATAACACTGTGGGGCATTGTTTAGTATATATTTCATTTGAACCAAATCTTTCTTGTCTGATAGCATAAGGTTAATTAAAATGCATCTGTAACTTATAGTACTATCTGGGAAATTGGTACAGTTGTCTAGTCAGTGTGATATTGGGTGTAAACCTACAGTGTTTTTCTGGTGACAGAACATTGTGACAGTCCTTATCACTTAGGTTGATGAGCTGGATCTGAGCATTTTGACAAATACAAATACTGTGGAAGATTTCAACTTACACAAATACCTAATGAAACAGTACAGCCTGGCATATTTTAAGTATTTGGTAAATGTTCACCTTTTTCATGATTTATGACTCCTTTATTGTGTGAAGAGGTAATCCAAAGAATTCACAAAGTATTAAGGAAAACTTTTATAAAGATAAGAGTGCAGATTTGGTGTTTTTTTGTTTGTTTGTTTTTTGAGGGAAAAGTGGAATAGCCAATCAAATTGCAGGGTTTTGGGTTTTGTTTTGTTTTTTTTTTTTTCCGTTTTCTTTTTTATTCTGGAAGGTCACTAACTGAGCTTCTCAGGGACAGACTGAGCTTATTTTCATTTCAGTCTTGACTTCACCATATCATCAGTGGCTGGCCTCTGCTTAAGAGCTCAAGAAATACTGTGTGTTAAATGTTGAATGGTTCGTAGTTTTCCTGTGTATCACAACTCATTTTGGTGGTAAGCCACTTCTGAGTTTGAAAAGTGACTACTGGACTTAAGTCTTTGAATCTCTAGTTTAAGTATAGACTAAGATGTTAGGCAAAGTCTTCCAAATGCTATTTTTTTAAATCTAGCCAACAATTTGGAAAAATATAGAAACTGAAAGGAAGAAATCAATTCTTTGCAGCTAGATTGGCACTTACTAGCCTATTCCTATGAAGTTGTTGACAGTCAAGTGAAAAAGTAAATAGCAGTGTTTATAAGAAGAATAGAAAAAATAATTTATGCATAATTATAAATTCATAAAATTAAAAGACAAGTTTATCTTTCTCTTTAAGGCACTTTCAGTGAAACTGTAGATTTATACTGGCTTTAAATTAAATGGCACAGTCACGTTTTTACATTCTTATGATGTGGGGAATATTGGTGTTTTCACAGAAGAAACATCCCACTCCACCCTACTTTAACAGTAATCATTTTTCATATGTTTACGTCTTAATATCAACTTTTTCCTGTTTTGTGGCAAGTTATCCTCTGCCTAATGAATAGTAATTTTAGCTTTCTTAAAACCTAAGATTTCCTCAAGTTCTGAGGCATTTAGTCATTTATACAAAGTATTTCTTGGCTTTAAAAAAATGTTCTTCAAAGGTATATAGGAGCAAATTGCTTTATTCAAATATGGTATGTTACAATACTGTTTTAGAAATGAGATAGAAATATATACAATTGAGTATTTCTATATTCTTGTGGGGTTTTGTTTGCTTGTTTTGAACTGTAACCTACCACTAAAAAGGGATACTCCTACACAGTGTCAGTTTGAGTGGTTTCAGAAAGCAAGTCTCAATTTATCCACAAACATGTAGAACATAGATGAGGGCATTGTAAGAATCTGTAGTATTTTGACTGTGTTCTTAAAGAAAATGGCATTCTTGTTTCCCTTAAAAAAACAAAAACCGTCTGACCTACTATAAGTCACAGAAGCCAAATAATAGAGGTTGGGAACGTTCTACAGAGAGAGAAATAAGAGTAATGTAGAATTTAACAAAGATTTTGGTGGAAATATGTGAATACTGGTTGTTACTAATAAATTATTCAAAAGAATTAATCCATCAAAGTCTGTGATGCACTCCCCCCCACTCAGTCTTGCCAAAACAGTAAGTCAAAGCAATGCCACATTCCTAGATACATTACAGAGATTAGTGCTACCGTCAGTAGTCTTGAACATTTCTAGAGGGTAATTCTGACTATTTAACTTGCTTTTTTGGCTGGTGCAGAAGATAGGTTCTGGGAGAATGACAGCAAATTATTGCCCTTTCCCCCAAAAAATGTGTGGAAGAGTCCTTTTGATTACCAAATTCTACCTATCCCCTGGTACTTCTAATCTGAATTATTAAATAATAGTTACTTTTTTAGCTTAAAGTTTTTCTCAACATTTATATTAAGGGGAAAAAAATTTTGGCCCTTTTTGGTGTCAGCAAAACTGAGCACATCACAGATTTGCTTCTTGTCATTTTGCCAGCTGGGCAGGCCAAAGATACTGCCTGTTTGATCAGTATAGAGCCAATGGCGATTCACTGGGATGATTTTCCATTCCCTATCAATGAGAGAAAATACCTGCCAATACAAAAGAAAACTTGAAATTGGTAACTTGACCTTGCAGAACATGGTTCTCACACCAGGCAAGTTTTGCTTAGTCAGACAAATCAACAAAAACAGTAATTCTGTTATGAACTAGAGAGAGAGGAGTTGAGGGGAGTTTACCTAGTTTTAATTGTCAGCAACTGAAGAAAGTATTACTTTGATTTTGAGTTGGTCTCTCTTAACTTGTCACCTTGTCAGACAAAGTAATTTTAGTTACTTCAATAATATACTCTTCTGTAACTAAATATCTTAATTTTACCATGGTGAGGTTCAGTGAGGTCTAATAAAAGACCTGCGCTTTAAAGTCAGATGAGGGGATCCCTGGGTGGCGCAGCGGTTTGGCGCCTGCCTTTGGCCCAGGGCACGATCCTGGAGACCCGGGATCGAATCCCACATCGGGCTCCCGGTGCATGGAGCCTGCTTCTCCCTCTGCCTGTGTCTCTGCCTCTCTTTCTCTCTGTGACTATCATAAATAAATAAAAATTAAAAAAAATAAATAAATAAAGTCAGATGAGCCCCTAGTCAACCTCTGGGTTGTATGTATAAACATATATCTGTAAGTATGTGCCCTTGTATGAATGGCTCAAACTCTTTGAGCCTAGCACTTACTTTAGACAAATATGTATCTAATAGCTATCTTGAATGGTAGTTTTAACTACATTATCTGTATTTTTTGTTACTTAGTACTGTACCAACATGGAACCTGGTGTAAGCATAAATAAACGGTCAAAATGCAAAATATATTCTATGTAATCCTGTACTTTTCAAGGCAGCTTTTCTTCTCTAACTTTCTCATGTCAACTTCATATTGAGTACCTTCTATTTAGTTAAGTTTAATTTTTTAAAGTATTAATCTTTCAAATAGAACAAGGCAAATTCTTGTAGTCACATTAGACATATAGCTTGAATCGTTAGAAGTAGTTTTGCATTCAGAATTTTGCTTTGTTAGATTTTTTCTTTCAGAGTACTTATTCACTTTATTTTTCCTCAACAAATAGAGTGAAAAGGAAGTAATTTACCTACTGTTTAATTTATTGTTACTCTTTAGAACAAGGATGAAATAAACAGAACATCACCGTTATTTTTTAATCACAAAATAAATGTCTAACTTCTTTGTATTTTCCTTACCCTTTCCTGTGAAGAACCTTACATTTTCAATTTGAAAGTAGTCCACACTCATTATTAAGTTCTTTCTAATGAAAAGCATTAGAAAATTGGCATGGATCATATTTGAAAACACCTTAAATATGAGGTTAGATATAATACCATTAAACTTGTGCTAATTTATATAAAATGATCTTTGTATCTTTTCTGTTTTAAATTCCTAGTTAATTTTTTTTAGTTACTTCAATAATACTCTTCTGTGTCTGTAGGGATATAGTGCTAAGTTTCTTGATGTTTATTACTGGATTAACTGTGAATTTTTGTTTTGATTTTTTTTCCTAAAAGTTTTTTTATTTTAATCTATTGAGTGAACTAATGTGATTGTTGTATTTTGCTCTGCCAATTAGTATTAAGTGCTATCTGCATAAATAATATCTTAACCATATTAATAAATACCATCTGTTTATTGATTGCCCAGTAAGTAAACTTCAGAAGTATCCTTGGTATTCTAAGTAATACAAATAACTTATTACTAAAATATAATTGTAGTTACTGTTTAAACAGAATGAATGAATGAATGAATGCATAAATAAATAAATGCCTGCACTTTAACAAGTATGTTTAGAACGTTTTGTAGTATGTATATGAAATCTCTAATCCTAGAGGTAGTAGATACACTTTCGTCTTACGCACGTGCAGTTTTTGTGCAGTCTGTAAAATAAAGCCAGAAATACAAAGAATGGAAATCTAGCCATTAATCATTAGTAACATTATTGCAGAAAGGATTGTGAAGTATATATTTTTTTCAGTATTGTTTCTATACCTAAATAATTTTTCTTTCAGCAAGTCCGAATGTAGTGTATAGGATTATTTATATACACACAAGTTCCATTTTTGTTTTCCTCAAATACCATTATTTGGAAAACTTAACATGTTTTTAGAACTTTTCAGATGGGTCACTTGATGCCAGTAATTAGGTCAGCAGATTAATTTTGCTTTTTTGCCCTTTGCAAGAGAGCTAATCTTCTATGTAGCAAATCAGTAATCAGTTGCATAAGAATTTAAATTGAAGAATCTTCCCTTTAAACATTCATTACATTCACATTTGTGGTATAAAGATAGATATGTGGGCTGTCCTGTCCTGTCTTTTATGCTAGCATTTCCTGATCATAGGTTTTTATTGGTGCTAAGTCATCCCTAGAAAATAGTTATAGAGAAGATAGCAGTTAGGCCAAAAAAAACACTTGCTTTTTGAAGGGAATTCAGAGCACAGTGCATGTTCCATTTTAATCCATTGAGCATATTGTACAGCTACTTGGCTAACTTTTAAAAGGCAATTAGTGACCTGATAAACATGGATGTTTTACTCTTTGGAACTGAAGCAGATGTATGTAGGCATCACAGTTAAGTAGTTGGTAGAATTGAAGAGAAAAGGTACCCAAGGAGATAATCTAAGATACCATTGTCAAACAAAAGTTGGTGGAAATACGAGTACTGTGTATTTGCATTGAGAGTAACTTGCTCTTTTCCTTGGAACTAGCATTTATCTGAATGGTACTTGACTAAGGTACTGTTTGCCACTTTATGATGATTTTCTAAGGAAATGGAAAAATAAGCTTCCATTTCCACATGGAGGATTCTGCTTTTTTACATAGGAAAATGTATTGACATGAAGGGTTGAGCTTGCTGACTTGTCTTTCTTTCATTTTTGAGGTTGTTTTGTTTTTCAGGGTTTTTGTAGGTGAAGTGATTGGTTGGCCCAAGTAAGACACCCTCATTCTCTTCAGGAGATTTTCCCCTCATGACCAATGGCATGAAATTATAGGATCAGTGTTCAAAGCCATTCCTGTATGTCTGCAAGCAGAACAAGAAGTACTCTTTTGGGGAAGGTAGTTGGTTCATGGGAAAATTGAATGGATGATCTTAGCCAAACCAAGCTATAGGATTAGTACCTCAACTTTTATAGTCAGGCAATCAAAAGAATAGAAAGAAACTCCACAGAGTTTGTTTCAGATGCCTTCTATGATATACTTGTGGAAAACACTGGCTAACCCAAGGACTCATTCTTCCACAGTATCTCATCACTGCATTATTTATTAGTCAACCTAATTCATTTATCCAGTAGTTTTGAGTTAGTTTTGAGTTTCTGCCATGTGTTAGGTACTTTGCTAGGTGAAATGGAAAGATTAATAAGATACAGTTCTTGCCTTCAACAGACGTGTATACAAACTAGTATGCTATTCTGTAACAAATGCAGCAATAGTGTTAAACGTAAAACCCTTAAGGAATCTATAGGAGGGAGTGTCTGACTCAGTGAGGGATAAAGGGATACAGAGGGAAATCTTCATGTGAAAGGTGATATTTAATTTGAGGGTATGTCAGATTAGGAGTACAAGCTGGGAGAAGAGAGGCTCTTTCTGCCAGAGAAAACAACATGTGTGAAGGATGGAGGGAGGGAAGTGCACACACCTTCAGCAACTAAGTAGTTTCACCATGCATGAGCACTAATGAGTTAGTAAGAAATGAGGTGGAAAATTAGAAGACAAAATGAAAACACCTGTGTGTTCTGTAAGGTAGATTTGCCTTCAATCTACAAATGATGGAAGGCTGGTGCTTAAATTAACATTCTAAAAAGATATTTCTGGATGCAGTTTACAGAATATTTAGAAAAGAGCCAGGCTTAGAAGGGAGGGACAGGCCTTATAACCATATATTTGGATAAGGAACTGGATTAGTGAATTAAGGCAATGATTAAAGAAAAGAGTAGGTAATGAATTTGAGAAGAGAATACGGAGTGTGAAATAAAACAAGGTAATGATCACACATGCCCTGGCTTGAGTACCTGAGTGCATGGTGTAGTGCCTGCCATTTACAAATGTAAGAACATACCAAAGCAACAGCAGGTGAGGAATTTGAGTTCTTTTTGTTGGTTTCAAGGTTCCTAATAGAAAAGAGCAGTGAGATACCACTTTATTGGGGAGAGACAGGGAAGTCTTCTCTGATTAGACATTTGAGTAGATACCTGATGAAATGACAAGGGAAAGAACTTCCAAATAGAGGCAGTAGCAAGCACAGAGGCCTTTAAGTGGGGGCATGCTTGCCATATTCCAAGAGCAGGAAAGCCACCACACTTGGAGCTGAGAGAAAATGGTAGATGAGATCCAAGTATTCATTTCAAGTAGTGTCTTTAGATAGTAGTAAAGAACTTAGATTTTTTTGAGGATGTGATAAGAAACAGTGAAGGGTTTTAAGACATGATCTGTTTGCCTTTTCTCCTCATTTTATAGAACATATGTTTGCATTGTGTATATATGGCTTTTGTTAAGTCTGGGAACTCATTGCTTAACCTGCAATCCCAAATTTTCTTCTGTTTTCTTCTAAAAGTTTTCTAAAAACTTTACATTTTGGATGCACTTAGCACTCTGTGACCCACTTTGACTTAATTTTTATTGAAGATGTGAAATTTTGATTCAGGTTCATTTTTGTCTATGGATGTCCAGATTGTTCCAACACTGTTTTTTGAAAAATTATATCCTCCTTCCATTGAATTTCTTTTGTACATTGAATTTTTTGTCAAAAATCAGATGATAGTGCTTCTAAGGGTCTATTTCTGGATTCTCTGTTCCACTGATCTTTGTGTCTGTCCCTCCACTAGTAACTATCAGTTGTAGCTATAAATAATAAGAATTAAAATCAGATGGTGAAATTCCTCCAGTTTAATTCTCCTTTTTTCAGATTTTTTCTTAGCTACTTCAGTTCCTTTCCATGTAAAAGTTATAAAATTTTGCAGAAGTCCTGGGATTTTGATAGGAACTCCATTAAATCTATAGATCAATCTGAAGAAAATTTGCATTTTTATTTTGTTGAGTGTCTCAGTCCATGAACATGGTATATCTTTCCTTCCAACTAGGTGGTCTTTGATTTCTTTCATCAGCATTGTGTTTTTGCCAACACACAAACCTTGTACATGTTTTGTTAGACTGCTACCTATGTACATTTTTTGGAGCAATTATAAATGATACTGTGTTTTTAATTTTGGTTTCTAGTTGTTGCTAGTTTATAGCAGTATGATTAATTTCTGTTAGTTGACCTTCTATCCTTAGACCTTGGTAAACTAAACAATTTTAGAAGTTCTTTTGTGGATTCCATGGATTTTCTAATGTGTCTGTTTTATTTCTTCTTTGCAATCTGTATGCCTTTTATTTGCTTTTCTTGCCTTACTGCTCTGGCTAGTACTTCCACTGTTGTGTGGAATAGGAATGATGAGATCAGAAAGGCTTATATTGTGCCTGATCTTAGGGGTAATGCATTCAGTTTTTCACTATTAAGAATATGTTCTGGGATCCCTGGGTGGCGCAGCGGTTTGGTGCCTGCCTTTGGCCCAGGGCGCGATCCTGGAGACCCGGGATCGAATCCCACGTCGGGCTCCCGGTGCATGGGGCCTGCTTCTCCTTCTGCCTGTGTCTCTGCCCCTCTCTCTCTCTCTCTCTCTCTCTCTGTGACTATCATAAATAAATAAAAAATTAAAAAAATATATGTTCTGTAGGTTTTTTGCAGATGCTGTTTATCAGATTGAGAAAGTTCTCTTTCAAGTTTAAGAATTTTTATCATGACTGGGTATTGAATTTTATCAAGTGCTCGTCCTACATTAATTAATAGAATCAAATTTTTCTTCGTTAAACTCTTAAGTGCTGGTAACTTTTTAAAGATTCACTGAGGCTGCTGTGTAGAATAAACTATGCGGGTGGGGCAAAGATATAAGCAGGGAAACCATATTGGAGATTATTGCAGTAGTCCAAGTGAAAGACGATAATGGCTACTTGTGTGGGCAGGAATTGCTGATGAATTGTATCTGAGGTATAAAAGAGAAGTCAAGGATGACTCCTAAGATTTTTGGCCCAAGCAATTGGAACTATAGAGTAGCTGTTTACTGAGTTGAAGAAGACAGTGTGGTAGCAAGTAGATGATTGCCTGGGCTGGGCAACCAGGAGTTTTGTTTTTGAGTATGTTAACTTTGAAAGGCCTATTAGACTTATAAATATCAAGTAGGTGATATGATATACAAACTAGAATTCCAGCAAGAGATTTACATTAGAAATAGAAATTTGGGAGTTATCAATTGAGTTGATATGTGAGAAATTATAGTGATATTTATTAAAAACGGTATTATAATATTTTTCTTTTTATTATATTTATTATATTTGTATATATTTATTATATTTATATATACCATATTTTATTCTAGCATTTTTCTTTATGGCTTATTAGCAAAAATGCTGTATTTTCTGCCACATGAAGAACTTTGTTTCAATTTGGATTGGTTCTGTTTATCAGCAGACTGTGTATCTGACATTAAGTGCACCAGAAATTATGAGATTAGGGGATATATATTTCCTGTAATAATGTATTTAACTGCTTATTTGGTGAGAAGATGACTATAATAGTAGTATAGGCACATGTGTCTTACTTATTTTCAGAAATTGGTCCTAAACCTTTATAAAAGAAAGTATTTCCATGTGTATTGTGAAAAAGCTTTGACACTATTATTTAAATGCCTTATAGGCTTTCTGTGGCAATATTTCTCTTGGGGGTAAAAACAGGACAGCCAGAGAGACAGATCAAAAACAAATACTAAAAACAGGGATGCAAAATATCTAGCAAGGAAGAGACTGTGTCTATTTAGACCCAAATATAAATCAGTAAAGGGAGAGGCTGAGCCTCAATTTAGATAATTGGTAAAAAGACAGATCTTCTGAATTCCATTCAGGTATATTTACTTCATATAAACGTATTTCAGAAAGTATTTTTTAAATGCCACAGTCTTTTCTGTTGTAAATGATTAATATTTTCTTATTGATAATTTTTCTATCTCTAGCACTTTTAGTTCCTCTATAGTAGGATTTACCACATTGTGTTATAATATTCTGTTTACTTTCCAGTGTCTCCCACCAAATGTAAGTTTTTACAGCAGTAGTACAATGCCTTAGCACTTAAGCTCTCTGTATTTGTGAATAAATGAGTGAACTCACACACTCAGCTAAAATTTAGAGCTAGTAACCTTGCTTGGTTTTGAAAGTTAATGAGTTTTTGAGATTCCAGAGTATGAGTTAAGGTCATATGTCACTTCCGAGTACCTCATTTTGAGCTGATGCTTTCAAATGAACATTTTATTCTACAGAATGCACATAGCAACAGTACTAAACCAAAGTTAGTGAGGTACATATTTGCTTTTTGTTATCTGTTCTTTTTTTTCCTTGTGGTAATGGATTTATACAAAATCATCTCAACTTTGGCCCAGACATCTTGTGCTAAGTGGGCACACATTGCAAATAGTAGGCTGGGCTTAGAGTTTAGCCCGTAGTAGTATGTCTCATAGAAAATTCCCTGTGCACATTTTAAAAATCTTTTACCTAGTCCTCCCCATTTCCAGGTAGATGGTAGAGTTACAGGCCAAGCTTCTCGTCAGTAATAATTATACTTTATAATTTATTCCTTTCAGCTTTACAAGACAAACATACCCTGAGCCTTTATTGTTCCAATGCAGATTTAAGTACCCTGAGAACATTTATTTTTGCAGCCATGGTATTTTATTTCTAGATCCATAGTGTGTACATGTATGTGAATATATATGTGTGTGTGTGTGTATGTATCTATATATATGTATATGTCACATTAGTCCATAACAGATTAATAAAGTTTATAGAAGAAGCTGTCTCTGATATTGTTGATGCAATAATAAATGCTTATAAATGTTAGCTGTTTATAGAAAATATTTTATATTATAAATTAGCTATAAAATTATTACCAAAATAATGAACTTAAAGCTCTAATCATTATTGTTATGCTTATTTTCACTTGGCTTTCTTGACCCCACTCTTTCCTGAATTTTATCTAACTCTTCTGATTCTTCTGTTGTTAAGTTCTTGGTCTTCAAGTCTCTTTTCCTGCTTATACCGTTTCTGTAATTCCCTAGGTCATTGCCCCCACCTTCTACTGAAACTCATTACTGTATGATTCTACAAATCCTGTTAACCTCTCTCAGGGAGAAATGTGAGTGATTTAGCTGTTTTAAGAGCTGGAGAATTTGTTATCACTATGAAATAACAGCTTAGGAAGGTCTAAGAGTAGAATAAGCCACCAGATAAGAGACTGTTGTGTTACTGTGATTGTCCAGGTATCAGATACCTGAACAAGGGCACTCTGGGTATAGAGAAGGGGATGAACACAAGAAATATTTGTGGGAGTAATCAGTGGAACTTGGCTATTGATTGTATATAGCAAGGAAAACAATTGAAAACCCTGAAATTGCCAGCTTCAGAATCATACTTTATTATTAATAATTGACATCGAGGTCCATTATTGGTTGGGAGGCAGTGAGATAAGTTTTGGACAGGATAACTTTGGGTTCCTAGCTTGGCATTGTCAGGCTGTTAGTTTTACTTGTTCCAGTCTGTCTACACCCAGCCCTTGCTAGCCTTCCCCCTCACTCACTCTGAATGTTATTGCTATTGATCTAAGAACTTCCCTATAGGAAAAGTAGCTTCTTTTTGGTTACAATCAATAGTAGAAATTGTAATGTGTGGAACATAATTCCTTGTTTCCTACCCACATTGCCATTCTCTTCTTTTAACCCTTCCCTCTAGAGAAAAAGATTATTTAGAATAGTATTTACCACCATCACTACTACAACCTCACCTGACACCCATCCAACCTCTGGGATATTGGTACATAAGTCTGTATATTTTTTAAAATAAATGAATCAACTTAGTAGAGATCTTTGAAGAAAAACTTTGTGAAGTATTCATGATTAAAACAATCAATGAGTAGAGTAACACTCATTCATCTGGTTTCATTAGGTAATAAATATGGTATATAAGATAACTGAAACTTATCCCAAAATGTTTTTTAGATTTTGTGAACAGAGATTTTTATATTATATATACACTATGTAGGTTTTACACACATATATATACATGTATGTGTGTGTATACATTAAATAGCTCCAAATATGTTTCTTTATAATGTTTTACATGAGATTTACTACATTCTGAAATAGGGACATTCGCCTTGCTCCACACTTAACCTGTTGTGAAAGATAGAAATAGCTTTTTGTTTCAGAGCTTCAGAATGAAAGTCAGGAGCCCTAAGTTCTAGTCCAAAGTCTAACAGTAAATTCCTGTGTGAGATATTTTGGTTTTTTTTACCATTGAATTGGTGGAAAGTGGAATAGTGCCTGGCATGTAGTAGGTGCTTAGCAAATATTTTTGAAACAAATCATTGTCTTATGTCTACTTCACTCCTTTTCTGATTTATCACTTGGGACTTCTTTACTACCTAGTAAATAAGCTTCTGAGTTTTTAATATAATAGGAGTATCTAGGTTTTGATTGAAGTGAACTATTAAACTTAATTTATATCGTCTTTTAGCTGTTTAGTGGAATTTTTGGCCTTTTTGATGTGTTTTCTTGTATACTTAAAAGTTGTCAAACAAATGATTTCTAATACTTGATTTATTGAGAATACTTTCCTTAATATAATCTGCATGCCTTTATAATATGTAAGCAGTGTCTTATTTACAAGGATATAACCCATGTCCCCAGGGGTCTTTTAATACAGATGAAGAGACATACAAGTGGAACTGTATGAGAATAATTAAATATTAGATGATGAAGAATTAATCCACAGGTATAGATGGGAGTTCTAGGAATAGAGAGAGCCACGTGGGCTGAAGCAGTAACAAAAGAATTCAAGAAGTAGATGAGACTTGAATTGGTTTTGGAGAGTAGTTAAGACTTTGATAAGCATCAAGATGGAGAAATGACGTTCTAAGCCAGGGCAGTAGCTTAATCAGGAAAGAAAACTGGATTAAACATGTTCAGACAAGCCTGACTGGATTCCTATGGGTGTGAGGACTAGTTGGAAATAAAAGTTAAGTGGACTTAGTATGAGTTTTACTCTAGACTTCATGAAACTGCAGGGGTCAGAGGATAGAATTTAGAGAAATCCTGCGTTTAGATGAGAAAAAAAAAAATACCTCACATCTTTATGTTTTCACTAACAGGAACCTGTAACTGAAATTTAACATTTCCTTGTATTGACAGTCCCCTATTTACAGTGGTTTGGCTTACAATTTTTCGACTTTCTGATGGTGCAAATGAGATACGCATTCAATAAAGATCATACTTTACATGTTGAATTTAGATCTTTTCCTTGGCTACTAATAGGCAGTGCCAGACTCTTTTGTATGTTGGGCCATGGCAGCAAGCCACAGCAAGCCTTCCCCCTATCCCTCTCCCACCCCCCCCACCTCCTTTAGCCACAAAATCATGACTGTAAACAACCAATGCACTTATAACCATTCTGCACCCAAACAGCCATTCTGTTTTTCACTTTCAGTGCATATTCAATAAATTAAATGAGATATTCAACAATTTATTATAAAATAGACTTTTTGTTAGGTGATTTTGCCCTCATGTAAATGTTCTGAGCATTAGCAAGGTAGGCTAAGCTAACCTGTGATGGTATGTTAGGTGTATTCAATGTATTTTTGACTTACAATGCTTTCAGTTTACAATGCGTTGGGAAGTAACCTCATGGTAACTCAAGGAAGATCTGTATTATGATTTTAAGCAGTAAAGCACAGTAGAATTAGCAGTGCCTGTGACTTTATTACTAATAGTAAAGCACAGATATTTTCATATTACTTTATAATTGTTGATATTTCTGAATATAATTTATGTAGATTACTACTTCAAAATTATGATTATTAGACTTTTAGATTTTATTTTGTTGAGTGTTAATAAAGAAGTATATATATTAACATTGCAAATACAGGTTTTAAAAGAAACTTGGTAACTTTCAGTATAATTGGTTTTGTTTGTAATCATTTATGCATTTAATACCATATTTTTAAAAGATAATTAGATTTTTAGTAAAAGTGACTTTCTTTGTAATCCTGTGTACTGCATTTAATGCATTTAGAACTATTCTGAGAGAATATCTGTAGCCAAAGAGGTCAGTGATACCAGATCTAGTAAAACCAGATGGGAAAAGGCTTTAAAAACCATACCAAAGAATTTTAGTTGGAATGATAAGTAGAGGAGGAGGCTAATAAGTTTTTTAATTTGTTTAATTACAGAATGAATACGAGTTAACTTAGAAAATTAAAAAAAAATTTTTTGTTTTAATTTCATTAAGCTTAAAAAAGGATTTATTTCACAGATATAGATAAAGTTTACAAGGTAACAAAAACATGTCAGTAATCTCACACTCATTATTCTTATCTTCTTTTCATGTGTCTGTTCCAGTTTATTAAGTTCTTATGCAGAGGAGTGAAGTATTAAAGTGATTATATAGGAGTATTTTTAATCTTCTGTACTATACTTGATAGGTCAAGTGGAATGACGGTGGTGGTGGGGAGTTAAGCTTTGGGTCTGGTCATTTAGATGTGGGATGATTTGGGTAGTGTGGTGGTGGTAGGGGTAGAATAGAATTGGTGATTCTAAGAGGTATTAAGAAAGAAAGGGCTTGGTGGTAAATATGGGGACTGAAATGCATGGAGTGGTTTAAGGGAAAGTAACAAAGTTAAGGACAGAATGCCTAATTTAGGATAGAAATAATAATAACTGTACAGGTTCACAATACTTTATCTGTAACCCAAGGCCAGCTGTGTTTTGGAATTCAGAATTTTTTAAATTTTAGAAAGGCAAGATGGTATTTATATTGTGTATTACGTAACACCTCCAGCAAGGCCTGAGACATCACCCAATAATTAAACACTAATATTTCTGCAGTGAAACATAGAAATAGTCACAGTAAGCAGGTTAACTAACGCCTATAAATAGCCTCAAGTCAGTTCAAAACAGCTTTTGCCACTACCAGATGAAGTGTTTTATTTATTTATGTATTTATTTATTTTATAGATTTTAAGTAATCTCTAGACCCAATGTAGGGCTGCAACTTACAACCTTGAAATCAAGAGCCACATGTTCCACCGATGCCAGGCACCCTGTCCAGATGAGTTTTGACATGAAGCTTCGTGAAAAAAATCTCTTATGAACTTTTTAGATTTCAGAACTATGGAAGTTCTTGTAGACTAGTGACTATGACATCCAACGAGGAGAGTCTTAAGAGTTGTGTTTTGAGGAATGTTGATGATGAAATGGATTAGATTTGAAAGAAAGAGGGGGAAAGAAAGGCAAGAGAAGAGTTTAGGTTACTTCAGTTTTCAGGCTAAAAAGAAAATTACTATTGATATAAATGGGAAGTTGAGGAGGAAAGCTATTTTGGTAAGGAATTTAAACTTCTCTTTTATTTTTCCAAGTATTCCATATTGGTAGAATGAGCTTAAAAGTTTACAAATGGAGTGTAAAACTTCTTTTAAAATGAACTCTTAATTTTCAGAACCCATGATTCTGACTTTGAGACATGGAAGTATTTCACGGTTGAGACATGGAAGTATTTCAAGGTTGAGAGTCATTGAAGAGGTGTTCCTAGATAATTACGGATTGTGGTCCTACTCACCAAAACAAAACCTGGAAATAGACCGAAGGAAGTAGAGTGAGATACTTGTACCCTAATAGGATTCTTTTCCACGTGGTTGAATCTGATACGGCCATAATAATTTATAATGATGTGAACACACACAGAAGTAGTAACTGTTGCAGCGGCAGTGGTAGCTGACATGTTCTGTTTGCTTTCTACATGCCAGGCAGTGTTCTGAATGTTTACAGCAAACCTAGTGGGGTCATGAAGGCAACTAGGCAGGAAGCATTAACATAGGTAGTATTATTTTGATTCCCAGTTCACTTTAAAAATCTGGAATATAGATAATTCATGAATATATAGAATTGAGTAGGTTTTTTTTTTTTTTTTTTTTTGATGGAGTAGGTTTTAACTCAATTGCCATTCTGTGATTTCTTTAAAAATCTACTTCAATAAGTGGACTCCTACATTAATACTGTCATATAAATAAAATCTCTTAGAAATAGGAACAGACAAGTCTTTAACAAAAATGAAATCAAGTTCAGTAGTTACTCTTAAAATTAGTTTAATTACTTTATATCTACTGTATATAAATGTATTCATTTACTTTATGATTCATAGTTTAAAAAGGCAAATTTTGTCTTAAGCCTTTATTCAGATTCTGCTACTGACTTGTATAATTCAAACTTCATATTTTTATTAAATAAGGACGTTGGTCTAGATAATACATAAGGTTCCTTTCAACATCAGTCTCTACGATTCTGAATGTTTAGGTTTCATCAAGTAGAAGAGAAAGATTGAACTACAACTTAAAGGAGATTCTCCTTTGATTTTGCTGTAAGTGCAGATGAGATGCCTGAGGAAGACAAGCGAGGATGTGTCCTACTGCACCTGCATCCTTTTGACAAATGTTAAGAAGCATAGAAATAACGAGAAGAATGTGTACGCTCTTGACCAGAACAATTTTCAAGGAAAGAATGATCAGTAATCATTCAAGTTAGTAGTCAATCAATCAAGTTAATACAACATAGAGGAAGGCACTGTGGACCTGTAGTTAGAAAGACACAAACACATTTCTGGCCCTCACTCTCTCACTGATTGAAGTTTGGTAATTAGTAGATTACTTAATTTTCTGAAGCTTGCAAAATGGAGAGTAATAACTACCTAGCCTGCTCAGTGGTTTTTCATGAGGATCAAATGATATGATGAATTAGAAAGTACCCAATAAAATTTAAAATATTCTATGGAGTTATGTTATTGCAAAATGGTGGATGAGAATCCTGAAAGGGTTATTTATTGTATTTGATCCGAATAAAACGATTATCAAGGAGGAAACTTAGAGGCAGATTAAAATTGAAGCCATAGTAATGACTAAGTAGAGAAATTTGGCAAGAGGTGAATGGTAAAGACAGATGGCCTAGCATAGCATGTTCAGTCCTTACATTGCTATTGCAGTTTTTTGTATGTGTATGTTTGTGTTTCTCACTTGAGGAGGAAGAGGGTAGGAAGTACACTCATTCTCTTTCCTCAGTGCATTGAATAAAGTAGCAATTTTAAGAAATAGTTTTGTGAATACTTTCTGGACAAGACTTAACTGGTAAGGAAATACTTTGTGGTATGAGTATATACATCGATGTATGTTTTAAATGGTTAAGACTTAAATATGTTCATAGATTGAAGGGCGAGATCGAAAAGGTGGTTGGTTTCCTCAAGGAGATGTGGCCAAAGGAGATAGCATTGGGAGCTATAGATGAAAATGCTGGTCTTACTAGTAAGAGACTATTCCCTGTAAAAAGCACCAGACCCAGTAGATTTTACCATTGAATTCTTAAAACTTCAAGCCCTAGATAACTATTTCAGAGTGTAGAGGAAGAAGGGAAGCTTCCCAGTTCTTTTTACAAAGCCAACATAACATGATAAAATATGAGTGTAAAAGATTATACACCAGTCTCAAAAAAGTCGGTGCAAAAAATGTTTAATAAAACTGTCAAATGGAAATTGTCGTTATGTTAACAGAATAATACTGTAATGAAGTAGTATTCACTCTAGAAGGTGTAATGATAAATTTATTCATATGTTAGTAGGTGAGAGGGGGTTATAAATATCTTAAGGGATACCAAAAACAGGGAGATCAACATTTATTTCTAATAATCCTTCATGAAACAGTTATAAATGAATAGATCTAAGATTCTACATATCTCAGACCAGAAGTCTGCATTTTGTTATTAGAAATATTAGTATTTAGTGAAATATTAAACTTTTTAAAAGTCATTAATCAAGAAAAGTCTGGCCAGTATTAACTATTCTATAGTATTGTCTTTGGAATACTGTCCAAAGTAATTAGACCAAAAAACAAAATAATTATTGAAAGGGAAGAGGCAGATTTATTAGTTGTAGATGACATTGTATATATGGAAAGATAAATCTATTTACACATTACTGTGAGTAATGAGATTTCATTATAGCTAGTTAAAAATTGTTTAAGATTTTTCTTGATGGTCTGTAAACTAAAAGCCCATTGATATGGATTAATGAATGGGAATCCTCATTCTTAAATACTTTTTTTTTTTTCTTTGCCTTCTAGGGAATACAGACTGAATTTAATCCTGTCATCTCCAAGTAAATTGCAGTGTGTTTTGAATGAGACACTTTCCATGTTAACTTTTAAAAACTATTTTGAAATAACATTGTAGCAGTGAATACAGTGACTTTAAGGAAATCTTTTTTTTTTTTTTTTTAATTCCTTGTTACTTTTGATACTTGCTGTATTGCTTGGTAATGCTAGGGAAGGTGTAATCTGATCTTTGAGCCATATTTGGTAAATAATAATTTTGTATGGAACCCACAGTTCTATCAGTAAGAGGAAAATTATTGCCCAAATGTAAGGCTTTTCTTTGCCCTTACAGCATTTCCTGACTTAAAGACCAAGTTATATCATGCATGGAATTGTTTTTGTTTTGTTTTGTTTTTAATGTATGGCATATACCAGGGCAAGGTATTTTTTAACAGGAGTGTGTGGACAAAGGTATTTTCTACTTGTAGGGAGAAGAATTACTTGTCTCCTTGTTTACCACTGATTCTGTTTTTATTCTGAAAGTTAATTGTTACATTTTTATTCATTGTCAGCTCTTGACTTGAGCTCTTACACATTTCCTTTGTAGAAACGACTGCAGAGTTTTAGTTCAAGGCCATCCTGAAACCAGATTTGAACCTAGATCTGTCTCTCCCAGAATATTTTCATCAACAACATGCCATCACACAAGATGGGACATTTACATTTTTCTTAAGAACTACTTAAATTCTGTTTCACTGTGTTGTGTTCCTAGTCACTAGAAATGCAGGGAGTTAAGTTCTTTGAATCCTCGTCTTCACTATTTTTTTTCCTGTTAGAGTTCTCAGTCTGCCATCATTTTGACAGTAGCAGAGCATTCAATTTATTTTGACTGCTCTGACATTTGTTTCTTAGAGAAATTCCTATGGGTGCCAGTTCAGCTCACCAAGCATAAAGACATTTTCCGGCCCTCATACAACAGTCTGCCAATTTTAATACCCCTCCATTTCTGTAACCTTTGTAGTTACTGGGTTTTTTTTTTTTTTTTTTTTTTTTTTTCTAATATGGACCTAACAAATTTACACACACACAAAAATTTGAATCTATTTTGGTAATGGAAAAAAAGAATTTCCAGTGTGGTTATGAACCACATCTTATGAGCTGTTCTTTGCCTCCCACTTTTAGAATTACCAAGTATTTTTAAAAATTGGAACCTGAAATTCAGTTCATTGCTTGGACTCATTTCTTAAGAAATGTCTGAGAATTGATTGTAGGAAATTAGGGGAGCAGTTAGAAGATGATTGGAAATAAGATAGCAAAAGGAGCAAAATGACCTGAAAATGAGGACTTTACACTTTTACCCGTGAAAATGGATTTGTTGTATTTCTTCTATATACTCTGTAGTCCCATATTGGACATTCTGTTGCCAAAAAGTACCGCAGATAACAAACACATAAGCCACTGTTTCAGTATCTGGAACTGGGAGTCTAGAGTAGAATTGGGTAAAGTAAGACAATGACTTTAACTCACGTAAATAGCATTTTCTGGTAGCTTGTAACTTAAGAGATCCTTTTTCTACCTCAGAATATTTTATGTGAGACACACTGGGAACTACCTCTCTGCTATTAGATCTCATAATGTTATCTGGTCACGTTTCTTATTCTGCCTACCTCTAGTTTACTCTAGTTTCTCTTCTGCTTTCAAGGCTCCAGACCCAGTTCCTGGACCTGCCCTGGAAAAGAAGTATCCAGTAGAGATGAGCTCACTGCAGTTACTTAATTAAAAATTTGTAAGCTGCAAAAATGGCAATGGGCCAACCAAGAACAGCTACAATTTGAATTTTTCTATTTCCAGGTATGCTAAAGTCCATGGCACCAGTCAAGCTTAGCCTGCGTAACTGCCTTACTATGACATCTATAATAACCAAAACTTTACTTTCAAAATCTGTGGTCCTCTTGCTTTCAAGTACAGTAACATTCCTAACATCTAGGTAACATGCAGCTACTCTTGACTTTAACATACCTTTTGCCTGAATATTTCTAATTTAACTTGTTTGCTAGTAGTAGCAAACTAATGCAAAAACAATTTAAGAAAAATAGATTTGAAATGCTATTGAGTTAGGCCCTATATATGTACAAAAAATACTCCAGTCTTCATTGAAAAGTAGATCTTAATGACAACAAAACTGTCTTCCTTTAAGAGGTTCACATACAGTACAAGTATTACTGGGAGTTAAATAAATGACCCTAGTTCTCTCAACTGTTCTACACTACTAGTAGCCTTTACATAGAGTTAATGTATTCTTCAGTAATTAGAAATCATAAGATTTCTAATGGAACCAGATACTGTATTATGTAGTACTTTTTACCTGAAGAATTTTAAATGTAAGTATATAACTATTATTTGCTGTATTTTTACTTGGTTCAAAATAAATCAGGTGAGAAAGTCATAGTACTTGGAATTGTCCTGGAAAATAACAAAACCAAAAACTGAGGTTTCCTGTTGCCTTAGATTTTAACGGAATCAAAACTGTTTATGGATAGCTAGAGGGCAGAGGGCAGTTAGCTTTTAGGGACTTTTATTGCTTTTACCCACTTTTATAGATTTAGAAACAAGATTAATTCATAAAAGGTGACTTTTATTTACTAAACTGACAGCCATACAAATCTTTGTTTTTATTTTTTCTAAAGATTTATTTGAGAAAGAGTGGGAGGGGGTCTAGCAGAAGTAGAGAATCCCCAAGCAAACTCCTTGCCAAGTGTGGAGTCCAGCATAGGGCTCAGTCCCACGGCCTGTGAGATCATGCATGACCTAGCCGAAGCCAAGAGTTGGATGCTTAATTGACTGAGCCACTCCCCATATCTTTTGTTTTTCAAGTTCAATTCAGAGGAATTGAACAGAGGAATTTTATATCCTAAGTGTGAATTTAAAAGATGATTCTAATATCCTAGCTTGTACTTTAAAAACTCTCTCCTTTATGTTAACATATATTGAATTTAATGTCAGTCAGTGTAGTAAGCATTGGGTCACTGATTATGTCCCACATGATTTGTTTGGTACTGAAAGGATTGTATCTTATGAAGTGTTGAATTAGGACTGGAAAGGGTTACTATAGGATCATTAGGGAATTAGAGGGGAAATTCAAGAGACAACTGCATTTGAATTTCAAGTCTTAACTAGTTATCACTGTGACTAGTAATGGTGAAACTTTTCTACATTACTGAATGTGAATTTTGTATAAAATACCATACTAGACACAGAAGGGATGTGGAAATGAATAAACCTTGCTTTCAGTGATCTTACAGACAAGTAATACTAAAAAAGTACCAGAATAGGAGTGTGAACAGTGTACTGGAGAATACCGGAGAGAAGCAACTTTGTGGGGAAGGTAACACTTCTACCAAGCCTTGAAAGATAGAAAAAATTCTTTTGAGAGAATGGCAAGAATATTTCCAAGTTATGGTATTGAAAAGTGTGTAACATGTTTTAGAAATTGTAAGCAATCCATTGTGCATAGAGAATAAGTATACAGGATATGTTAGAAGATCTATATCATGCATGCTCTCAAATAGGTGAATAAGTTGGGACTTAAGTAGTAGGTAATGAGAATCTGTTGAAGATTTCTTAGCATCGATGCACTTAAGTAAGTGAGTCTTTTTGAAAAGCTGACTGTGGTAGAGTAAGGGTTGACTTGATGAAGTCAGAAATTAGACAGTTATAATACCTAATTAAGGATAGCATTTATTGGTCTATGTGCCAGAGTTCTCTGTGTGTGAAGAGTTTTACCTACAAATTTCTCATTTAATCCTTATTACAGGAATGTGAGAAGCAACTGAAAATTACTTATTGCTAGGCATTTAGCACAGGACCTGGGCAACAGTAATAGTAAACTTAGTAATGCTACATTGTGATTATACTATAAACTCAGAAAAGTATTGTCCACTTTTATGTGTGATAACTTTCTATAAGATACTGTGTTTATTGAGGGATTCATAGTAACAATAAACCTCCTTTTTCTACTACCACCTGCCTTTTTCTTTTAAACAGTTAAACCATCCCATTGGTGGATGAGTACTTTCTCAGTTTGAAAGCTGCACATTAGTTACATTGAGTTAGCCTTGGTTGAAAAAAAAGGGGGGGAGGAGGACCGGGCTTTTTTGTTTCAACAGGACTGAACCTAAACTTACAGCCCATACATAACATTTAAATCAAAATGTAACTATAGATCTCATCTGTCAGATATCTGGAAAAGACAGAATTGTTGCAGCTGTTAACTGAAACAGTAACAGTTTCAGCATTGATAACCATAGGTTCTATTTGGAAGTATATATAGTTGGCTAAGTACAGGTACTTTGAAATTATTCTACTCTTATTCTCCTGCCTATATATCAGAATACAAAGAATGATGGATCGTCTACCATCCACGTGTCCCTTTACCTTGCCCTCTCCAAAATAGTGTGTTCTTTCAGAACTTTTCCTGTGTATTCATATAACAGCTTTTTAAAATCTATTTTTTGTATCCCCCCTCTTTTTTTTCCCTAACCACAAAGGATATCCTTACACATGAATTCTGCATCTTTTTTCTTTCATTAAAGTCGTAAAAGGTCTTTCCATTTAATTGTTTGGATATCTTAGTCCACTTAAAAAAAAAAAAAAAAACAGCTGCATGGTATTCCTTCATATTGCTATACAATAATGTACTTATTCATGCCTCGATAGAGGTTGTTTTTAGTAATACACATTGAAATTAAACGTGTTTGTCTCAAGATTAGATTCTTTTATCGATAAAGGAGACCTCCAGTACTTTAGTATTTGTAACAGATTTCATTCAGCCCACCTCACAGCTGATTGCAGTAGCAGTGGGTTAGGGACACCACAGTTATGAACTGATGGTTTAGAATTCTGATCCACAACTCACTTAGTGGGAGCTGTGTATATATCTCCTAATGTGTCTACATATGATTCTCTTCCGTTAAAAGGAATGGTGTAACAGTTGTCTCTGCTTCACATGTGGGGAAGATAAAGTGAGATAATAGATACATATGTTTATAGGAAGTCCAGTATAAATCTGAATTCTAAATTATAATCTTTTCAAAAGCAAGGATTCTATTTTATTCATCTTTGCTGATTTAGAGCACACTGCATGGGATAGAGTGGGCAGTGTTTATAGAATGGTCCCCAGAAATAAAGGTGGCCAAAAAGTAGTTCAGGCCAGTGGAATTTTTTTTAGATGTATTTTCTGCATTATCAGGAATCTGTACAGTTTTCACTGAAGATTACACACCTTTTCAACCTTATTTCTCTGCTCCACTCAGCCATAATTCTTCAAATTTATCATGTTCTTTCATGGCCTTTGCCCCAATAACCAACAGTTGTCAGAGATAACCTGTAAGACCTTTATTATTCCTGACTAAACTCAAGCACAGCATTCTTTGTGATGTTTCCCCTGCCTTTCCTTAGTAAGTTTTAGGCACTTCTTCCTCTTAAGCTTCATTGTAGCTCATATACCTGCAAATGGCATAGAGTACCTGTTGCTGGCTGAAGACATGCCCGCCACTGGGGCATGGTGGTGGGTTTTGGTGGCAGGGCCTGGAACTTCAGAGATAAATCACATGAATCGAGAAAGTGAGAGGCATATTGTTTGTGCTGACTTGTGGGAGGCAGCATGTATGATGCAGAGAAGGGCCATTAAAATCTTGTGTGATATGCCCATCCTTACCTCACTTCTACAGCCTCCTCTTGCATCACACTGTCTCCCTGTGAATCTCACTCCCTGCACTTCAACATTAGCCAACTACTTAGGGCTTCCTGAACTTCCATGCCATTTCACTCCTTTAAATCTTCCCTCAGCAACTGCCTGTGCCTGAAATATTCTTTCCCTCTCACCTGTCTACCTAGTGAACACATTTTATCTTCCAAGACCCTGCTTAGGTGTGCCCTGGTATAATGAATCCTTTCCTTAAGTCCTCCCCTTCCCTCAAAATAGACTGGCCCTTCGTTTCCCCTTTTCTGCACATTTTATCTGTAACAACTTCTTATTACATTTATTTATTGAATGTTTTGTCTTCCCCTACTAAAATGTAAATTTCTTGAACATATGCAACTGTGCCTTTATTTTATTCTCTCAGCACCCACTGTAGTGTAGAATAAGTAGCAGGCACTCAACAAAGCTTGAGTAAGCAGTGCATATAGTACATATTGAAAAATATAAAAATGATAAATAAGAAAATAGGTTCATAAATAAAAATGTTAAGTAGATTGTCACCTTTATGTATATTTTACAGTTCAAATTTCCTATTAGGAAACTCCAGATTTATGGGTGTTTGTAGGATGGGATTTCTGGTTCTTTATTCAGTTATATTATACAATTAAAAATATTAAATCAAAATTCTTTAAGGGTATCTAAATTGAATTATGAAATAGATTTAAATATATGTATATTATATATATATATAATAAATTTGCTAATAAAAGTTTCTGTATAGATCTGAGATTACTCTTGACCATCTAATAAAAAATTCATTCACCGGAACTATAACAAGACTAATAGCCAACTACATAGAACAGTTTCACAGTGTAAGATTTCAAAGATAGGCACATGCAAAACAAAATGAGATTGCATTGTGTTGTGTTTTATTTTATTTTATTTTTTATTTATTTATTTTTTGCATTGTGTTGTGTTTTAGAGATTTGGTTCAATTTAATAATTTTACCAATTTTACCTTTGTTCATTTGAATTCTCTGTAATTTCTTTTTAAAGTTCTGAATACTGTTATAGTAATGAAGTATTTTATTTAATTGTTCTTTACAGATAAATTTTTATATATTTTCTCCATTAGCAGGCTTGGTAGTCTCCATTCACCACAGTCATATTACCAAGCAGGTTTATACGTATAATTTCAAAATTGCCAATTTAAAATACCTATCTATTTACACTATGTCTAATTCATGAACATAATTGACACATGCCCAATGCGGTAGCACAACACATATCTAGTACCTGACCAGAAGTCCACTCTGGGGAGAAGTCTGTTGAGGGCCATGACATTAGAAGGAAGATGGATAAAGTTATAGGAGATGTACCAAAAAAAACATGGGGCCCAGTAAATTTTTTTTTTAAAGATTTTTATTTATTTATTCATGAGAGACATAGAGAGAGAGAGGCAGAGACACAGGCAGAGGGAGAAGCAGGCTCCATGCAGGGAACCCGACATGGGACTCCCATCCCGGGTCTCCAGGATCCCTGGGCTGAAGGCGGTGCTAAACTGCTGAGCCACCCAGGCTGCCCCCCAGTAAGTATTTAGAACTGCATGGGGATCAGTTGATGAAACTTCTCGTAGGTTTCTCTCACTCTTCATATTAAGATGCCATTTTAGATTATATTTTAACTAGCTTATTAGAATCTTCACATGCCATTGAGTTCGTTGATTCATTACAGATGTTTATGGTTGATATAAGATGCAAACCAGTCCTTCCAAGTACTTTTATCTTCCTTTATCCTCTCTTTTTCCCTCTTATCCATAATAGGAACTTATTGTCATCATTTATTTATATTATATTTTCTTTTAAAGATATTATGCACAGGATGGATTATCCAAAAATTACAGTAGAAAGGAGACACTGAAAAATAATTTTGTCTCCCATCTTAAAGCCCTAATGTATTGGAAAAAAGTAATGAGATATGAATTGGAAAATACACACAAGGTAGTTAGTTATATAATATGTTTTGATGAATTATAACCATTCTGTCTTAGATTTATTGCACTTTTCTTGATCTTTAGAAAATGGTAGCACTCACCACAAAACCACAATACATAAATTGCCAAGTGTGGCTGACTTGCACATTCTTTTAGAAGAACTTATAACTAGTAGACCTTTTAACCATAAGAAATTCATGGACTTGAGGCAATGTATTAAAAGAAATTGGAACATTTTCTTTTTAAGAGGAGATAGTGTATAGATCATTATGTACTTCAACCTTTGATGTTTGTTTTTTCCTTTACAAAGTAAATTATTGCAGGGTTTTAAAGTTGAGAAATCAATTTTCTGCTAACATAATCCTTTGCTCCTTTCAGGCTTTTAAATAACACAAAAGCCGAACATGATAGCTAAATTTAAAGTAAGTAGCATTTAGATGACTGAGATGGTATGTTTCTGTTACTTTATTTTTATGCAAATAACTGCCTATGTAAAGTGGTTCAATATTACAACTGTTTCATGCTAAAGTTTATGTTAAATGTGGGTTATAATTATCTTGCTCTTAGGCTTAAATAGTGATAGTATTTGAATTTTAGATTTTAATTGCATAGCTATAGTTGCATTTTAACTCTTGAAAATAACAATATTGTAGATTTGGTGGAGGTGGGGTTTGCTTTGCCTTAGTAAAGTGGTAACATAATGCTCCAAGAAATATAATTCTAATAATTTGCTCTTAAAACTTTGTTGAAATTTTTCACGTTCAATTAATGACATTTGTAAATTCTTTTGAGATTAATCGGATGTGAAGTGCATCAACTATTACCTAACTAGAGCATTTGATGACATGCTTAGATAAGGTATCAGTAGAGTAAAAAGTAATTAAAATAGTGTATGTAATTAGAAAATATATATTTTTAAGGTTTAATTCTGAAATCATATTAAGCCTAGAAGGTTTCAAAATTTGCTTTAACCTTAATTTTTTAAATGATAGCATCATTCAACTATTCTTACTGCATTACCAATGCTTCTTTCTCTGATGAAGATACTCTTTAAGAATAGCTCATCCACAGTCTGATAATGTCAGCCAATCCACAGAAGACACACAAACTGTCATAGTTATGAAAAACTATTAACATCATTTTGACAATAAATAGAGAAGTTGAAACATTCTGCCTCGCAGTAGGCATCTTGGAGAAGTTCACAGTCGTTGAGGTCAGAAGGGCTTTGCAGTACATAGTTCTGTTAAAATTTAACATACGTGTTTCTAAAAATCACTGTGCTATGTAAATCATGAAGAAAAAAGCCACAGGGCTTATGGAAAAAGTGGAATTCAGGATACAACACTCAACGACTATCAGAGAACATTAAAAAAAGATAGGAACCTTAGAAAATGACAGTATAGTTTTAAACATGTTAAATGATTAAGAAATATGTACTCATACACAATATACAAAAGATATTGTACTTTGATAAAGTCTTGAAGTTTGCTTGTGGAAGTGAGCATAGATGTGGCAGCTTGTTATTGGAAGTGGTTGAAGAAGTGTTTCCTAAAATCAGGAGGAAAGTTGTAACACAAGATGTGGATAGGTGGGACCATATGAAGACATGGTGAACTGAGATGGCAGGTATTTGAGGTGTGTTCATAGTTACATTTTGTGTATTTACAAGCAGCTTGTTTCAGCTAAGTGTGGTTTTTCTGTATTCACCTAGTGTTTCTTGCTGGTGAAATCATAGCAAAATTCACTTAATGCTGAAATTGTTCCCTACTATATCAATTGCATAAGAACAAATTTGCAGTTCCAAAACAAGTAACTATAGCAGCATTGACTTACAGCTGAGGGTAATGGATAGATACATGCCACTTTTTATAGTCGTCTTCAAAATCTAGACATTATCTGATGCATGGAGATTTATTGCAGCAAGTATTTACTGAGCATCTATTATTTGGTGTATACTTTCTAAGTATTTAGGATACAGCAGTGGACAATGTAGTCTTTCCATTTTGGGACTAACAGTACTTGTATAAAGAATTTTGTTTGTTGTCAAGGATTGGTTTTAAGAAATAAAATTAGATGGAAGAGGAAGTCTAACAAAGTCTACTGGGCAACAGGCTTTTCTCTAAAGTTTTATATAAAATATTAAAACTTTAATGTTCTTGTATCTCAATGAAGGTCTTCTATAATAAAGGCCTTTCTCATCTTCTGTAACCACTTTCCACCCCTTCTGTCCCTCCTTTCTTCTAGCCAAGCAGATGACTGGTTCACTATCTCCAGAATCTGCCTCCTATTTAGTTGTCTTCATACTTTAACCTTTAAAAAAAAAAAAGTTAGTTTCCAGGGCACCTGGGTGGCTCAGTCAGTTAAGCATCTGCTTCCCAGGGTCCTGGGATTGAGCCCCACGTTCGGGGCTCCCTGCTCAATGGGGAGCCTGCTTCTCCCTCTCCCTCTGTCTGCTGCTCCCCCTACTTGTGCTTTCACTCTGTCAAATAAATAAAATCCTTTTCTAATGTTAATTTCAATTTAGTTAGCATATAGTTCTATTAGTTTCAAGTGTACAGTATATGAACTCACCAGTTCTGTACATAATAAGTATACTCTTAATCCCCTTCACCTGTTTCATTCATCCCCCTACCCACTGCCCCTCTGGTAACTACCACTTTGTTCTGTATAGTTAAGAATCTGTTTTTGGTTTCTCTCTTTTTTTTGTTTTATTTCTTAATGCACACATAGAGTGAAATCATGTGGTGTTTGTTTGGTCTTTCTTTGACTTATTTCACTCAGTATTATACACCTTTAGATCCATCCGTGTTGTTGCAAATGGCCAGATTTCATTCTTTTTTATATTCTTAAACTTCCTAAGTACCCATGATTATAGATCCCTACCCCCCCACCCCCACCTTCCTTCAGCCCAGAGAGTCCTTTAAACACATATAACACAATTTATACCACTTCTCTGGCACTTGTGTACAGCCTAGTACTGTTTGGTTTTTCAGGGAGCTTTGCCTGAGTTTCCTAGTTACATGAGTTATTTGTCCATATACTTGGAAGAGGAAGGCTTCAAAGGTTCAGTCAACTTTTTCAGTATTCTACAGCCAGGTTAGCATGCAGTCCTGTTTGCTAAGGTTTTGTTCCTTTGTACTTTGTAGGAATTCATGGTATTTAGCATAAATAATTATTACTACCAATGTGTATTTTTTTTGCTACAGGCCAGGCAAGTGCATTGCAATTTACTTTTACTGTGTTACCACTAATCCTTGAAATTCCTTGAGCTCTTTTCTCCTTTTACAAAGAAGAAATGATAGTATTAGTGACTAGTACTTGCATAAGCTATTTTATTTACTTGTTTGCTTACTCTCGCTATTTAAAAATTATTTTATATGTATTATTTAATTTCATAATATGAGGTAGCTACTCTATCATCGCCACTTTATAGATGAGGAGACTGAGGCACAGAGAAGTTAAATGATTTGCCCAAGAAGATACTGCAAGTGGCAGATTCAGTTTCCTAAGTAAGTAACCACAAATTACAGAATCCTAAATTTATATTTAAGCAGCCACCACTATGTGTCCAATACTGTGCATTTTATATACATTATCTCATTTGTCTCATTAAATGAAACAGTGCCCACTAATACAGAATTGAGGTTGAAATATGTAGCAATGTTTCTCTGCTTTTAACCATTAGCATAGCATGTTCTTTCACCAGAGAATTTTAGAAAAGGATGGCTAAAATAGAATACTGTTTCTTGAAATTCTATTCTTTGGGAAAATTTTAAGTCTATCTCAGAGTAACATTTAATTTATTCACTGATTTCTTTTTTTGATAAGATCTTACACTAGCAAAAGTCAGTACTTTGTCAGGTTTAAATTTTGTAGATCTAAGTAGTTTATACAAGGTACATTATCAATTACTCCTTTTATTTTTAAAGTTGGATCTCATCATTTGTTCTTTTCATTTTAATAAAACTTTACTTTGTATGTATGGCACCTCCTGAACAGGAGCAGTCAACTTTAATCTTTGATACACTTTTACTATGTCCATAGTCACTGTCAAGGCAGTTTGCTAGAAAGCAGTGTATCTCATCTGAATCTGTAACTTCACTAGAATAGTAGTGATTCCTCTTAACCTCACCTCACCCTATCTTACCCCCTTTTTCTCATTTCCCATGGGATGAGAATTGTAAAAGCTTTGTTGTTTATTGTACTTGATGGAAAACTAATTTTTGGCCACATGTGATTAATATTCTATATTTTTTCATTAAGAACACTCACACTTTTCTTCCCAAATGCCAGTATGAGAAAGTACCTTGGAGATGGAGCTCATCCCCTATAGTAGACCAACTGGCTAGGCTAACAGTATTTACCCAAGAAAAAGTAATATAAACTCTGAATATGGATTTAAGCAAAAATTGTGAAATAAGTAATTGGGCAGATAGGCATAGGAGTCGAGAAGCATGGTGGTGTGTATATATGGGAACTGAGTTGCAAAGCTAAATCTTCATTATCTACAGTAGGAAATCCATAGATAATGTGTAAAATCCATAGATAATGTGTAAAAACCAAGAAATAACCTTATGATCGTCTTATGTAGGAATATGGAGAAACAGCCCAGTGTTGATAGGGTTTACTCTATAGAACAGAATAAGAGTAGGAAGGCATGAGGTCTTAGAAGTTGATGGTTTCCTGATAAATTTTATAGTACTATTTGACTTGTAAACTGTGTACATGTTTTTGTCTTTACAGTTTTATTTAAATTTTTCATTATAGAATATGTCCTGTTAAAATATTTTCTAGATAAATAAGGTCTTTTAATTTTTTTTTTTTTTTTTTTTTGGTATATACTGTTTAGTTGTTTAGACTGAAAGGAATGTTGACCTTTAGGGAAGAATTAATAATGACTGTATAATGTTTTATATATAATATAACCAAGAATATTTTTCTTTAGGTGTTCTTAAATTATATAGTAGGATTATTTACAGCACTCAGGTTTTAATTAATGCCAGCACCAGAGATGCTTCTCAGATGTTTATCTGCAGCCCAGACCTACTCTCTGAGCCCTGGACCCATCAATCTCTATTCCTTCTGTGATAACATCTTTTTGGGTGTTTTAAAGGTGCCTGAGACTCAGTGTGTTCAAAACCACACCAAGTAATCTGCTCTTTTGTTTCCTTGGTCCTATTCTATCAGTCATTATCCGAAACCAACCTTGTCACCTACTTCTTCACCCCAATATTTAATCCAACAAATTGCATTAATTTTTACTTCCTAAATATCCCTTCAGGTTTTCCTTCTGCTCAGCCTCCACTGCTGTTTCTGCAGACACAAGCTATTAGCATTTCCCAGCTAGCCTCCAGCAGTGGTTTTCTAACAGGGCTTCTCATATATTTTGCCCTTTTCTGCATACGGTAGCCATTTGTCATGCATACATGATTTCTTGATAGGGTCCCCTTCCCTGACTCTGAGCTTAAATCTTCAGTGGTCGTCCATTACTCTGAAGACAAAACTTCCAAATTGTAATAGCCTCGAAGGTACCTCATGACTTGGGCCCTTTTTCTTGCTCTCTGCTCTCCACAGTTTTTCCTCATGTACCATACTCTCTGTCTCTGAATATGAACAAATATGATAGCCACAAGCTAGACTAAGCTGGCAGCAGGAAGCAGACAGAAGATAAAATAGTGTGCAAGTTCCAATAAGCTATCTGAATTAGAAACTTGTGTCGATGTGCCTCTGATACAGGAGTTTCTGTGACTGGAGAGCAAGGACATGGAGTATACTTTATCTTTGGCACAGTATCTGCTGCATTTTAGGCACTCTTTGAATGTATGGGTTGTGGATAATTAGAGGAGGATTATTCCAGTTTTTGTATCTAGTTGCCTCATAAATGAATCAGACCTAGAAGTCCTGTTGCTTTTCTCTTTGTTGTTTTTTTCATCGAGGACCATGGTCTCTCTTCTTGTGGGTACAGTTTAAAAAATTAGCTGTGTTACATACTTACAGTCCTGGAAAAAATCACTATGACAAATGATGGTGAACATGAAGACTTGCTAACTATCATAGCTTAAGGTGTCGGTGAGCTGTTTTACTGTACTTAGTACTCTGCACCGACACGATAATTGTTGAGAGGTCAAAAACAAATTGTTTACATAATCTTTAAGAAAGGAAAAAATAAGGCACATTTTTATAAGGCTTTCCAGTATATTTACTGTTAGATTCTGTAGTATTGTATCTATTCTACTATTTAGAAACCTTAAGAAATTAATTCTCTCAGATCACTTGAGGTGGTGACAGTTCATGTGCCAACACTTTGTACCAAATGCTAGAAACATTTCTAGAAAGTATGATTATTTTCTCCAAAGATCAGTCATGCTGCATCTCAGTTATAGAAAATATGTTTCCATTTATTATTAGAAATAATTTTCCAGATTAAGTTATATTGCATGGTTTTCCTTTTGAAATTAAATCCCACCTATTGTTTGTTTCAATAATGAATTTAGTTGTAAAATTTATTTACTCACCACAAAGGCTACATTAAAAACACTTATCTTGCCTTGTCCTTAGAGACTACTCTCACTTCTTGGGATGCCTGGGTGGCTTAGCGGTTAAGCATTTGCCTTCTGCCCAGGAAGTGATCCTGGAGTCCCCAGATCGAGTCCCATATCGGGCTTTCTGCATGGAGCCTGTTTCTCTCTCTGCCTGTCTCTCATGAATAAATAAATAAAAATAAAGAAAGCATTAAAAAAAAAAAGTTTACTCTTGCTGGATATAGAATGTGAGTTGATGTTTTTTCTTTCAGCACATACATAATGTCATTTGACTGTCTTTTGACCTCCATAATTTCTGATGACAAGTCGACATCATTGGAATTGTTTCCCTCTGTCATTTCTTTTGCTGCTTTCAACATTTTCTTTGCTTTTCAGCAGTTGGACAGTTAGGCCTATGTGTGGTTTTTCTGGGCTTTTCCTCTTGAGGGCTTGAGCCTAACCTGTTTAGGCTTTGATATTCTTGAGTAAGATCTTTTTATTTGTTTTTGTGTTGTTGTTGTTGAAAACAAGCTCTGGCTGGTTTTATTAAGCATTTTGCTTTTTACCAGTGTGTTCTAATGTACTTCTAGTGATATTAGAATCCCCTGGATCAGTGATAGTCAGTATATATATACTCTGCAGAGTTTTCCACATGCCGAGCCCCAATTCAGTAGTATCGCCACCATAGTGACGGACACCATTTTTGGCCCTTGGGGTGTAATACTGTTTCAGATTTCCTCAAGGCTGGGCAGTTGTTAGTGAGGGTGACTGGTTCTGATCATCTTTAGCATTGGCTCCTGCCCTAGCAAGGACTTTCACTTTTCATGAGGAGTTTGAGCCTTGAGTTGATCTGGAGAGCCTAGAGTTGATTGATTCTAGCAACTGTTTTGTCATCTTTGCAGCCACCATCTTCTGCCTTATGTGTGGGATGACCCCCAACCAGTGGCAGCCACCAGAGTGTCCGGGGAGGTAATCAAGATCTTCATGATCTGTAAATTTATCTTTTACTAACTTGAAGAAATTTTTAGCCACTGTTTCTTCAAATAGTTATTTTCTATCTCACTGTCCCCTATCCTTCTGGCTCTCCAGTTTTAAGTACCTTAGACTTTGTGATATTTTCCCACAGGTCCCTGACATTCTCTTCCTCCCCACCCTCAGTCATTAATTTTTCCTCCATGGAAAAATTTCTGATTGGAATAATTTCTATGGCTTTATCTTCAAGTTCACTAACTATTCTGGTATTTCCAACATATGGTTAAATCTACCTAGTAAATTTTTTATCTCAGGCATTTTATTTTTCATTTTTTGAACTTGTATTTGGTTCTCCTCTCTTTTTTAACAAGTTTTTTGTTTTTTGTTTTTTTCTTTTTCTTTTTAACTGAGATTCAAGCATATTTGCCCTCACATCTTTCAGCATAAAGTAGCTGCTTTAGAATCCTTATGTGCTAGTAATTCTAGCCTCTGGGTCATCTTGGTCTCTCTTGGTTGCCTTCTCTCTTGAGTATGGGTCAGTTTTTCCTATTTTTTACATGTTTCTTTTGAATGACATGTAGAGACTCTGGATTCTATTTTGTTCCTCCAGTAGTGAGTATTAATGTTTGGTTGGTTTCCTTGCTTGCTTGCTTGTTTGCTTGCTTGCCTGCTTACATTAGTAGGCAGTTAACTTGGCTGAACTTCTAGCTACAAACTCTGAAATCTGTTATTTTAGCTTTGGCCAGGTTGCTTGGAATCTCACATATGTGTAATTTGGGATCAGAGATGTGTGCAGAATTTATACATAGGATTTGGTGCTCCTTTCTTTCTTTCTGTGATTTACTTACTAGGCTTTCAGCTGTTGCGATTATGCCAAAGTCTAACCTTTGGCTAATTAAGTGAGTAAGGCTGTAGGTTCTCTGTCTAGGTTTCAGCTACCCAAACCATCTGGGGCCTACTCTTTGGCTAAACGCCATTTAAAAAAAAAAAGGAAAATCACTCCATGCTGTTTGTTACCTTCTAAGTACTGACTCCCCCCGACTTCTCCTGCCTATCATCCTTCTATTGCTGTTTATGCCTTCTGCCTTCAAGTAGTTGCTTTTATGCTTTGTCTGGTGTTTAAAGTTGTTTATGAGTTGATCTAGTAGGAGCTACTCAGCCATTATGGGAAATATAATCCCTAAAATACAGTTGTATGTTTGAACAATCTTCTTGTTTGTGTACTTGATGATCTTTGTAAGGAAAGCAAGTGTGATAAGAGTTTTTCAAAAAATCTTGGAAATTTGTGTTTTAATAATGGAAATAAGTCTGAATTTATATTCATGATTCATTATCCTCTAATAAATGTCCTCAATTATACCGAAAATGTATTTGCCTGTCTCTCAAAGGGTGTAAAAATTTCCAGATCTAGATCATTTGAAATGTGTTTTAGAAGCAAAGTAACATGAAGAAACCATGCAATAAAACCTTCATTTCATCCAACAAATGTTACATCTTTGACCTAGGTCCTGGGGTATGGCAGTGAACTTCAAAGTTCTTGATCCTGTGGAGTTAATGTTTTGGGAATAGATAGATAAGTAATAAATAAATACATATCAGGTACTGACTTGCTATGAAGAAAAGCAAGGTATGAGGATGTGATGGGCATTATTTTAGAGAGATTGGTCGAAGAAACTTTCTGAGAAAGTGACATTTGATCAGAGATCTTAATGAAGTAAGAGCGGAGGCCACGCATGTATCTGAGGGTATAAAATGTTTTAGGCAGAAGGAGCAGCAAATGCAAAAACCCTACAGGAGGAAGAGTGGCTTTTTTAGAACCAACTAGAGCTTAGACAACCTGGAGAGTGGTAGAAGTGAAGTCCAAAGGGGTGGCATTTAGCCAGGGGCCTTGTATTGTAAGATCTTTAGCAGGGGATTTTGCCCAAATTTACTTTACACAAAGATCACTAAACTCAGTAGAGTAAGGGGCAGGTGTGGAACAGAAAGTGAAGGCAAGGAGGAAAGCAGTTGAGAGACCTTTGCAGCGGCACTCTAGGTAAATTACAGCGATAGCTCAGATGAGAACAATAACAGAGGTGGGAGAAAGTGATCAGATTCTAAATATTGTTTATAGATACAGCCAATGAGACTTGATGCTGGATTCGAAATGGGATATGAAAGAAAGATCAACTGGATAAATGATGGCACCATTTACTGGGATGAAAAAAGACTACGGAAGCATTGGTTTGGATGGCGGAGGGAATTAAGAGTTTAATTTTGGACATACTAAGTTTGAAGTGAGTTTTAGTTGTCCAAAAGGAGCTGTCAGGCAGGTAACTGGCTATATTAGTGTGCAACTCAAGGAAGAATGCTCCCTTGGCCTTGCAGATAGAAATTTGTAAAGCCTGTGTGTAAGGCAGTATATTGGGATGGAATTACCTGCAGAGGAATGTAGGTGTAGTTGAAAAGAAACTAGTTCTGAACTCCATTGTCTACCAACATTTAGATGTCCAGAAAAGGAAGAAGGTCTAACAAAACTGAGAGGGAGCTGCCAGCGGTAGGAGAAACACCAGAAGAGTATAAATCTCAGAAGCCAAGTGAAGCACTTGTTTAAAAAGGGATTGGCTGACTGGGTCCTAAGCTGTGGTTGGACAGGCACTGAGGACTGCTCTCTTTAGGTCTGACAACCTGAAGTTTTCTGACAGCTTTAATAAGTATAGTTTTAGTGGAGAAAAACTGTGAAAGCCTGATTGGGTTTAAGAGAGATTAGTAGGGAGGAAAGGAAGACACTTAAGTATAAACATCCCTGTCAAGTAGTTTTAGCCCAGAGGAGGGAAGGGGCAGAGAAATGAGCCCATCACTGAAATGAAGTCAAGGGTAGCTTTCTCAAGTTGAGCAGTGCTGTAGCTCGTTCACATCTTTAGTAATTTTTAAGTATCCTTTACTAATTTTCAGTACTTCTTTTTTCTTCTATACCCCATTGTCACTTTTACCTCTGAGATGTAACTAAGCCAAAGTCACAAAGACAAAAGAATTAAGGAGTTTAATTAAATAATGATAAACTAAAAGGCTTTATTTACTGTGAATGGTATCTAAATGAACTTCTATTCTGTTGAGGACTCAGGATTCTACCATAACTGAATTTAATAAAAAATATTTTAATATCCACTGCTCCACTGAACACTGCCTACACAGTGCTAGTTACACAAAAAGGGACAAAGAGATCTAATTCCTATATTCATGGTGTTTACAAATTTGGTCTTTTTTAAGCTTATGTTAGCAAAATTAAAAGAAATACTACAGATAAGTCTGTCTTAAAAAGATTGTCTCATTGTTAAATTTATCATAAACTGAAATGATTAAGCAAGTAGCATGATATTTAAATATTATAATATGTTATTTAGGTTTAATATACTTACATACTATTTATATCCCAAAGAGGCTTTCGATACTAAACATGGTTTACATTAAGAACAAAAACTAGGTAGATAGTTCTCCACTTTGGCCACACATGAGAATTACTTGGGGAAGTTTTAAAAATCTGTGTACCCAGGCTGCTCTCCCGCCAACTAAATCAGGACCTTTGAGGTTGAGGCTCTAACATTAGTATTTTTTAAATGCTGATTTTATAACAACAATAACATCAGGAAGTAAATTGCTACTAATTCCCTGAGGATGAATTCATTGCACATTTAAGAATTGATATATCTGAAAATTAAGATATCAAGTGCATTGGGTTATAGGTCATTTTTAGACAAAGCATGCAAAGTCATTTGTAGAGCCAGACTTTATCAGGATCCAAACTTTAAAAAATTTTAAGTAGAGTAAATAAGATTACTCATCTAGGGCTGTCCTATGATTATTAAGAAAAATGTCAATAAAGTTATTCATTTTCCCCTTTTAGAAGAATGAGGGAAGACATCCTTGACGATAATTTCTTAAATGCCTTTTGGAACAGCCATCCTAAATCATACAAATAGGAATTCGACAGTCTAAAAGTTTGCCAGTAAGAGTTATAATTGAAAATTATTGTATGGAGAGCATTATAGGACTAAATAATATTTTGATAACTTATATGAAATGTTAGGTACTAGGGACTCCTGGGTGGCTCAGTGGTTGAGCGTCTGCCTTTGGCTCAGGTTGTGATCCCGGAGTCCCGGGATCGAGTCCCACATTGGGCTCTCTGCATGGAGCCTGCTTCTCCCTCTTCTTATGTCTCTGCCTCTCTCTCTGTGTCTTTCATGAATAAATAAATAAATTCTTAAAAAAAAATAAATGTTAGGTACTAAAGCAAGTACCCTATGTATTGAAATTTTTAAACCCACAACAATATTCATTCTCTAATCAGTTGTCATTAAAATTTTTTTTCTTTCTTTCACAGAAAATGCTTGGACAGAAGAGATGAGTGCTATTTCCACTAAGGCCTAGAATTGCCTACTGTACAAATAGTCCTGATCAGGCAATATACGAATGGCCCAAGGAAGCCACCAAATTGATTTTCAGGTTTTACATGACCTGCGACAAAAATTCCCTGAAGTACCTGAAGTTGTTGTATCCAGGTGCATGTTACAGGTCAGTGTGCAATGATTTCTGAACTCATTCATACAAACCTGGGTTGCTGTTTTTTTTTTTGTTTTTTTTTGTTTTTTTTTTTTAACATCGGAAGAAAACTTTTATCTTCTTGTTGGCATTAGTGTGCTATGATGAAAAGAAATGAACTCTGGTATCTGATAGTCTGGTGGCCTTTCACAAGGTATTTCAGCTCTCTGGCATACAGACCATACCTACCTTGTAAAGGAGGGTTGAGGACTACATGGGTGCCCAATAGAAAGCTTTGGTACGTGGTCCATGCTTACTATGAGCTTGCTTCACTTTTCCCCCACCTGTTTGCCAGAACATTTTTCAATTCCATCTTCATATGAAAGTGAGAAAACCATTAAATAAAGAGTCAGGAAACATGGATTCTAATCCCAAATGAGCACTCCAAGCAGATTTGACAAGTAATATGTCTCCTTTATACTCTAGTTTGCTTTGTCTGTAAAACAAAGGAATTTGACTTAAATGATGCCTCAGGTCCCAATTCAAAAGAAAAAAGTGTTTTTTTTTTTATTTTTCAATTTAATCTTGTAGGTTTTCCAATTAATATTGCTAACCATCTAATAAATTTTTACATCTTTCTTGTATGTACAATTTTAGAAATCCATAATTCCAAATATTTAGTGAGAGTTGTACCCTCTCATTTGATTAAATTAGAAGTCTTTCTATCACAAACTATCTTTCAGCTTGTAAAAAAATAGAGATATAAAAAAGTAATTTGGGCTCATATATTTACTCGACAAATTATTTTTAAAGTTTGAAATTGTATGAAATTTTTAAAGGCTCAAGTACATCTGTACTTGACACCAAGTGACTACATTTTGTTCATGCCCTTATCACCTTTTATATGTACATTTTAGTGCTCCGCCTGCCCTTAGTCTTGTCCAGTTTTGTTCTCCAATCTATCATCACTTCTGCCAAAGTGTCTTTCTAAATGCAGATATTGTCATGTATTTGCCTGCATAAAAACCTCATGATTGTTTTCCATACCCTTGAGTAAAGTTCATATATTGTGACTAGGGCATACTAGGTCTGTGATCTGGAATCCTGCCTCCTTCTGCAGCTTCGTCTCTTGCCTCATCCTTCCTCCTCACATTCTGTGCTGCAGACATCGTCAACTAATTGGAATTCTCTGAACATCCCTGGCTTTTTCTAGAGTATAGTGTTTAAGAGCATATGTTTTGAGTTAATGGTACCATACTGTGTACTTGAAATTTGCAAAGAGTGGATCTTAAATGTTCTCACCACCACTAAAAACATACAGAGATGAGGGATGGGTACTGTGAAGTGGTAGATGACTGATTAACCTGGTTGTGATAATCATTTCACAATGTATAAATATATTAAATCATAACATTGTATATACCTTTTAAAAATCACATTGTACAGCCTAATATTATACAATTTTTGTTAATCATACCTTAGTCAAATTGGAGGGAAATAGGGCAGCCCAGGTGGCTCAGTGGTTTAGCACCGCCTTCAGCCCAGGGCATGATCCTGGAGACCCGGGATTGTGTCCCACATCAGGCTCCCTGCATGGAGCCTGCTTCTCCTTCTGCCTGTGTCTCTGCCTCTCTCTGTGTGTCTCATGAATAAATAAATAATATCTTTTAAAAAAATGGGGGGGGAATAAGTAACAAGTAGCATAGGTTTTATTGATAAACAGACTTGAGTTCAAGCTTTAACAGTTACTAGCAGTAATTTAATTAACCTCTCTGACCCTCATTTTCCTCATCTCTATAGTGGGAATAAAAAACTTCACAGTGAATTAAATATAGGTAAATGCAGGTAAAATAACTGGCAGGATACTTGATTCATGATGAGTGCTCAATAAATGTTAGCAGTCATTACTAATAACAGTAATAATAGTAGTAGACCTATAATAAATATTTGGTGAATTAATCAGTCCACATTAGTTGATACAGTATGTAAAATAAAAAATGAAAAGTAAAAAAAAAAAAGAGTGGGGTCAGAAGTTAAAGTATGGGGAGGAACAGAGATAGTGAGAGGGAAGGTGTTTCCCCCTAGAACACAGGTACTTCTTTCTAACTTTTCAAGTAGACTTTTATAATAAATTAATACTATATTGAGAGAGTTTAGTGAGTAACTGAAAAATAGAAAAATAATATAGGTCCTTCAATAAAATGTTATAAGGCTTAATATGAAGGAACTATCCAGAATACTCTCCCATAGCACAGCTGTAGAGATTTTAAAGAACCTTAACTGAGAGTAATAGAGCATTTTGTAGAATTTAAAATATTTTCAGAAAAAAATAGTGCTGCAGTATGGTTTTTCCGTGTATTTAAAACAAAACGCAGGATAGTATGTATAAGTGAGGATGAGGGGCATCTGGATGGCTCGGTCGGTTATGTGTCTGCCTTCAGCTCAGGTCCTGGGATCAAGCCCCGCAGCAACAGGGGCTCCCTGCTCAGCAGGGAGTCTGCTTCTCCCTTTCCCTCTGCCCCTCCCTCACTCTCTTGAGCACACTCTCTGTCAAATAAATAAAATCTTTTAAAAATAAATGAGGATGGGAGAATAAATATAAGTGTGTATATCTGCCTCTATTTGCATAAAGAAATACCAGAAAGATTAAAGACAAAATTAATAAAAATAGCCACCCATAGTGAGCAAGAGGGAACAGGCCAGATAGGGATGGAGGCAGAAGTGAGACACCTCAACATTAATCTTTCCCTATTGTTTTGATCTATATAAATTATCTATTTTTTTAAATTAATAAGCATGTGTTCAATTTTACTAAAAAAAAAACAAATGATTTTGAATTTCTTTTGGGCTCCTGGTAATAACACCTTCATAGTGTTTATCTGGTTTTACAAAGATAAACCGCCCTGAGGCATGCCTCCCAACATCTAATGATAACTAAAATGAAATCCATTTTGCTTGCAAATTACCTGTGAGACCACATTATTTTAAATTGAATTGATAATCATTCTGGGCATTCAAGTAATGTGGGTTTTAGCTGCTATAACAAGAAATGTTCAAAGAAAGAAATGGGAATGCTCCTCTGGGAACACATCTTCCAAAACCTGGGGAAATATTTTTAAACTGTAAAGGTAAATTTAGCTACCTCTGAATGTACTTGTAAACATCTTTTATTTGGTGACAGCCTTTTCTTTTGGGAGCTGCTCTCCCTTTCTCGGTTGGGTAGGCTTCTCTTCTTTCTCTGGAGAGAGCTTCCCTATAAAATACTCCTTCAGAACTTTTCTAGGTGAAAAAAGCATGGCATAGGAAATAGAAGAAATTAGTCATCAAAGAATGCTATGCTGCCCTTTGTGTATATGCTCTTAAACATCTTGCTTCTTAAAAGAAGAATGGAGGTATCTATCCTCTGCTTGCTGCTTTATTTACTGCTCAGATTCCTCTTTTTGGAACTACTCCTATCCATTCTATTTGATAATTAAATCTTAGAATACTGTAAAAATATTGCATAGTTGACACTGATTTTTTTCCTTTTTTAACTGAATTTTTCAATTCTCTTAAAATGACAATTGAATCTACAAGTTAAAAATTTGCTATTTCTTTTCAAAGTAACGCATTAATAGTGTTTACTCAGTATTTCTAAGACTTAGTATTTAAGTCCTGTAACCTTAGTTGAAGGCTTTTCAGATGACCTCCACCAATAGTCCATATCCATATTCTTATTAAAACAACTGTCATGGGGATCCCTGGGTGGCTCAGTAGTTTGGCGCCTGCCTTCGGCCCAGGGCGTGATCCCACGCCAGACTCCTTGCATGAAGTCTGCTTCTCCCTCTGCCTGTCTCTCTCTCTCTGTCTCTCTATCTCTCTCTCTTTCTCTCTCTGTCTCTCATGAATAAATGAATAAAATCTTTTAAAAATAAAATAAAAAACACCTGTCATTCTGTATTATATTTATTTGTGAATATATTAATGTCCTCTACTAGACTAGGAGATCCTTTGCAGCAGTTGTATTCCTTTCTGCTTGCCTAATGGAAGCTCAGTAAATTGAAGAAGCAAATGAATCAGAGTTAGAAAAATGATCGTAGGGGATATTTTGATCCTATCTGTAATCTCCATGTCTGTGCAAGAAGCTTGGGGAAAAATTAAAGAACTGGAAATAATGAGTCAGACCTTTTGTAACTTTGAAGAGAATGCAGATTTGCATATATACAAAAAAAGCAATGATTTTCAACCTTTTAGAAACTCATCCCACACCTTTTGTTACACTTAAAGGAAGTCTCACTAAAAATAACCAGAGTGTCTTTGAGAAATAGGTGATTCCAGGTCTAGGATAGGAAGTGTTCAAAGATGATTTTGGACTTGTTATATCAGAAAACAAGCTGTGAAAGACTCCTAGGTTCATGTCATGTATACATGAGCCAACTTGAAGTCATTCCCACTAGCCTAAAGATAGGATATAATGATCATAATCAATTGATACACATCAAAATGTTAAAGATACTGAAAAAAATTTTAGGTTGGTAGGGACACCAATTCATTGTTCTAAAAACCAGTAGAGAGGGAATTTATTTATTTATCTTGTTTCTTCTGTGCAAAGAGTACTAAGTAGTTGAAGAGAGCAAGTTCTTTGAAGACGGATTGCAGCTAGTACATGAAGAAGGAATCTTATAATTGAGATATCACCAATATCATCATTTTGCAACCCCTAATGAAATAAAGATTCTAAACGTGATTATCAGTAACTGCTAGAAATCAAGCTGGATCAGGCTGATAACATCAGAATCTGCCAGTCAGCTTTAAGATCACAAAAGGCCAGGCAGACATTATTGTGTCTCCTTGTGTGACTCAGTAAGAAACAGACCCTATTAAAGAGACTTGCCAAAAATTCACACGTGAACCTGCTTACACATAGAGTTACAACTACTAGTTCCCAATGAAATACAGCGTATGTTGACCCCACGGAGTGCATCCATCCGGTCTAGATGGGAAATTCAACTGCACAAGTTATCAAGTTTTCAACAAACAAATGGCTCAAAAATTTTTAGGAGGAGGAGGATTGATATTAGAAATAATAATAAAAGGCATATCAACCAAATTAAATATGTGGACCTTCCTTAGATCCTCATTCAGACTAACTAAAAAGACATTTATGACACAAATGGAATTTCGACACTGTTTAGATATTAGATGTACTAAATATTGAATATTTTAAGTGTGACTTAAGTCCCTTTTTTAAGAGAAACATACTAAAGTATTTACAGATGAAAACGAAATGTCAGAGACTTGATCTAGCTTGGTGAGGGGAGTAGTTGGGGCACATACATTAGATGAGAAAAGATTTGCCATATATTAATATTGTTAAAGATCGGTGATGAATAGAGGTGAGTTTGTCATATTTACTCTTTATTTTTGAATATGTTTAAATTTTTTTTTAATAAAAAGTACATTTTCTTTTATCCTATTGTGGCTTTATAAAAATCCCTGTAAGTACTTATCAGTGTTTTGCTGATAAAGTGATATCTGTAGAGGGTGAATAACCTAAGGACATGTGAGTTACTGGCATAGCTGGGACTAGAATATATTAAATCATCAGATTTTATAAAGAATTGAAGGGATTTTTGAGAGCTCGAGAGAATTAAGGAGGAAAACTTTATAAAAAGGAGTATCCACTTTTAAAAAGGAAGCGTGAGATTGGGTTTAGCAGACAATACACATTTTAATTTGAGGATGTTGGCAGAGGAGATGAGAAGAACGGGATCTTTGTGAGCTTTGGTTTAGTAGATGGAATTTACTAAGAATATCAATAAAGTTTGTTTGAAGCAAAAAGCAAAAAGGTTTGGCAAAAGATAAGATCTAACTAATAAGAAGTAACTGATAAAGATTGTGGTGAATTTTTAAATTTTATTTGAAAAACTAATAATCAATTCAGAATTACGAATAGGGTAAAATTTTTATAGCATGAGAAATTTGAACTGTTAGTTTGGGAGGGAAAAAAGTCAAACCTTGCTCACTAACTTTGTTTTGCATTACCCGTTCAAACTGTGAAATAGTTTGAACAATACTTCAAGATGCATTTGGAAGTTCAGTTTCCTTTAATAAGATTTTATCTCCTATCAAACCACCTGTAGACATTTTAACTTGATTATTCATTTTTTATGTCCAAACCTGACCTTTTTCTGTCAAGCTCCTAATCTTCCAACCCTCTTTGAAGTCTCTTTCTCTCTTTTCTTTTTTTTAAAGATTTTATTTATTTATTCATGAGAGAGACAGAGAGAGAGAGAGAGAGAGAGAGGCAGAGACATAGGCAGAGGGAGAAGTAGGCTCCCGGCAAGGAGCCCAATGCGAGACTTGATCCATGGGATCAAGGACCTGAGGCAAAGACAGACGTTCAACTGCTGAGCCATCCAGGCATCCCAAAATCTCTCTTATAGCCAAATTGTATTGATATTTCTTTGTAGTCTTTCATAATTTGTGTCCACTATCAACAGTCATTATTTTCGTGTCTTCCAATGATAGTCTTGTCAAGAGGTTTTCCTTTTCCTATTCATCTTGAGTATCAACAGACTACTTTCCCAAAATAACCCTTTGTCTTTACTTCTCAGTTCATTCATGTTCGTTCAGTGGTTCTCCCTGTTGCCTATCTCAGAGTCCAGACTTTAGTGTGACTCATTTTTCAAAATCCTCAATTATAGGCATACCTTGGAAATATTGTGGGTTTGGTTCCAAACCACCACAATAAAGTGAATATCATAACAAAGCAAGTCAAGTGAATTTTTTGTTTTCCCAGTGCATATAAAAATGTATACTATTTTGTCTGTTGATAGTGCAATAGCATTATATCTAAAAAGACAATGAACATACCTTAATTTAAAAATGCTTTAGTGGGGTTCCTTCATGATTCAGTTGGTTAAGTGGCTGCCTTTGGCTCAGGTCATAATCTCATGGTCCTGGGATCTAGCCCCTCGTAGAGTTCCTGCTCAGCGGGGGGTCTGTGCCCCTCTCCCCACTGGTGCTTTATCTTTCTCCCTTTCAAATGAGTAAATAAAAACCTTAAAAAATACTTCATTGCTAAAAAATGCACCATTATCTGAGCTTTCATTGAGCTATAATTTTTTACTGCAAGGGTCTTGCCTCCATGTTGTTGATGGCTGGTGACTGATAGGGTGGTGGTTGCTGAAGGTTGGGGTGGGTGTGGCAGTTTCTTAAATTAAGACAACAGTGAAGTTTGCCACATCAGCTGACTCTTGCACAAATGATTTCTCTGTAGCATCCAAGGCTATTTGATGGCATTTTACCCACAGGAGAACTTCTTTCTAAATGGAAATCAGTCAGATCCTGCCGCTGCTTTCTCAACTAAGTTTATGTAATATTCTAAATCCTTTATTGTCATTTCAACAATCTTCCCAGCATGATCACCAGCAGTAGATTATATCTCAAAAAGACCACTTTTTCTCTTCCATTCATGAGAAGGAACTCCTAGTTTGTTAAAGTTTTATCATGAGATTACACAAATCAGTCATATCTTCAGGCTCTGCTTCTAGTTCTCTTGCTGTTTCCACCATATCTGCAGTTACTTCCTCCTCTGAAGTCTTGAACCCTTCAAAGTCATTCATGAGTGTTAGAATCAGCTTCTTCCTCACTTCTCTTAATGTTGCTATTTTGACCTCTTCCTGTGAATCAAATGTTCTCATGGTTTTCAATTTACTTTGCCTGGATCTATCAGAGGAATCACTGACTATGGCAGCTATACCCTTACAAAATATATTTCTTAAATAAAAAGACTTGAAAGTCTAAATCACTCCTTGATCCATGGGCTGTAGAATGGATATTATGTTAGCAGACATGAAAACAAGATAACTCTCTATACATCTCCATCGAGCTCTTGGGTGACCAGGTGAATTGTCAGTAAGCAGTAACATTTTCAAAGGAATCTTTTCTGTTCAGTAGGTCTCAACAATGGACTTAAAATATTCAGCAATCATGTTGTAAACAGATGTGCTGTTATCCAACCTTTGTTGTTCCCTTTATAGAGCAAAAACAGATTTACCATAATTGTTAAAGGCCCTATGGTTTTCAGACTCATAAACGAGCATTGGCTTCAACTTAAAGTCTTCAGCTGCATTAGCCTCTAACAACAGAGTCAGCCTGTCCTTTGAAGCTCTGAAGCCAGGCATTGGCTTTTCCTCTATAGTTATGAAAGTCCTAGATGGAATCTTCTTCCAATATAAGGCTGTTTCATCTACACTGAAAATTTGTTGTTTAGTGTAGCCACTTTTATTAATTATCTTAGCTAGATAACTTGCTGCAGCTTCTACATCAGCACTCATTGCTTCACCTTGTACTCGATATTATAGAGATGGCTTCTTTCCTTAAACCTCATACACCAACCTCTGCTAGCTTTAGACTTTTCTTCAGCTTCCTCACCTCTCTCAGCCTTCACAGAATTGAAGAGAGATTAGAGCCTTGCTCTGGATTACACTTTGCCTCAAGGGAATGGTGAAACTGGTTTGATCTCCTATCCGGACCACTAAAACTTTCTTATATCAGCAATAAGACAGTTTTGCTTTCTTATCATTACTGTGTTCACTGGAGTAGCACTTTTAATTTCCTTCAAGAACTTTTCCTTTGCATTTACAACCTGGCTCTTTGGCACAAGAGACCTAGCTTCTGACCTCCCTGGCTTTTGACATGCCTCACTAATCAGTTGTAGCTTTTGAAAGTTGAGATACGTGCAGCTCTTCCTTTCACTTGAACACTTAGAAGCCATTGTAGGGTTATTATTATTCATTAGCATAATTTCAGTATTGTTGTCAAAGAGAATAGGGAAGTCTAAGGAGAGGGAAGGAGATGGGGAAACAGCCAGCAGTCAGAATAGTCAGAACACACGCATTTATCAGTGAAGTTCACTGTCTTATATGGGTGTGGATCATAGCACCCCAAAACAATTAGAGTAATAACATCAAAGATCCCTGGATTGGATGCCTAGTAGCTCAGTCAGTTGAGCATCTGACTCTCGGTCTCAGCTCAGCTTGTGATACGGGGTTCATGGGATCAAGCCTCAGGTCAGGCTCTGGGCTCAGCACAGAGACTGCTTGAGATTGTCTCTCTCTCTCTCCCTCTGCGGCCCCACCCTCACCACCCCCACCCCCACCCCCGCGCTCATGCACATGTTCTCTCTTTCTCTGTGATATAAATAAGTAAATCTTAAAAAAAAAAATCACTGGATCATGGATTGCCATAAGAAATATAATAGTAATGAAAAGGTTTGAAATATTCTAATGTGACACAGACTTGAAGTGAGCAAATGCTATTAGAAATACGGTGCCAATAAATTCACTTAATGCCAGGTTGTCACAAACTTTCAATTTGTGAAAAAACACAGTATCTGCAAAGTGCAATAAAATGAGGTATGCCTGTATTTAATCCCAATCTACTTTTCTTAAAATTTGTTCCACAAAATCTCCTATACAAACCTTTAACTCCAACTAAGTCTATTCCAGTTAGCTTGTTTAGAATATGCTTTTACTTATTATCACATTTATGTCTGTCTTTACTCATCCCATTCCCTTTACCAGGAATTCTTTTTTTCCTAGCCAAGTCCTGCATATACTACTATATATGAATATGAAGCCCATCAGACTATGCCTTTGTATAGTAGTCTACAGTACTAACTCTGTTGAACTTAAAAACCATTTATTATTTGGCACATCATGTTTTAATAATGTTACCTTTTCATAAATCCATGGTTTGTCTCTAAATTGAGTTGCAGAATTCTTCTAGGGAAAATTTTGGTTTTATATGTCATTGAGTCTTCCACAATCTCAGAGTACAGTGCATATTTTAGGTGTCCAGTAAATATTTTTATGGATGATTTATGAGTAGTGATCAGTCTCTTGAGGATTATTTAGAAATAATCTGTTGCTGTTTTTTGTTTTCATTTCTGTGGAATAGATTTATATGGTGCTGTTTAAGGAAGAGAGATGAGCTCAGTTGTTCTAGGTGCTACCTTGAGTCTATATTTCATATATATATATATATATATATATATGTGGGAGGTTTTTTTTACACAAATTAAGAGGAAGCATATACAGAATTGAAATGACTTTGTTGTGTATTTTAGGGCTTTTTATATTTAAATACTATATATATAATTTTTTAAGATTTTATTTATTTACAGAGTGCGAGCATGAGCAAGGATGGGAGAGAGAATCCTTAGCAGATGCCATGCTGAGCATGGAGCCCAACACAGGGCCTAGTCTCATAATCCTGAGATTATGATCTAAGTGGAAATCAAGAGTCAGATGCTTAACCGACTGAGCCACCCAGGCACCACCTAACATATATAATTTTTTAAAAGGTCATAAGTTTAAAACAATTCATATAGCACTTGAATGTGCAGAATATTTAATTATATGGTATTATATGCTAAGGAATATATTACTTGAATGGTTATGTTTTGTTCATTATTCAAATCATGTTTTTAATTAGGTTATCATTTTACTATATTTGCATGAATCCATTTTACTGTAAAATAGCTCCTAAAACAGAACAGTGATTTGGTTTGCTGTCAGCTATTGCTTTTTATTTTATTTTATTTTATTTTTTAATTTTTATTTATTTATGATAGTCACAGAGAGAGAGAGAGAGAGGCGCAGAGACACAGGCAGAGGGAGAAGCAGGCTCCATGCACCGGGAGCCCGATGTGGGATTCGATCCCGGGTCTCCAGGATCGCGCCCTGGGCCAAAGGCAGGCGCCAAACCACTGCGCCACCCAGGGATCCCCAGCTATTGCTTTTTAGAAAGCTTTTCCATTACATTTGTAGTGAGGATTTGTAATTCAAGTATTTGCACAAGAAATACCTTCTTCTTCTCAAAAAGATTCAAATATGTCTGTTAGAATTGTATTAACTAATCACTTGTTAATCATGTAATATTTTAGTAGTGATGAGAATATAAGCGTTACCTTCTGGTGATTAACATCAAGCTATTTTTATTTTGTTTTATAGAATAATAATAACCTGGATGCCTGCTGTGCTGTTCTCTCTCAGGAGAGTACAAGGTATCTTTATGGTGAAGGAGACTTGAATTTCTCGGATGACTCTGGAATTTCTGGCTTACGAAATCACATGACTTCTCTCAACTTGGACTTGCAGTCACAGAATGTTTACCACCATGGAAGAGAAGGAAATAGAATGAATGGAAGCAGGACTCTAACGCACAGCATTAGTGATGGACAACTTCAAGGTGGTCAGTCCAATAATGAACTCTTTCAGCAAGAGCCACAGACAGCACCAGCTCAAGTTCCTCAAGGCTTTAATGTTTTTGGAATGTCTAGTACATCTGGTGCTTCAAATTCAGCACCACATCTTGGATTTTACTTAGGCAGCAAAGGAACATCTAACCTTTCTCAACAAACTCCCAGATTTAATCCCATTATGGTAACTTTAGCCCCAAATATCCAGACTGGTCGTAATACTCCTACTTCTTTGCACATACATGGTGTACCTCCACCTGTACTTAACAGTCCACAGGGAAATTCTATCTATATTAGGCCTTACATTACAACTCCTAGTGGTACAACTCGACAGGCACAGCAGCATTCTGGCTGGGTATCTCAGTTTAATCCTCTGAACCCTCAACAAGTTTATCAACCTTCACAACCTGGTCCCTGGACTCCTTATCCTGCATCTAGTCCTATGTCACATACCTCAGCCCAGCAGCCAAATCAGCAAGGCCACCAGACCTCTCATGTCTACATGCCCATCAGTTCACCTACTACTCCACAACCACCAACAATTCATTCATCTGGTAGCTCACAATCTTCTGCCCATAGCCAATATAACATTCAAAATATTTCAACAGGACCTCGAAAAAACCAGATTGAAATCAAACTTGAACCCCCACAAAGAAACAGCTCTTCAAAATTGCGTTCTTCTGGACCTCGAACCTCCAGCAGTTCCTCTTCAGTCAACAGCCAGACCTTAAATAGAAATCAACCCACTGTTTACATAGCTGCCAGCCCCCCAAATACTGACGAGGTGATGTCCCGTAGTCAACCCAAGGTCTATATTTCAGCTAATACTGCCCCAGGAGATGAACAGATCATGCGGAATCAGCCCACCCTCTTCATATCCACAAACTCTGGAGCATCTTCTGCCTCCAGGAATATGTCTGGGCAAGTGAGCATGGGCCCTGCCTTTATTCATCACCACCCTCCCAAAAGTCGAGCAATAGGCAATAACTCTGCAACTTCTCCTCGAGTGGTCGTCACTCAACCCAATACAAAATATACTTTCAAAATTACAGTTTCTCCTAATAAACCCCCTGCAGTTTCTCCAGGGGTGGTATCCCCTACCTTTGAACTTACAAATCTTCTAAACCATCCTGATCATTATGTAGAAACAGAGAACATTCAGCACCTCACGGACCCTACTTTAGCACATGTGGATAGAATAAGTGAAGCACGGAAGTTGAGTATGGGATCTGATGATGCTGCCTACACTCAAGGTAATAATACTGAAGGTGGGGTCACGTTCCATGCCGGGCTTTTTGGTGTACGTTTGGTTTCACTGTAGAAATGGCTATCCCCATTATTATTTCATCTTTTAAGTGTTGCCCCAAATCATACTATTTTTAAAACCTCTTGAGAATATGCAGATAAATTTTGAATTTTAATTTTACTATCCTATAACTTAAAGTTTGGAGTATAGGTTTATTACATCTTCAGAATAATCCACTCTGGTTTGTCTACTTTCTTAATGTTTTAACACTTTCTTTTCAGTTAACTCTCTTCTTGGTGGTGATATTGACTTGCCCTTTCAAATTTCTGCAAATAAAAATTCATAAAAACACATCTTAGTAAGAGATTAGTGGCCTTGTTTAACCAGGCAAATTCTCTATTTAGCTATTTTCATTTTTCTGATATGACATTGTTAGTCTTATTTAATATCAAAATCTAACTTCCTACAAATCCTAGAATAATTACATCTAAGAGAGTTTTTAATTCCGTTCTTGATAATTAGTTCTTTCATCCTCCCTCAAACATCAGTTAATTCAGCCTTTCTTTTTATTTGGAATTGTGGATAAAAACATGAATCTATCTGACTTGATTATCCCTTTCTGAAATAGACTAGTTGATATTGGCATAATACTAAGTTATATCTGCACTAATTCAGGTAGTGATCATTTCTGTCATATATTTTACTTGGTCACTAAGTTACTTAATCTTCAGGAGGAAATCATTAAACTCATTCAGATAAGAAAGTAGAGGTTAAGTGTTTGTTTTCTTGAGTTTTGATGCAGGCTTGTAGATTAGCTGGGAGTCCTTTAGAGCAACAACATATTGTAGTCATCTTTGCATATCCAGTGAGTTGTTGCAAGTATGTAGGTGGAAAATACTAAATTATCACCCCCTTGCAACATGCACCCTAATACTACCTCTAGTATCACTTGTCCTTTTAAAAATTTCTAAAAAGAATGATTTTACCTGCTGAGTTTCTCAGAGGAGCCTGATTGCTTGGGCTTATTTTATGTTTTAAACTATTATATTCTTGTGATTCTCAACTTAAGCTGGGCTTTGGTTCTTTCAGATTTTATAAACATCTATAGGGCTTTCAAAGAAGGATGCCCAAGGCTCATCCCAAACTTGCTCAGTTAGAAGGTGAAGCTTAGGTCTGCATGTGTGTTTTAAAGGTCCATGGGTAATTCTGATTGCTCTAGAAATTGTGCTAAAACTTTTGTTTGTTTTCCATATATCTCTGATGAAATTGGAAACCTTTTTGTTTCACTTTAGGTAGTACATAAATTTTAATATACCATTATTCATTTCACTGATACTTAATTCCTATTCTTCTCCCAAAGTCTTCTCCTATTCTCCTTCCATCAAAATAACAGATTTCCTGTATTTAGATAGTTGCTGTTTCTTAAATAGAGGGTAAATTATTATATGAAGATAACTTGATGTGGGGAATTTTCTATTGAAAGAGACATAGTCACATTTAACTGGAATATGAATAAACAGTATTGCTTAAATTTGCTAGCTCCAGTTTCTCTCATTCTCTTCTGAATCTGCTCCAGTCAGGATTTTACCACTGTAGTCACCCAGAATTGCATTTGTCAAGGTCATGAGTGACAGGATTGTTACAAAATCCACAGTCTCGGGATCCCTGGGTGGCGCAGCGGTTTAGAGCCTGCCTTTGGCCCAGGGCGCAATCCTGGAGATCCAGGATCGAATCCCACGTCGGGCTCCCGGTGCATGGAGCCTGCTTCTCCCTCTGCCTGTGTCTCTGCCTCTCTCTCTCTCACTGTGTGCCTATCATAAGTAAATAAAAATTTTAAAAAAAAATCCAGTCTCCTTTCAGCCCTCATCTTCCTTGATATATGTATCAGCAGCATTTACCAGTCAAGCACCCTTTTTACTGTGAAATATTTTGTTCTTTTGACTTTTAGGATACTACTCTAGAATTTCCATCTCTCTTTTTATTCTTAGCTGGTTCTCTGTCCCTCATCTCTTATCTCTTTATCCTTCCACTTCTCAAAGAAATGAGATCAAAGCCTCAAAGCTTAATCTCAGCCTTTTTTCTGTCTGTATCATTCCCTAGGTGATCTCATTCAGCCTCATGACTCTAAATATTATGTGCTAGTGCTGGAATGCCTGGGTGGCTCGGTTAAGCATCCAGCTCTTGATTTCTGCTCAGGTCATGATCTCAGTGTTGTGGGATCAAACCCCACCTCAGGCTCTGCACTCCGCACAATCTGCATAGAGATTCTCTCTCCCTCTGCCCCTCCCACCCCCATTCTCCCACGTGTGTGCTCTCCCTCTAAATAAATAAATAAAACCTTTTTTAAAAATAAATATTATGTGCTTATGATTCCCGAATTTTAACTCTAATCTGGACTTAGTCCCCAAATTTCAAGGCAGTTTATTTAACTGGTTATTTAACATCTCTATTTGAATGTTTACTAGGCATCTCAAATTTTCTATATCTGAAATACTTTCTGACATTCCTCCCAGCTTACTTTTCTATAATCAGTCCTCCCACCTCAGTTAATGGCAACTTAACTCAGAAACTTCACAAACACCCTTGACTCCTTCTTTCTTTCAGATTTCACATCTAATTTGAGAATAAAATCTATCAGTTCTAACCTTCAAGGCATATCAAGAGTTCTCCCTCTTCATACCACCCTATTGTCACCATTCTGGTCTGAGCTAATGTCATCTCTCAAGTGGATATTGCAGTAGCTTACATGCTTTCACTCTTTCTTCCTTATGGTCTTCTTTCAACTCAACAGCCAGAGAGACACTGTTAAAAACATAAGTCAGATTATATCACTCTTTTGCATATGATGGCTGTTTCATTCACAGTAAAAGCTGTGAAGCCTTACATGATCTATTGCACATCCCTCATCTCTTTGCCTTCTATTTACCACTTCAGTCACTCTGTTCCAGCCCTACTGGCCTTCTTGCTATTCCTTAAACATGGAAGACATGCCTTAGGACCTTAGTACTTGCTATTCTTTCTGTCTGAAATTCTCTTCTCCCAGAAACCACAGTTAACTCCCTTCAGATCCTTACTCAAATGATGCTTTTTTCTGTGAGATTATCTCAGGGCTTCCTATGTTACTCTCCACCCCAGTGCTTCCTGTCTTTCCATCCTTGCTTATATTTGCTGAGAGGGGGAAAAATCTAATATTAAGATACATAATAAGTAATACTTACCGGAAGCTTACTGAGTGCTAGGCAATTTTCTGAATGCCCATTTATTTCTCACAACCAACTATTATTGGTATTATTCCTATTATTTTATTTTCAGATTAAAATATTTAGGAACAGGGACCACCTCAGTTAAGCGTCCAACTCTTAATTTCAACTCAGGTCATAATTTCAGGGTCGTGAAATGGAGCCCCATGCGGGGCTCTGCACTGAGCATGGAACCTGTTGGGATTGTCTTCTCCCTTTGCCCCTCTTCCTGCTCGCTTGCCCTTTCTCTGTCTCTGTCTCTCTCTCTCTTTCTCTCTCTTACGTAAGTAAAATAATAAAATACAGTACATACTTAGGAAGAGACTGGGTAAGTACCTTGTCAAAGGACAAGTAGCAGAGTCAAAGATTCTAACCTAGGGAGTTGACAGTGGAGCCCACAGTCTTAATCACAGCACTTTAACATCTTTGCACATTTTCAAAATAAACCCTCTGGAAAGATGCTTCAACTTTGTATTGTAGCTTCACATAACCCCTGGTACATCATTGTGTGGTTCACATGTGCCCCTATTTAAGAAATGTGAAGCTAAAAGATCATTTAGTAAAAATAAGTAAAACAAAAGCAGCCAAAAGGAAAGAAATCACAACATACAGATATAATTAGAAAAAGAACTTGAAAAATAAAGTAATACCCTGAGAAGATACAGGGAGCACCTTCTAAAGGTACCTAAACATTGAAAAAAGTTGCTGAAGGGCACCTGGATGGCCCAGTCCGTTGAGAATCTGCTTCTGAGTCAGGTCATAATCCCAGAAGCCTGGAATTGAGCACCATGTCGGGCTCCCTGCCCTGCTAGGAGCCTGCTTCTCCCTCTGCCTCTGCTCTTCCCCCCTGCTTGTATGCTCTCTCTCTCTCTCTTGAATAGATAAATAAAATCTTTAAAAATTAAAAATTAGGATGCCTGGGTGGCTCAATGTTGAGTGCCTACCTTTGGCTCAGGGCATGATCCTGGGATCCTGAGATCGAGTTCTGCATTGAGCTCCTCACAGGGAGCCTGCTTCTCCCTCTGCCTACATCTCTGCCTCTCTTTGTGTGTCTCTCATGAATAAATAAATAAAATCTTTAAAAAATTTTAAATTTAAATTAAAAAAAATTTGTTTTAAGTTTCTGATGAGTGAAGCCTCTGGTTTGAGAGTTTGAAGCCTACCCAAATAGCAAATAGCAGAGTTCCTTAGAATCTGCCACTCAAATTACTTCTCTTCACTAATAGCCTTCAGACAGCTTAAACAACCATACTCACTTTCTTTAGGCATATCTACATACCTGTGGAATTTCTTAACATCCGTGTGGCTGTGTATCCTTGTATTATCTGTCTCCGCACACACTGTTTTGGGGTAGGTACTGTACTGCAACCTTTCATCTTGTTTCCTTCTGTTTAGTATGGAACTGCTGTTGACCCAGATTTACGTATCATCCAGTGACAAAGTCTTGATCTAGTGTTTCTTTGACTTGGTTCTATTAAAATCAAAGGATTTTTCTTTTCTAAAATTCTGTCTTATATGATGTTAACTTACACGTTTGTGATGCCTTGTAGTTTATACATATGGTGACCCAAATAATACTGATTTTTTTAAAAAGATTTTTAAAATTTATTCATGAGACACAAGAGAGGCAGTGACATAGGCAGAAGGAGAAACAGATTTCCTGCAGGGAGCCCAATGTGGGACTTGATCCCAGGACTCCAAGATCACAACCTGAGCCAAAGGCAGACGCTCAACCACTGAGCCACCCAGGTGCCCCAATACTGATTTTTAAGCAAGGATCTTTTGTGAACTATTGATTTATGTAGTGTGGGTAATAAAGAGAAAAGAAATCTGCCTGCTTCCTGCAGTGAAATTGATCTTTCTAAAGCTCCTGGAACATACTACTTCAGAATAGGAAAAGAAGTTGAGCCAGGTACTAGAGTCATAGGAAAATATTTTTCTCAGATTGAGGAGGGAACATACGTAAGTAAACAAACTGCATATTTTTCATTTGTATTCCATCTAACATTTTAGATCTACAACAAAACATTTCAAAAATGAGAATGTATGTTTATAAAAGATACATTGTTTGATATGCCCTCTGCTATAGAATGAGCAGAAGAAAAAGATAAATTGAAACTTCTACCCCGATCCTGCTCATTTCATCACCAAGGCTCCAACCACCACTACAAAAGGAAATAAATTACACTTGAGCCTTTAAACTACCACAGGAATCAGAGACACAAATGAGTGCCCAGTAGAAGAGAAAAATTCAGGTTAGAGAGAAATTCCATTTCAAAGTATATGGATATGAAGAAGACTCACTCTTCTTTACCTGCTAAGAACAAACATTGAACTCAAAATTCTCATTAGTAAGGTTATTGTGTGGCCAAATAGCCTCATTTTCCCCTTGAGTCATAGTACCTGACTCTATCTAACTTCTGAAAGTGCCAGTAAATACCTGATCATTCACTGTATTCTGAGACTTTCTGGTGTCCTCTCCCATTCATAGAAGTATGCTTTTAGTAACATTGGCAACTCCTATGAATATGGAGAACAAATGTTTCACTCATTCAAACCAGTTTTCATGGCAAGGCAGGGAAAGGGCCTGCTTTCTATGCCAGAGGCTTTTACCAGACTACCACTGCTGTCAAAATGATTTCTTCTTCTTTGTTATTTCTACAAAAATCCATCGTGGTATTGGCCTAAATGGTACTCTACAGTGTTAAAAATTACATATGTAAGGTCATAAACATTTTTAATGGTACCTCAACACTTGTTTTCCAGTTATATTTGTGATACTATCATATTGTTAAAGCAGTACTCTTGACTTAGAACCTAAAATAGAAAAATAAGAAAAATAACAAGATGAAAATTAGCTTCTTGAACTTTGTATTTCTCATTCCTAGTTTTTTTTTTTTCTAATATGTCTCAATCACAACATCTTTCTATTTAACAAGATTTAATAAAAATGTTTAATCATGGGACACTGGGACACCTGGGTGGCTCAGTTAAGCATCTGCCTTTTGCTCAGGTCATGATCCCAGAGTCCTGGGATCAAGCCCCATGTTGGGCTCCTGCTCAACAGTCTCAGAAGAGACTGCTTCTCTCTCTCCCTGCTCGTGCTCACTTTGCTTGCGCTCTCTCTCTCTCTCTCTGATAAATAGATAGATAGATAGATAGATAGATAGATAGATAGATAGATAGATTTTTGAAAATGCTTAATCATGACAAAAATTGAGAGGGCTAAATGTTCTTTTCAAGAGAAAATATAACTTCAGTTCAAATTTTTAAATTTGCGTTTTGCCTTTATGCATCTGCTGATTGGAAATGCCTTTCTTTACAATGTTGACTTACTATGTTGACTTTGAAATTATGTTTTTTTTTTAATAAAGATTTTATTTGTTTATTCATGAGAGACAGAGAGAGAGAAGCAGGCTCCCTGTAAGGAGCCCGACGTGGGACTCGATCCCAGATTCCTGGATCACGCCCTGGGCCAAAGGCAGACGTTCAACCACTGAGCCACTCAGGCGTCCCTGAAATTATGTTAAATAATTACATCAAAATTAAGCTTAACTAACATCAAACCTGTACTTCAGAATTTTCATAGGTTCTTCCCTGTCTCCAGACTACCTTTTTTAATTTGAAATAAATCTCAGGGTTGGAAGAGACTTTAAAAGTCATCTCAAATTCTACAACCAAGCTTACCCAGTCCACTTGCCTATCTAACACTTAGTCCTTACAAGATTCCTAGTAAGTATAAATCCATTCTGTACATGCTTACATATCTTGAGAGAAACAAGCTGCCTCCCGAAGTAGCACACTCCACTTGTGTACAGCTCTGCCTCCCAGCAAGTTATTTCCTATATTAAACTGATGTCTTTAAAAAGTATTAGGCAAGTAACATACGCATATGATAAAAGAAATTTCAACTTCTTCCCAACAAGGAAGATAGAATGAAAATGTGTCTCCTTTCAACTCCTGCCTATAACATCCCACCAGCCCTCCCACCACTTAACTCTCAGAAGTAACCTCTGTTAGCTGTTTTTATCCTCCTTGTCTTCATAATCACATGCACACAGTATCCATATATGGGTATACATAAATACACCTATGCAGAATTTTAATAATCTACACATACCCTACAGTATATATAAAAAACATTTTAGAGTGCGACTACACAGTTTTTGCTTAACCTCTTAAGATCATTGCATTTCAGCATGCACAAATCTATTTCATTCTTCTAACTTTTTAAAACAGGTTATTTTTTTTTTTTTATTTATTCATGAGAGACACAGAGGCAGAGACATAGGCAGAGGGAGAAGCAGGCTCCTCGCAGGGAGCCCGTGTGAGACTCAGTCCCAGACTCTGGGATCATACCATGAGCCAAAGGCTCATGCTCAACCGCTGAGCCACCCAGGCATCCCAGGTTAGTTAATTTTAATAGCTTTATTAAAATAGAGTTAATCCATGAAGTTCACTTATTTACAGTGATTTTTGGTATAGCCACATACAAGTCACCATAACCACAACCAACATAAGCATTTTTATCACCTCAGCAGAAACTCCATACTCTTTAGCCATTACCTGCCTATCCCATTACATCCCCACCCTTAGCCCTAAGCAGCCAAGCACTCATCTACTTTTCTGTCTCTAGGTTTTCATATTCTGGACACTTCGTATAAATGGAATTACATAATAGTCTTTTGTGACTGGCTTTTTTCACCTAGCATGATGTTTTAGAAGTTCATCCGTGTTGTAGCATGTGTTAGTACTTAATTCTTTTTTATAGCCAAATAATGTGCTATTCCATAGGTATATACTACATTTTTGTTCACTCATCAGTTGGTGGACATTTGGTTGTTTCCATCTTTTGGCTATTATGAATAATAATATGAATACATATACATATTATGAATAATGCTGTAAACATTCATGTACACTTTTTTTGTGGACTTTTTTTTTTTTTATTTCTCTTGAATATATACTGGGAGTGAAATTCCTGATTCATATGGTAATTCTGTTTAACCATTGAGGAACTGCCAGACTGTTTTCCAAAGTGGCTGCACCATTTTGCATTTCCACCAGCTGTATATGAGGATTTTTATTTCTCCACATCATAAACAGTATATGCCATCATTTGACTTTGAATCTTGCCATTCTAGTAACTATAAAGTGGTATTTCATTGTGGTTTTGATTTACATTTCTCTGATGGCTAATGACCTTGAGGATTACTGCATGTATTTATTAACCATTTTTGTATTTTCTTTGGAGAAATGCCTATTTATATCCTGTGCCCCCTTTTAAATTGGGTAATTTGGCTTTATTACTGAGTTGTATGAATTTTTTGAATATTCTAAGTGTAAGTCTCTTATGTGATTTGTAATTATTTTTTCCCGTTCTGTGAGAGTTTTTTGTTTTGTTTTGTTTTGTTTTTTGTTTTTTGTTTTCATTTTAAAAACTCTATGCCCGATGTGGGGCTTAAGCTCACAACCCCTGTGATCAGGAGTTGCAGGCTCTACTGACTGAGCCAGTCAGACTCCCCTATCTTTTCATTTCCTTGATAATGTCCTTTGAGGCACAGAAGTTAATTTAGTGAAGTCCCAACTTATTTAGTTTGCCATTTCTCCTTTCATTGCTCATATTTTTGGTGTTATATCTAAGAATCAGTTGCCATATCAGAGGTCATGAGAATTTACTCCTATGTTTTCCCCTAAGAGATTTATAGTTTTAATGCTTGTATGTTGGTCTTTGATGTATTTTGAGTTAATTTCTATATAATAGTATGAGGTAAAAGTCTAACTTCATTCTTTCACATGTGGCTTATCCAGATATTCCAGCACCATTTGTTGAAAAGACTTTTCTTTCCTCATTGAATGGTCTTGGCACCCTCATAGAAAATCAGTTGACCATAAACCCATGTGTTTATTTCTGGACTCTTAATTACTTTTCACTGATCTACATGTCTATCTTTATGCCAGTACTACACTGTCTAGATTATTGTTGCTTTGTAGTAAGTTTCGAAATCGAGACATGTAAATTCTACATTGTTTTTTTTCCAAGATTATTTTGGCTATTTGTAGTACCATGATGTTCCATATAAATTTTAGAATCACTTTGTCAATTTCTACAAAGTCAGTTGGGATTCTGATAGGAATTGCACTAAAATATTTTTCTACGTGTACTTGATTAAAAAAAAAAAAAAAAGCAACCAGAACAAAAGGATGCGTAGAGAAAAGTTCCCCTCACCAGACAACAAATATTTCATTTTGTATTCTTTTAGAAATTGAAGTTTTTATACAAATGAAATATAGCGTTTTGCCTTTTGTCTTACCAGTATTTTTGTCTGTATCTCTGAGAGTATTCTATGTCAACAGGTACAGATCTCTTTTCTTAAAAAATGGCTGCATAGTATTTTGTACCATAATCCATAACCAGGATTTTCTTGATAGACCTATGGTCTTGTTTTTAGAAACTGCTTCAGTAAAAATCATGTACATACATATTTATACCCATGTACAAGTATGTTGGCAGAAGACATTACCAGGAGTGAAGCTTCTGTGTCAAAGGATATGTGTATTTTTAATTTTGATAGATATATCATTTAGGCTTCCTTATGCTTCAGTAACAAACTGTGTTTAACAACCAAGGTTTATTTCTAGCTCACTTGCCACTATAGATTAGGTGATGGGCTCTGTTCTATATCATCCTCACTTAAGGACCCAGGTTGAGGGAAGCTCTATGATTGTTCAGGCAAGACAGAGGAAATATAACAAATCAGTACTGACTCCTTAAGCTTCTACGTTGACCTGTTACTCTTTAGTAAAACAAGTTACAGAGCCACACCTAACTATATCTGATTCCTAGAGAATGGGGAGGCATAATTCTCCCGTATACACCTGGAAGGCAGAAAGCCAGAAATATTTGGTGCAGGACACGGATGACTACCACAGAACATGTTGCCAATTTTGAGATTCTATCTACCAGTTTATACTCTCTCATATTTGTAAATAGGAAACACTTTGAGCAACACTTATAAGAATGTTCAATTCCTCCTTCCCGCCCCTGCCCATCACTATAAATGATTGAAAAAAAAAAATCTTTGTCACTCTGGTAAGTGAAAATGTATCGTTTTGGTTTTTAAAAATTTGTATCTTTAAATATGAGTGAGGTTGAGCATCTTTTCCTGTATTTTTAAGCTGTATTTTGTGAACTTGCCTGTTTATGTAGGATACATAGTCTTTTTTTCCTAATACATAATTACTTTTAACATGGTCAATAAATTTTTTTGTTTTATTTATTTATTTTTTACTTTTACATATTCAAACTTACCAATCTTTTTTCTTTCTGGCTTTTCAGTTTTATGTCTTATTTAGAAACTAGCCCTTCACAACATTCCAAGATTGCAAAAGACCAGAGAAATCTTACACATATCCTCTCTTAAATTGTAGTGATAATCTTTGAAACCATATTGAACTGGCCTCATTTTTCTGTGGTGACCTTTCAAAAACTTGAAAGTAACTACCATATCCCCCTTTAAAGGATAAGCCTTTCTAAGCTATAATATAAAAGTCCCCATTTCCTTTAATGGTTCATCCATTTGTGGAAACTCTTTTGGTATCTCTAGGTCTGGTTTTCTTTTGCTCTAAAACAAAAATAGTAGCCAGTGTCTGTATGTCTTAATGCTATAAGATTGCATTTAGAATCTTACATACAAATAAAGGACAACAAAGTATTTATCTACCAGAAGCCTCTTACTCATCTATATCTATTTGATATGAGTGTATAAATAATTTGTTTCTTAAAAATAATTACAGGACTTTAGCATCATTCCTCATAGTTTTATTATATCTATTGCCCAGATACAGACCTAGTTGCAGCACTGTTGAAAGATCTGATTTCAGACTGTCCTTAAAAATGGCAAAGTAGGTATGCCTGAGTGGCTCAGTGATTGAGCATCTGCCTTCAGCTCAGGGAGTGATCCTGGAGTCCCAGGATCCAGCCTCTATGCAGGCTCCCTGCATGGACTCTGCTTCTCTCTCTGCCTGTGTCTCTGCCTCTCTCTCTCTCTCTATCTCTCATGAATAAATAAATAAAATCTTTAACAAAAAAATGGCAAAGTAGATGAAAACATCAAGATACTTTATTTTAATGAGTAATTGCCATCTTTGAATCTTTTGTGATTCCATCACTGAGTGACAATAATTATACATTGGTGCATAGAACAGACACCCCTACTCTCAACAGTTACAGTCTAGAATAGCCTTGATTTATTTTAGAAGCAGACATTTTACCTCATTAGGTATAGTGACGTAAGCATGTACTTGACTTAGGCATATAAAATTGTTATGACAAAAGTATAAAAGACTTTAGAAATAAGTACCTATTATATTTCCAGTGGCAAATTTCTCTCTTTTTAATAAGCCATAGATCTTTGTATCCATAAATACTTGATACATTTTCCAGTATCAAAGGTATTCTTTTAATATGTACATTGCATCATTGTACTATTTTTTTTTAACTTTTGGAGAAATTAGATGTTATTTAGGCTGTTGAATACCTAAAATTAGTAAAATTAACACCATCTAAAACTTGGAAGCGTGTTTTTCTGATTACAAATAAAGTTGAGAAAGAAACTGTTTACATCATTCACTGGAAGTTGACAAAAACTGGGTAAAAACTAAGCTTTTCAAAACTACCACTTAAAAAAATGCCTAGAAATAAATAAATAAATAAATAAATAAATAAATAAATAAATAATAAATATAAATAATAAATATAAAAAAATAAATATAAAGAAAAAATAAAAAGGGCTCAAATATTTGAATTAACTAATAGTTATTTTAACAACCACAAAAGGGAGTTGCGTGCTTAAATTATTTAAAATTTATTAAATGCAATTTGCTAAAATGCAATTTTGGTGGGTTTTTTTTTCTTTTTTCTTTTTTTAAAATTTAAATTCAGTTAATTAACATATAATGTGTTATTGGTTTCAAAAGTAGAGGTCAGTAATTCCTCAGTCTTCTATAACACCCAGTGCTCATCACATCACGTGCCCTCCTTTAAAGTCCATCCGGTTACCCCAGCGCCATACCCTCCAGCAACCCTTATTCCTCTGCTAAAGAGTCTCTTACTGTTTGTCTCCCCCTCTGATTTCATCTTGTTTTATTTTTTTCCTCTCTTCCCCTATGAATCCTCTGTTTTGTTTCTTTATTTCTAAAATGTAATTTTAGAAAAGAGGATTTAAAAGGTACTGACTGTTGTCAGTCCTCCTTGCATGTGTATTTCAAAGTAAAGTAGATAGGTTTAGAAAACAAAGTCAGTGTGTGATTAAGATGTTAAACACATCAGTTATTTTCTTGGTAGAACTCGCATATTTTTAAAAAGCCACCTTTCTGCATTGTGAGCAATCTAAAAGTCTTACCATATTTCAAACTGTATTCTGTTGTGCTAAGTGATAAATAAATACTAAAACTGAACATTCAAGGAGACTCTAAAATAAATGTCACGTTTTTGTTTTATCAATATTTCTATTTCTTGGACCTAAAATTAGTATTTTACTCTATCATTCATTAAAAGTCAAATTGTTGTCATTATTTTTCATTTAATAGGTATTTATCAAGTGCCTACAATTATCAGGGTTTAATAATAGATACCCAGTGGGTACAAACTTGAATTCAGTGTTTACTGTCAAGAAGCTTGAGGTTTAGTTGAGAGATGTACTTGATAATGGAAAATAGAAAATGCAGAATTTTTCCAGTGTAAAATGAAATGAACTCATATAATAAAGTTTCTCCTTTAGTGAAATACTGATCTATAAATACAAAGTAATAATACATAAGTTATTGAAATAGTTTAACTTTGCTTCCTTCACACTTTACTCATGATGTTAATTTATTTAATGCCCTTTGAACAGGTAGTACAGAAATTAACTTAAGCTCCTTTACTATTAAAATTATCTTGGGGTCACCTGTGTGGTTCAGTTGGTGAAGCATCTGACTCTTCAGCCCAGGTCTTCATCTCACGGTTGTGAGTCCCAGCCCCACTTTGGGTTCCACGCTGGACAAGGAGCCTTTGTTTTTTTAAAACAAACCAATAAACTTAGATTCCAGAATAATGAAAATTTAATTAATGTGGTTTTGGCTGAACGAAATATTGTTATAATGCAAATATTACAAAAGTATAGCACAGTCTTTATCAATGCCTTATTATAGTTTACTCATATATGACTGGATATTTTAATTTTATCAAGGTATACATACTTGTATATATATACTTTTATATGTATTTTATAATATATGTTATGTTTTCTGTCTTCTGTGTAGAAACACAATGTGTCTAGGTTTAGGTTTTTCTTTAAATCATCTTTGTTCCACATTCAGTGAATTCCTTCAGTTTAAAGACTGGTGTCTCGCTTTAGTTCTGCAAATCCCCTCCTGATTCCTAGCTTGTCCATTGTCTCTTTCTAGAACTTGTTCAGCTATTTGGCAGCCAAGACCAATTTTCTACTTCTCATCATTATATCCTCAAATATTCTACCTCCTTATCTTTCTGGTCTATTCTATAATTCAGTAGATTTCCTTAATTTGTGTTCTAACCTATGTATGAAATTTTCATTTCAGCAATGATGTTTTTAATTTCTAAGAGCTAGTTCTCTAATTCCTTTCTCATAGCAGATTGTTTTATGGATGTATGTATGAATATCTCAGATCTCTTAATGATGCTAATTAAGTTTTTGTCTATCTCCTGAGTTATCTCTGCTTAATCTGGGTTTAGTCTTTATCTAGATCTTTCACATGTCAGAAGTTATTGCAGTACATGGTGAGCCATGGCTATTGGTTTAAGGACTGTGAAAGCTAACTGGAAACCTTGTGTAATAACAAGAGACTTGTCACTTGAGAGACTTTGCTTTGCGAGGAATAAGTGAGGAGCCCCAGCTAGTAGGAGAGAACACTCTGCGATCATGACCTGGCATTTGTATATGGGGACTAGCTTGAGAAATGTGTGTTGTGGGGCCTTACAAATAAACATGCAGCTACTTATCCTGCAAGATAGGGTAAGGTTGACTGTTCCATAAACAGATACCAATTAAGGCCCTGTTTTCTGGCCCATTCTTTACTTACTTCCACCTCCTGTCCTCAGGTGCATTCTCCAGTCTGAAACTTCTTTGGGTTTCTGCAGTGCAAATTAGCTGCTGCTTTGTCAGCAGTGCCCTCCTTGTCTTTGAGATTATGGCTTTCCCTACCCTCCTTCATTAGGCTGCTATTCCATCTGCTTTCAGTCTTCCAAAAATGTCTTGAAATCTCTTATCCATTAATTGCCTTCTTTTTCTTGTTTATAATTGGATTGTACTGTCTTATTCCTCCTTGCCATTTTCTTGGGGTTTCAGGAGGTAGAAGATTATGTATTGTTTAGTCATCTTTAAATGAAAGTCCTGGCTAGTATAAATGATTCTTCAAAACTTGGCTTTTTTTTTTTTTTTTTTTTAAGATTTTATTTATTTATCATGAGAGACACAGAGAAAGAGAGGCAGAGGGAGAAGCAGACTCCATGCAGGGAGCCTGATGTGGGACTCCATTCGGGACTCTAGGATCACGCCCTGGGCTGAAGGCAGGCGCTAAACTGCTGAGCCCCCCAGGGATCCCCCATAGTTTGGCTTATTAAGTCCATATTAGTCTATATATAAATAAATGACAAGAAAGGAGAGAGAATTTTTCCTTTAGCTTACCCACTGAAGTCTGTGTTACAAATCACCCCTCCTCCCATATAAGTACATACTACTAGATAGCATATGAGCCCAAATCATCTGTATGTGTGGTTGATGTGATCTTGTTTGTAACATTTTCTTCACATGTCAAAACAAAGAAACAAAACCCAAAAGCCAGTCTCAGGTTTCTCAAATCCTTTTCAAAGTAATTTCTTATAACAGAGGTAGAATTTTCTAACCTCACCCTGTGGCTACAGCCCAGTTTGTAAGGCTGCCTGACTCTCTTTCTAAGCTTCCTAAGCTTTGTTTGGACCCCGGAAGTATAATCGTCATGTTTCTTTCTCTGGAAGCTAGCACCCAACCCTTCTCATTTAGTAGAGCCTGATTCAGAGCAAAAGTGATTTTATAAATGAACACTTCAATTACTTTTCTTCATTATGAGTCTAATAATGGTTCTTAGTGGATATGTCCTTTATGATAGTTTATACAGTGAAGGTTAAAATTGGAGACAGACCACAACTAGAGAAAGAGTTCATTGGCTTTAGCTGAGTTTTCAGTGATTCACCTTGAAACCTTCTTTTCTTTGTCATTCATCTTTCTCAGATTCCTATCTAAAAATCCCAAGCCACATATGAAAAATTAACTAGACACATAAAAATCCAGGCACTTAGAAGAAAGAATTGCTAAGAAATAGAGGGTCATATCTCTTTCCTACTATCTTCAGAGCACTTTTTATTCTGTTTATAATCAACAGACATACTTAAGAGATCCTGAATAGTCCATAAACTACATTTGTCATTTCTAAGTAATACAGTCATTGTAACTCTTCTCTAAGATTTTGTTTTCACTGGAAAGAAACCTCTCATAAATTCTGAGAACATGGATTCACAGTATTTTACTTTAGGGCTTCAGTCTAATCATAGGCTATATCTTGCCATTTTTTGCAAAGGCAAGCCATGTTTTTAGCCATTGCAAAAACTCCTTTCTTTGTGAATCCCAGGGATGTATATTTTTTCGGTTTCAGAAATGTTCTGAAGAATTTACTCTTTAACTTCAAAATATCTCCACAATCTCAGCAACTCTGGCTCCTTCATTTCACCTAAGTCTTTTTTTAATCAAATTTCTGCCTGTTGTTAAAGGGTATCTCCTACTAGTGTTGGTCTTCTGTATAGCTCTCAACTCTGTGGTATACTTCCCTATTTTGATAGAAACATTAAAAATACCATATTAGGGATTACTAATGAAGCTATTATGACAGAGAGAGTGTGCAGCCCCTGTCCCAGAATGTCTGAGTGTTCTGAGATACATTGGTTGGAAAATTTGAACTATTTCTATGGTTTTCCAAACAGAATTAAAGTTCGATGCTTAGTCTCCCCTCCCCCCCGCCATCATTAAGTAAAGAACCCTCTTTATTTCATAACATATTTTGCCCTATCTGAAATGAATATTACTATACTTGCTTTATTTTGATTCTATATTTGCTTGGTATTATCACTTTCAAAACTTCTCTTGTAGGGATACCTGGTAGCTCAGTCCATTGTGTGGCTGGCTTTTGATTTCAGCTCAGGTCATGATCTCTGGGTCCTGGGATTCAGCTCCCTGTTGGGCTCTGCACTCAGCAGAGAGTCTGCTTGAGGATTCTGTCTCCCCTCTCCCTCCGCCCCTACCCTCACTCACACACTCCCTTCAGCTCTCTCCAGTAAATAAATAAATTTTTAAAAAAGGAAAAAGGAAAAAAAAACACTTCTCTGGTGGCCTTGAAGATTTTCTCAGTATTTTTGGTTTTCAGTAGTTTGACCATAGTTGGTCTGGTTTGTTTTGTTTTAATACTACTTGGAGATCTCTGGGCTTCTCTATCTATAATTTATTGTCTTTAATTAATTTTGGAAAATATTTGCCCATTTTTTCTTCAAATATTTCTTCTGACTGACTTTTCACTGATTACAAGTATATTTAAACTGTTTGATATTTCCTGCATCTCTTGGACGCTTTGTTCTTTTTTCTACTTTTTTCTTTGTGTTTGAGTAATTTCTGTCTTTCAAGTTCACTGATTCTTCTGTATCCAGTGTGCTGGTAACCTGTTGAAGGAATTCTTTATCTCTGATGCCATAGTTAATTTCTAGCATTTGACTTTTTTTTTTTTTTTTATAATTTCCATATCTCAGATTATCTTTTTGTTCCTGACTCTTGTGCCCCTTTTTAACTAGATCCTTTAAAATTAATCTTAGTTATTTATAAAATCCCTGTCAGGTAATTCTAGCATCTTGGTCATCTTCTATTGATTGCCTTATCTCTTGGTGATCAGTTGGATTTTTCTCTTGCTTTTCTGTGTATCTCGTAATTTTTTGTTGAATGCCAAATATTGTGTGGGGGAAAAAAAAAACAGAAGAGACTGGGATAAGTAGTGTTTGAACCCAGAAACAAAAACACCTTTCTTTTCTGCAGGTTATTAGTGTAAACGGTTGAGTCAGTTTAGTCAAGAGTGGAGCTGGCTTCAGGTTTTGATGTTGCCTTTCACATAGCACAGTCTTCGAATATCCCCAGCAATTGGTTGCTCTTACTTTGTGTCTCTTAGAGTGGTACCCAAAATACAAAATATTTATTTTACTTTAATCCTTTTACTCCTGACCTTTCTGTGCTGTGATGGGTCCCCTTTTATTCAAATGTCCTAGTATGATCAAGTCTCCACATGATTTGATAAAGGACCAAATGGTAAACTATATGATTTTACAAGCTCTGCAGTTTCTGTCACAACTGTTCAGTTCTGCTGCTGTAATACAAAGCAACCACAGACAATAAGTAAACATGCGAGCTTGGCTGTACTCCAGTAAAACTTTTTTCACAGAACAGTCAATGGGCCATATTGTCCAGTGGTCCATAGTTTGTTGACCACTTGTTTAGAGCCTTGTTCTGGCACACCACCACCACCACCCTACCTCTATAATACAAGCTCCACAAGGGCAGGGATTTGTGCCTATTCATTGATTTCACAAGTAAGCTCTCAATATATTAAAAGAATGTGTGAGTAAATGGTTTTAAATGTGCTTCATAAGAACAGCATATAGCTAAATTTTAGAAATCTAGTGTGCTGATCTCTTGTATCTAAACGACATTTAATTGTAGTTGTGATTACTGATATATTTGGAATTATTCTTGTCATAATTTTTTATTTTCTATTTCTTTCCCCTTTTTCCCCCTTTCCTGCCATCTAAGTTTAATCAGATCTCCATTATTTCTCCTTTTGTTTGGTCTTTTAATTTAGAAACTACATTCTATTTAGCTTCTTACAGTAGTGATCCCTAAATATTTAACATGTCTGTATGTATGTGTGTGTGTATATATATATACAGTTATGTTTTGTTTTTTATAGTTATGTTTTAAGTAGGCTCCATGCCCAACATGGGGGTGTGAACTCATGACCCCAAAAGATCAAGAGTCACAGTTTCTATTCACTGACTGTGCGGGTCAGGCACTCCTAATATGCATATTTGGTTTAGCAACATTTGCGAGTGTTCTTCCTAAATACATCTAAGACCTTAGAAAGCTTCTCTAGTCTTCCTATTTCCAATTTCTCATTATTTGGCAATGTTTTACTTTTTTCTAAGCAATTTATGCCACCCCACCCACTGCCATGGTCTTTCTCCTTAGTTATAGAATTAGAACTTTATTTGGGTTTATTCATCTCTTCTTTCCTTTTATAATAATTTCCTTTTTATCAAAAAACATCATTAGTAGTTCAGCAGCAGTCTGTAGTCAATAAATTCCCCTAAACTTTATCTAAAAATGTATTTATTTATCCATGCTCTGATAACCTAGTTAGATGATCAGATTTTGCCATTATCTTCTGGAATCTGTTATTTCTTTTCTTTAGTTTTGGAAAATTTTCAGCAAGCATCTCTTCAAATTTTGCCACTCCTCCATTCTTGCTGTTGTCTCCTTCTGGAACTCCTTTGTAGATTTATATGAGATTTTTTTAATCCCTTTCATGTCTATTGTCACTTTATCTCTGTGTGTTCTGGGGAAAGATCTTAGATTTATCTTCTAGGTCTTTAACCATGTCTGATCTGCGGTTTAATCTATTTGACTTTTTCTTTTCAATGACCATTTTTCATTTCTAGGGTTGTTTATGATACTTTTCCTTCTCCCCCCCCCCCAATTTTTTTTTAAGATTTTATTTATTTATGAGAGATAGAGAGAGAGGCAGAGACACAGGCAGAGAGAAGCAGGCTCCATGTGGGGAACCCAACGTGGGGCTCAATCCCGGGTCTCCAGGATCACACCTGGGCTGAAGGCGGTGCTAAACCACTGAACCACCCGGGCTGCCCCCCACCCCAAATTTTTATTTAAATTCTAGTTTAGCATATAGTGTAATATTGGTTTCAGGTGTAGAATTTATGGATTCATCACTTACATACAACACCCAGTGTTCATCAACAACAAGTGCCCTCTTTAATGCCCATCACCCATCTAGCCCATCCTTACCTAACTCCCTCCATCAACCCTCAGTTTGTTCTTTGTTAAGAGTCTCTTATGGTTTGCTACCCTCTTTCTCTTTTTTTTCCCTTCCCATATGTTCATCTGTTTTGTTTCCTAAATTCCACATGTAAGTGAAATATGGTATTTGTCTTTCTCTGAGTGACTTATTTTGCTTTAGTATATCCACTATGGCTACATCCACATCGTTGCAAATAGCAAGATTTCATTCTTTTTGATGGCTGAGTAGTATTCCATTATACACACACACACACACACACACACACACACACACATATGCCACAGCTTCTTTATTCATTCATCAGTTGATGGACACTTGAGCTCTTTTCATAGTTGGCTATTGTTGATACTGCTGCCATAAACATCAGCATACCCCTTCAAATCTGTATTTTTTTTTATCCTTTGGGTAAATACCTAGTGGTGTAACTTGCTGGATTGGAGGGTAGTTCTATTTTTACCTTTCTGAGGAACCTCCATTCTGTCTTTTAGAGTAGCTCCACCATTTTGCATTCCCACCAGCAGTTTGAGAGGGTTCCCCATTCTTTGCATCCTCTCCAATATCTGTTGTTTTCTTTGTTGTTAATTTTAGCCATTCTGACGGGTGTGAGGTGGTATTTCATTGTGATTTTGATTTGTATTTCCCTGATGCCAAGTGATGTTGATCATCTTTCATGTGTCTATTAGCCATCTGGATGTCTTCTTTGAAAGAATGTCTATTCATGTCTCCTGCCCATTTCTTAACTAGATGGATTATTTGTTTTTTGGGTGTTGAGTTTTATAACTTTTTCATAGATTTTGGATACTAATCCTTTACCAGATATGTCATTTACAAATTTCCGTAGACTACCTTTTAGTTTTGTTGATTGTTTCTTTCACTGTGTAGAAGCTTATCTTGATGAAGCCCTAGTAGTTCATTTTTGCTTTAGTTTCTGTTGCCTCCAGTGATGTGTCTAGTGAGAAGTTGCTATGGCCAAGGTCAAAGAGATTGCTGTTTTTATGGTACTTTTCCAAATCTATCTATTCTTTTATTCATGGTATCTTTTGTTACATTATTACTTACTCTGTTATCACTGTAGTCATCTTAGACTTTTCCACAGCTTCTTTCAGGCTATCTTATAATCTTTAAGTTTAGAGAGCTCTTTCTGGGCATTGATTCTCATGGTAGATCATTTTCTTGTTTGGTCATAACTTTTCTATTGAGAGCTTCTCTTCGTTGAGGATTTTTCCTTACGGATTTCCATAGTAATAGCTCCTTGGTAGTGGAAGTGAGTTGCCAGAGCACTTTGCATTTGCTTCTGCCAAACATTCCAGGAAAATCACTATCCTGGAGATAATTGTCATAATACACTGTGAGGTTCTCTTTCTGCCCTTATAATATAAATTTTGATCCCCCAAATGTGATATAAGCTGGGTTTCAGTTTTTCAGGAAATCTGATCTCATCCCTGCTTCATATATAATATTGAATAATACCACAAATGTATGTCTTGTTTTATAATCTCATGCATATAAACCACCATTATTTAGTCATTAGAGACTATTGAAGGATTTAGTCATTAGGGAGAAAATCTTCATTAATTTTAAGGAATGCTACTTTTAAATAAAATAATCACTAATTTGAACAAACTTCTAACTAATGCCACTTGAGAGACATTGTTGGTAGATGGTTGGAGTTTAGAAGTGAAGATAAGTATATTATTTCTTTTTCTTTTGCCTTGTCCTTTATTCTTACTGCAGTCCTGCCTCCATCTTTTCTTCTTTTTGTCCCATCAAAAAATAACAACCCACATCCTCATCTTCTTTTAGAATAATGAACAACCCCTAATGTAGAATTCTTATATTTTACAGGATAAAACTGCAGTTTAAATAAATAAGCCAAATTGATATAACTTTGACAAAACAAGTTTGATAGGGAAGTAACAAACGTACAGCAATTTTCAACCAGGAACATGTATATCTCCAAAAACATCTCCCTGCAGGCACAGAATATATCTTAAAATGGAGAAAGCTTTTATCGTTTATCAAAAAGAATCAGCCATGGTTTTTAAAACTTGAAATGTAACTCCCTAGTATTTATTTCTTCTAGTAAAAAAGAATTACAGAGAGAAGCATCTGTAGATTATAACAGTGTTAGATTCTGTTGGGAAAAAATTATCTACTACTTAAGGTTAATTTTGAAGTACTTGAGCCTAACAGCCTCTCCTCCTCCACATCCTAATTCTGATCTAGAACGTACTACCAAATTGAATGGCCCGAATATACTTTAATATGCCAGAGTTTTTTTCTTATTTTTGAGATTCATGGAAATTTGAGATTAGTTGAAGACAGTTGTTCAGCATTAACCTAATCTGGTCACTCTACTTGATTTCTTCGTTTTAGTAACTAGTTTTCATTTTTAAAGGTTGTTAATTGTACTTTTCTAAATCTGCCTGTTTTCTCATGGTAGAATCATTGCAAGCTGACTTTTTATAGAAATAGATACAGGTATCTGAACTTCTAGTCCAGTATCCTAAAAAAATGAGGCCTACATTGTCCAAGGACTAATCACAAGAACATACACTGATTTTTATGGCTTAATAAGATTTCCCAAGCACTTTATCATTCATGCTACAAGAATGATTGCATAATTTCTTTCTTTTTTTTAATATTTTATTTATTTATTCATGAGAGACACAGAATGAGAGAGAGAGGCAGAGACACAGGCAGAGGGAGAAGCAGGTTCCATGCAGGGAGCCCGATGTGGGACTCGATCTCAGGTCTCCAGGATCAGGCCCTGGGCTGAAGGCGGCACTAAACCCCTGAGCCACCTAGGCTACCTGCATAATTTCTTTGTTTAACAATCTTTGGACAGGGCAGCCCAGGTGGCTCAACGGTTTAGCGCCGCCTTCAGCCCAGCGCCTGATCCTGGAGACCCAGGATCAAGTCCCATGTCAGGCTCCCTGCATGGAGCCTGCTTCTCCCTCTGCCTGTGCCTCTGCCTATCTCTCTGTCTGTGTCTCTCATGAATAAATAAAATCTTTAAAAAAAAAAAAAATTTTTTTTTGAACAATAGGGGCACCTGGGTAGCTCAGTAGGTTAAGCACATGACTGTTGATTTTAGCTCAGATCATGATCCTCAGGGTCATGAGATTGAGCCCCATGTTGTGCTCCCTCTCCCTTGCCTCTGCCCTTCCCTACCCTGTGCTTGCTCACACTCTCTTTCTCTTTCTCTCTTAAAAAAAAAAAAAAAAAAATTTACAAAATATAAGTGATTTCTCTAAGTAGTATCATTTTTGTTTTGTAATTTGAACAATTAAATTACTAACCTTTAACAATTTGGAGCACCGTATGGCTCAGTTGGTTAAGCATCCAACTCTTAATTTTGGTTAGGATCATGATCTTGGGGTCTTGGGATTGAGACCTACATCGGGCTCTGTACTGAGGGCTCTCTCTCTCCCTTTGCCCCTCTCCCCACCCCACCCCTGTTCATATGCACAGCTCTCTCTCTTAAAAAAATTTTGAGAGTGTTAACATTCATCTGGATTGAAATCTGTTTTATTTGTTGCTTACATCAAAATGGACTTAGCTTAACCCACATACCCTTTTAAAATGTCCATAAGGTGTTCATACTAGAATACCTTATGCAGAGTCCAAACATGTCAGGCTTCTTGGAGTGAGAAGGTTTTATCCTTTCAAAGGGTCAAAGTATGAATTAAATGGTAGTTAGTGGAGCCTTTAGAGAAGTAACAGGCTAAAAATACTGTCGTTAGCCATAAAGTGGATTTATCCAAACACTTTATCACTCGTATGTGGACTATAAGAAATAGTGAAGGTGAGGGAAGGACTGAGTGGGGAAAATTTAGAAAGGAAGACAAACCATGAGAGACTCCTAATTCTGGGAAACAAACAAAGGGTTGCAAAAAGGAAGTGGGTGGAGGGATGGGGTAACTGGGTGATGGGCAGTAAGGAGGGCACATGATGAGATGAGCACTGGGTGTTAAACTCTATGTTGACAAATTAAATTTAAATTTAAAAATTTAAACAACTAGCAACATTTGCTTAAATAATTGAAATAATTTTCAAGTTAAAAATTTTGAGATTTCAAGCATTTAAACTCAGAATATCTTAAGGTATCTTGGCATACTCTTATTTGTCACAGAAATATTCACTTGTTTTGTTTTCCCAAGGCTGCTTCAAGGTTAGTTGACTAAAAGTGGGTGGGTCCTCATGTTCACTAATATGTATTGCAGCTCTGTTGGTACACCAGAAGGCCAGAATGGAACGGCTTCAAAGAGAACTCGAGATTCAAAAGAAAAAGCTGGATAAACTAAAATCTGAGGTCAACGAGATGGAAAATAATCTAACTAGAAGGCGCCTGAAAAGATCAAATTCCATATCCCAAATACCTTCAGTAAGTCTTTCTGCAACTCTTGTGACCTCTCTGCTTGAACATGAGAATAGGCATTCTGGCATAAGTTTTCTAGAAATGCTTTTAATTCATAGTTGTTTCTTTGCCCTTATCTTTTCCTGCCAAACTCCACTCTTTCTTAGCTGATGATAAGAGAATTCAATGTAGATCCTTCTCACATGGAATTATTTTTCAGCTCGAAGAAATGCAGCAGTTGAGAAGTTGTAATAGACAACTCCAGATTGACATTGACTGCTTAACCAAAGAAATTGATCTTTTTCAAGCCCGAGGTAAAGTTCAGTATATATTCAACTGAAATTCATTGTATTAATTTATCAACTCTTTTCCTGAGCTGAAAACAAATTTAGCAATTATAATCATATTGTCTCAGATTTGACTTTGGAGCCAGGTAGTACTAAAAAACTATTGGGTTTTTCTCCCTGTCCCCCTTCCAAAAGAAATTATGTATTTGATTTAGGAGTAATTTGATAAAATTTATATTCAAATTCACTTCAGTCTTGTGTTAAGGGAAGACAATGATTAGTATGTCTGGCTGTATTGTCAAAAGTATTGCTGTTATATATTAATAGAATCTATAATATTATTGTATTTATTAAGATTAAAAAATAGGTACTCCTGTCTTTTTCCTATTTCCCTTTTTCATTTTACCTTTTAAGAATCATAAGTAAAAAGGCATCCCTTCCCTAATGTCACTATCTTAATTGATAAAATAGAGAAGAGAATAAAAATATGGCTTATACATTTTTAGAACAGCTTATTATGAAAACTTGAGCTATTAGTGATAAGCGATACTTGGTTCTTATAGCAAAAAATCTTGACAATTTAATTCAGTTCCATAGACAACTAAAAAGAAATTTTATAACTTAAATCTGGTTTTGAAGTTAGGGAAATAATAGAAATATATGAAGTGGAAAAGACAAGAGAAAGAAGCCAACAAAAAAAAGTCCTTAATTACTCTTTTGAGTGTGTACTAAAAATCCATCACACTGAAAGTTGACAATGTTGTATTTTCTCTTAAAACTTGTTAGTCCTGTATCTTGAAACATGCATAGAAAATACCACAGTTTAACTTTAAGGAGAGAAAAAGGAATTTAGTGCTGTGCTAGCTAGCAACTGTAGTTCTTGAACTTTTTCCTTTTATCATCTGAACTATTATTTTAAGTTAGTGCAAGATTTTTAATACTTATTTGGGGCCAAGCTATGTAGTTGCCTAAGACCATGTCTGATCATTTGAAATTATATTTTAAATTGTTACATTTTAAGTTATTTTACCTTGTCACATAGAACAGTGGTCTAGTTCTAATTCTTTTATTGTCTTACTAACAGTTTGATTTGACCTCTTACCCCAATTACCATTTAGACCTCTGTTATGAGTACTGTATTATACCTACCTCAGCTGTTTTGACATCCTTATATGTAATTTGAGATTAGATGTGCAAAATAAGTGAAAAGCATTTCTTCTATTTATACTGTGATCTTTTTTAAGAAAGAAAATATTTGCTTTTTAAAAAATTAAATATTTTTGAGCTATAAACATTGATGTATTTACTTTTTATATATTTCAGGACCACATTTTAATCCCAGCGCTATTCATAACTTTTATGACAATATTGGATTTGTAGGTCCTGTGCCACCAAAACCCAAAGGTTAGTGTATCCATTAAGTGTGAAAACCGTTACATTTGAAAAGCAAGATTTTAGAAAATTTTGTTTGTAGCAACCTTCCACTCTAGAAGTGCCTCAAGCTTTGGCATTTTTGGATTAATTCATTAGGAAGATAGTTATTTATTTTCACTTAAATGCTGGGGATGGGGGGGATGCAAAAGTAAAAGGATTACTCTTTAAAAGTAATATTGCATGTCCTTAGGAGTCATTATATACTCCTAAAATAGCAAGTCTTGGAAATAAAATAATCAGGTGCAAAAATTTGTACTCTTTAAAATTTTAGATAACTAATGAAGAAAACACCTTAGGGAAGTTTATTTTTCATGAGTATTCTGCTTATGCATGATTCTGTATAATCAAAATACTCTGAATTTCAAATGAATTATTTTTGAAAAATCGCTACCTATCATTTTACACCATTGGTACTTTTGTATGCATACAAAACTCTAAGGTGTGGATTTTTTTACTCAAGGAATTAAAGTATAGAGAGAAATGAGAACAAAGAAGAATAAGGATGTTACTAGCTCTTTGGCTTGTTACAAGGCTTTTCACATTCTCACCAGGTATCCTATTCTCTCTATTCCCTCTTTTTATAAAAAAAAAAAAAAAAAAAACTTAATTTGATTAGGACTCGTATCTTCATGAGTTTTTTGGTTTTTGTTTTTTTTAATATTTCTAAATGTAGTTAGCTGGAATGCAATGAATGATTACTACAGAAGAGCAAAAGTGATAATAGGGCATTTGTCACAGTAAGTAGTGGTTAAAATACTGGATGCTGTTTGGATATTAATTGAATAAAGGAATAAAGAAAATAGTGGCATACCCTAGTTCCTTAAAGTAAGCAAAGTATTTCTAGATTTTGAATGAGTTGCTTTAATATAATTTTTTCATTCTCAAAAACTAGTTTTTCTTATAAAAGGATTCCTGTTTTGCTTCAACATAATCTAGTACTGATGTGTTGAGTATAGGAGAGAATATAGATGGAGGGTAGGTGGAAAATAATGAAATAAGATTAGTCTTGACAGTTTGAACCAGGATAAGAACATGAGGATTTATTTTACTATTCTATTTCTATATATGTTTAAATTTTTTCATGATAAAAAGTAAGGAAAGGTAGAACAGTAAAAAGCACAGATGGAAGCTTTTCCTTAAATTTATAATATGTCAGGGGGAGGGGTCCAAGATAGTGTCATAGAAAGATCCTGAACCCACCTCTTCTCAAAGACATACTATATATACACCTATGTATAGAGCAGTTCCTTTGATGAAGAACTGTGGTCTGATTTAACAGCTTCTTCAGAACAAAGGATAGAAGGACCATATAGAGATTAGGAGAAATAGAGAAACAGAACCATGGGAACCCCACCCCCTGTGTGAACTCAGTGGAGAGAGAGAGCACTTGAGGGACCCATGCACCAATTTGCCCACCTTGGCCCCCTAAAAAACTATAAAGGGTAGCTAGAGGAGTTCCTGGGTGGCTCAGTTGGTTAAGCGTCTGCCTTCAGCTCAGTCGTGGCCCTGGGGTCCTGGTATTGAGCCCTGGATCAGGCTCCCTGCTTGGTGCAGAATCTGCTTCTTCCTCTGCCCCTACCCCCGCCCTGCTTGTGGTCTCTCAATCTCTATAAAATAAATAAAAAGCTGCTTTAAAGAAATAAAATTAAGGGCAACTAGAATATAAGTGAATACAACCCATTTACCAAGTATCTGTCAAATGGGAGAACTGTTGGAACTCTCTCTAGGGTCTGAAGTGCAGGCAAGCACCATGTTTACCTTCTCCCACCACCTTGACAGCATACATGGCAGCAGAGTCTAGCCACTCTAGTCACCCTGCCCTCTCAGCAAAACTTGGACCTCTTTCCACACAAGCTCCAGCCATTTTTCCAGAATAGCCCCCCTGTCCTTGTGCCCACCTGAGCTCTAGCTATCCCACTAAGGTGGCCAACAGTTCAGTGCACACTAGTACTCCCTCAGCCTGCACCCACTACAGCTCCAGCCATCCTACCAGGGCATTCCTGCATGGAGTACTCTAAGACTTCATTCATACTTGGTATAGCTCCAACAAGCCAGCCAAAGCTGCCAGGCACATGTGGTCTATACAGGGACATTCCTACACAGAGCTTCTCCTTCATGACTGGGAAAGGTAGCTATGTTGCCTAATTCATAGAAACAAACACAGAAAGTCAAACAAAATGAGACAGGAATGTGTTCCAAACCAAAAAAATATTACAGAAAAGGAACTAAATGAAACAGAAATAATAAACAATCTACTTGATAAAGAATTAAAAGTAATGGTCATAAAGATGCTCATCAAATTTGAGAGAAGAGTGGGTGAGTTCAGTGAGAACTTTAACAAAGAGATACAAAATATTAAGAGTTGAAGAATACAATTAGTGAAATGAAAAATACACTAGAGGAAATCAGATTAGAGGATGCAGAACAGATAAACCATCTGGAGCCAGGGTAATGGAAAGGACCCAAGCAAAAGAAAAAAGAATATTAAGAAATGAGCAAAAAGAAAAAAGAACATTAAGAAATGAGGATAGATTAAGGGACCTCTGGGACATCAAGAATAGAGACATTCATATTATAGAGGTCCCAGATGGAGGAGAGCAAGAGAAAGGCAGAAAACTTATTTAAAGAGTTGAAAGTGTTCCTAACCTAGGGAAGAAAATAGATATCCAGGTTCAGGAAGCACAGAGAGTCCCAAATAAGATGAGCCCAAAGAGGTCCACACCAAGACACATAATTAAGATGTTAAAGATTAAAGATAGAGAATCTTAAAGCAGTAAAAGAACAGGAACTAGTTATATATAAGGAAAAATCCCATGAGACTGTCAGCTGATTTTGCTACAGAAACTCTGAAGCCAGAAGGAAGTAGCATGATATAGTCAAAGTGCTGAAAGGAAAAAACCTGCAACCAAGACTACTACTCCACAAGATTATCATTTAGAATTGAAGAGCTAGAGTTTTCCAAACGAAGGTTAGAGCTCATCACCACTAATCCAGCATAATAAGAAATGTTAAAGGGATAAGAAAAAGCCATAACTAGAAATAAGAAAATAATGAAATGAAAAAATTTCCCAGGTGAAAGCAAACATTAGAGCACATGGACTTAACAAATAGAGAATATTTCATCCAAAACCAGCAGAATACATATGGTCAAGTATGCATGGAACATTCTCCAGGATAGATTACATTAGGCCACAAAACAAGTCTCAGTGAATTTAAGAACACCAAAATCATGTCAAGCATCTTTCCAACCACAATGCTATGAAACTAGAAGCCCAAAGTTAGTAGAAGGAAGGAAGGAAATAATAAAGATCAGAGTAGAAATAAATAAAATGGAGTCTAAGAAAAATGGAAAAGATCAATGAAACCAAGATCTAGTTCTTTGAAAACATAAGCAAACTGATAAACCTTTAATCAGACACATCAGGAAAAAAGGAGAGTGGATAAAACAGAAATGAAAGAGAAGTAAAAACCAACATCACAGAAATACAAAGGATTATAAGGGATTACTATGAAAAATTTCAAGCCAAGATTTCAGCAACCTAGAAGAAATGGATAAATTCCTAGAAATAAATTTGCACTATTCCAGGACTGAAGAAACAGAAAATCTGAACCGACCTATTACTAATAACGAAATCAGATCTGGAATCAAAAAACTCTCAACAAACAAAAGTCCAGGAGCAGATGGCTTCACAGGTGAATTCTGCCAAACATTTAAAGAAGAGTTAGTATCTTTCTTAAACTATTCCAAAAAATAAAAGAGGAAGGAAAACTTCCAAATTTATTCTACAAGGCTAGCATTATGCTGATAAAACCAAAGACACTACAAAAAAAGAAAATGACAGGCTAGTATCCCAGATGAACTTAGATCAAAGAATCCTCAACAAAATATTAGCAAATGCAATTCAGCAATACACTAAAAGGATCATTGACCATAGTCAGGTGGGACTTATGCCAGGGATCCAAGGATGGTTTAAAATCAATCAACATGATACACCATATTAACAAAGTGATGCAAAAAACGCATTTGCCTAATTCAATCTCTTCATGATAAAAACTCAGTATTTGAAAAGAACATACTTCAACAAAATAAAAGCAATATATGACAGACCCATAGCTAACATTGTAACCATTGGTGGAGAACTGGAAGCATTTCCTCTAAGATCAGGAACAAGACAGGGATGTCCATTTTTGACATTTTTATTCAACATTTATTCAATTGGAAATTCATACCTGCAGCAATCACACAAGAAAAAGAAAAGGTATCTAAACTGATACGGAAGGATTAAAACTGTCACTATTTGCAAATGACATGATTCTTTATGTAGAAAATCCTGAAGAGGCACACCTGAGTGGCTCAGTGATTGAGCGTCTGCCTTCGGCTCAGGCCATGATCTTGGCATCCTAATTAAGTCCCACATCAGGTTTCCTGCAGGGAGACTGCTTCTCCTTCTGCCTAGGTCTCTGCCTCTCTGTCTGTCTCTCTGTGTCTCTCATGAATAAATAAATAAAATCTTAAAAAAAAAAATCCTGAAGACTCCAAAAATACTATTAGAACTAATAAATGAATTCAAAGTTGCAGGATATGGGGATCCCTGGGTGGTGCAGCGGTTTGGCGCCTGCCTTTGGCCCAGGGCGCGATCCTGGAGACCTGGGATCGAGTCCCACGTCGGGCTCCCGGTGCATGGAGCCTGCTTCTCCCTCTGCCTGTGTCTCTGCCTCTCTCTCTCTCTCTGTGACTATCATAAATAAATAAAAATTAAAAAAAAAAAAAAAAAAGTTGCAGGATACAAAATTAATATGCAGAAATCCGTTGCATTTCTGTACACTAACAACAATGTAGCAGAAATTAAGACAACAATCCCATTCATAATTGCATGAAAGAAAACTAAAATACCTATGAATAAATTTAACCAAGAAGGAAAAAATACTTGTTCTCTGAAAACTGTAAGACATTGATGAAAGAAATTGAAAACAACACAAACAAATGGAAAGGTATACCATGCTCATGAATTGGAAGAATTGTTACTGTTAAATGTCTGTACTACCAAAGGAATCTACATTGAGATTCAGTGTAGTCCATACCAGAACACCAATGGGATTTTTCACAGAACTAGAACAAATAAGGTATGGAACCCAAAAGACCCCAAATAGCCAAAGCAGTCTTGAGAAAGAACAAAGCTGGAAGTATCACAGTCCCAGATTTCAGATACGGTACTGGGACAAAAATAGACACATAGATCAATGAAACAGAGTAGAGTGCCCAGAAATAAACCCACACTTATATCATCCATTAATCTACAAAAAGGAGGAAAGAATGTACAATGGAGAAAAAAATAGTTTCTTCAGTAAATTGAGACTATTAGACTGCTATAAGCTCAAAATGGATTAAAGACCTAAATGTAAGACCTGAAATGAAAAAATTCTTAAAACAGGCAGTTACCTCTTAGACATTGGCCTTAGTGACATTTTTCTAGATATGTCTCCTCAGACAAAGGAAACAAAAGCAATTATCAAACTGAAAAGCTTTTGCACAGCAAGGAAATCATCAATAAAAGGAACAGGGGGCAGCCCCGGTGGCGCAGCGGTTTAGCGCCGCCTGCAGCCCAGGGCATGAACCTGGAGTCCCGGGATCAAGTCCCACGTCAGGCTCTCTGCACGGAGCCTGCTTCTCCCTCTGCCTGTGTCTCTGCCTCTCTCTCTCTCTCTCTCTCTCTCTCTCTGCATCTCTATGAATAAATAAATAAAATCTTAAAAAAATAAAAGGAACAGGCAACTACTGAATGGGAGAAAAAATTCACAAACCATATATCTGATAAGAGATTAATATCCAAAATATATAAAGAACTCCTATAACTCAACACCAAAAAAACCCAAATAACCCAATTTTAAAATGGACAGAGGACCTGAATAGACATTTTTCCAACAAAGACCTGCAGATGGCCAACAGACATGAAAAGATGCTCAGTACCACTCATCATGAGGGAAAGGCAAATCAAAACTACAGTGAGATAACACCTCACACCAGTCAGGAGTGGCTAGTATTAAAAACACAAGAAATAACAAGTATTGATGAGGATGTGGAGAACAGGGGAAGCCTTTGTGTACTATTGGTGGGAATCTAAATAGGTGTAGCTTCTGTGGAAAATAGGATGGAATTCCCTCAAAAATTAGAAATCCCACACAGTTCAGTAATTCCACTGCCGGGTATTTACCCAAAGAAAATGAAAACACTAGCTTGAAAAGATACATGCACACCTATGTTTATTGCAGCATTATTTAAAATAACCAAAATACGGAAGGAACCTAAGAGCCTGTTGATAGATAAATGAATAAAGGTGTGGGGGGGAGGGGGGTGTGCAATGGAATATTATTCAGCCATAAGAATGAAATCTTGCCATTCATAACAGCATGGTGGACCTAGATAGTATTATGCTAAGTGAAATAAGTCAGACAAAGATAATACACCATATGATTTCACTTATATTTGGAATCAAAAAAAAAAAAAACTGCCAAAACAAAGCAGATGCAGACTAATAAACAGAGAACAAACTAATGGTCACTGGGGTGGGAAGAAATGAACAAACTAGGTGAAGGAGATTAAGTGGTACAAACTTCCAGTTATAAAATAAGTCACAGGGATGAAAAGTACAGCATAGGGAATATAGTCAATAATATTGTAATAACTTTGTATGGTGATAGATGGTAACTACATTGTGGTGAGCATTGTATAACATATAGAATTGTTGAATCACTGCGCTGTATGCCTGAAACTAATACAACAGTGTACATCAACTATACTTCAATTTGAAAAGTTTATAACATGTCAAATACGATGAAATATGGCAATTATTACCCCAAAAAGGAAAAAAAAAATCCATTAAAAGCTTTTTCAGAAACAATAGAAGCTTGTATGCTATTTTGGAGAAATATGAATCAAATATTTTTGCCTTCAGGCTAAAATAGAGAATTTACTAGTTTCATTTGTAGAGGTTTATTTAGTTAGAACTGATTTTGCAGTTCTGCTTTACACTGCAGTGTTTTATTTTTTTAAATAGCTAAAATTAGTGTGGAAATCACATGCCATTCTTTACAATCTAACTTCCTCTAAATTCTGGTTTCCAAATATCTGTAATAAAAAGATTTGTAAGTTTAAATACCAAATGAGATTGTGCAGACATAGGAAAATCATTGGAGATTTTTCATTTAAAAAAACTCTGTAGGGGGATCCCTGGGTGGCGCAGTGGTTTAGCGCCTGCCTTTGGCCCAGGGCGCGATCCTGGAGACCCGGGATCGAATCCCACGTCAGGCTCCCGGTGCATGGAGCCTGCTTCTCCCTCTGCCTGTGTCTCTGCCTCTCTCTCTCTCTCTCTGTGACTATCATAAATAAATAAAAAATTAAAAAAAAAAAAAAAAAACTCTGTAGGTCTCCTGTTGATTACCTTAGATATTAATAATAGTGTTAATACAAGTAGTCTACCTTCCTAAAAGTCTTTGTAGTTAAAAAGGTTAGACAGTTTTTTAAATGTGCCAGGTGGGAATGTTTTCTAACACCTAAGTGAGACCAAAATTCTAGTAAGTAGGATGGAGGCCCGGATTAAAACAATCATCCTATAAAATGTTTCCCAAGTATGAAGTATAAAATTATTTTATGTGGTAAAAAGTCCAAACAAAATTTTAACTATTTATTTTAACTAGTATTATCAGACCCTCAATTTTTCAAGTATTTTTATTTAAATGAGCCTTAACTAGATATTTTTAAATTACTCAATTTAAAGAAAATTATTGTATAAATAGTACTCTCAGGTTGCTCTTGCCTGTGTCAAAAATGGTCATGATGCCTGAAAATTGTGACTATTTCCTCAGGTTGACAATTTTGCAATAAAGTGTTCCTTTGGACTAATCAGTAAATAATAGTGCTGCTAAATAGGTCAGAATGCCAAACATCACTTAATTATTTTAGATTTGTTGTAAAAGCTTGATTTTCTCTATTTTACCTGTTTATCTTTTAAATTAACAGAAAAGTTATATAGTTACCAACTCAGTAGAGTAGTGGAGTAGGTGGAATTTGCAAATTAATACACAGTGTTTTAACATAGTTTGAATCTTTACATGGTTAACCTTGACAGGAGAGCTCTAGCAATGCATGCTGCATTTTTTTTATACCTCCCTAAACTAATTTGTAGGAATATTACCCTAAATTTCTAATGGGATCTGCCCCCTTCCAAAAAAAGTAGTTTCATAAATGTAATTTTCATCTTAGGCACAACCTTGGAAGAGGAATGTAATTATCCCTTACATTTAAGCTATGTTAATCCTTCCAAACACTGTAGAACATCAGCCTCAAGGCTGCAGTGGCTTCACTTTCTAGGAAGGAGTAGACCTGAAGACCTGGTTTATCTAAGATCAGAGAACAAAGAAGAGTGAGAAGCAGAGCCAGGAGCAGAACTCCACTCTTGCAGCCCTCAACCTCTATTGTTCTGTAATAAATAATGATTTCAAACTAAACTAAGAAATAAAGTAAGGTAGAATTTTTACACAGATTTACTTCCCGAAGTCTACTATTGAGATACAGTTAAGACTTTAGAAATTAGCTCATGTTTCTCTTTTATTTGTGTTGTTCAAGGCTTATATTTTTAGCAGATAGAGAACATTTAACAAAAACATCCATTCCTGATAGAAAACAAATATAAATACTTCTTCAGTGGGGAACAAAAATCTAAGTTCAGTTCAGTAGGCTCACTGTCTACTACTGTATGGTAGTAGGACATTTTTCACAGTCTCAAGGTGACATGGGAATCGTTGCTGTTGGTTCCCATATGGATTGATTTCCCTTTTCTCCTGCTATCAACTCAAGAAAAGAATGCTCTTTTCCCCCTGAAGGAGATAGTGAGGGGACCCCATCACGTCCATGTTGGTATTCCCCAGCAGAGAAGCGCCAGAGGTTGGTGAGAATGGAGCACGTGTGTCAGCTTCAGCTAGCTGCATTATTTGGTTGAACAGGCTGCTTCATGCTTTGCAATCCAAATGGTGCTTAAAGTTGCCAGTAATTTATGACTTTGTGATTTTTTGCTTCTAAAATAATTCGTTTGCTTCCTTACAGATCAAAGGTCCACCATCAAAACACCAAAGACTCAAGACACAGAAGACGATGAGGGGGCTCAGTGGAATTGTACTGCCTGTACTTTTTTGAACCATCCAGCCTTAATCCGCTGTGAACAGTGTGAGATGCCAAGGCATTTCTGAGCCAAAAGGCACTATAGCTCTAAAACCACATTGGAAGTTCAAGAAACCTAGTCTGTCATCAGGGGAAAAGTTTCACTGCTACATAGGATTTTGTCAAATTGAAGGTGTGACGAGATGGTGTGTGCTAATGTTAAATGTCAGCCCACAGAGCTAATAATACCTCAGTCTAATGTCATGGGCAGTTGAAATTCATCACATGAGGGAATCTGCTGAGAGACTTGGTTGCCCGCTGCCTAACTACGTACAGTGTTACCAGTAGCCCATTGTGGATAATTGTCGATATATTAATGCCTAGGTGTGCCCAGTACCTTGTCCCCTCATGTCACTACTGAATTTTGACAGGAGGAAGGAATAGAACGATGGCCTTTTTTTTTTTTTTTTTTGAAAGCTTTCGGTGAAACACTACAAACATGAAGAAAAGGAACAAGGTATAACTATTGAAAAACTGTTTGCTGCCGCAAGGTGCCAATGGGTAGGGGAAGAACTCCATGAATCTGTGGTACTCTTGGCCTCGTCTTTGTCTTCCCTGAAAACGTCTCCACTCTGTGAAGCCAGCATCTGGGGTCTAAAGATGAAAAGGAAAGCAGCATGCATTGTCTGTACAAACATGCAGTGAAATATCCCGAAGCTTTTCCTACTGTACAGATCTCTCGAGTCTGCTTTAAGTGATTTCTTTTCTTTATTATTTTCTTATATTTCTATATGTATAGTGTAATAGTCTTTTGTTAACTAATTTTCTTTTTTCCTTTTAGTGATTAAGCACGATCATGTCCCTTTTTAAGCCTTACCTGAGAGAAGCAGTGCCTTAAAATAAAAAAGCATTAATGAAATGAAACTGTGCACAAAATAACTTTCCTCTACTTATTCTGTACTTTGCCCTCATGAGTACCGCTGTTCTGTGAAGACATGCAGATGCTGCACACTGCATTGCAGGAGATACTACAAGGCTTCTGTCTGTAAGTCACACTATATCTGCCGACTTCAGCAGTGGGTGGCACGACACACTGATCTTCCACAGGGAAGCTTAAAACAAAAGATATTTTTAACCCACTGACAGAGCAACAGGTTAAGCTTGCTTCATCTGCCTGGTGTCCCACAGAACTTTCACAAGAGATTACTATTGGGAAAGTACAGTTTTCAAAACCAGCAACAGCAGCAGTTACCTACAGCCCTGGTTTGGGGAGAAGTTTAAATGCTTTACTGTCGGGGCAATCCATTTCTAAACCTGACTTGGTGGCAGTATCATGTGTATTTATAAAACGAGGCTAGTCATATTTAGGACAACTGAAGGAAAGCTGGAAAAAAAGAAAAACGAGCAAACTTGAACACTGAAGCAACCTCAAGCATCTCTTTATTTTGATGATATATTTTTATAAGGAAAATAAATATTCAGATGATCGGGAATGTATATAACTAAATGAAATCAAGAAAAGGAAATAACAGTATGCATTTAAAAAACAGAATTATGAAATTATATATCAGTGCTTAGAATGGGGCTAAGGGAAGTGCTGAAATGTAGCAAAAGGTAGGAGATGATGTTGACTGTCACCCATTGTAAATGTCTGCAAATGGATATTTGTTATACAAGCAGGATTATTACAAGTGATCTATATGAATGTCAAAGCCGTGACTTCCAGGCTTTGCATCTTGTATATGGGAAGAAATACGACAATCCTAGTTAATTAGACCATAGACCCAAAGCCCTTACATTTGATGCATTTTGTTTTAAAAGTAGGCCTTGTTTTTCAGCTTCATCTGCAGTTCTATGTGAAGATTGATAAATCAGTTTTTACTTGTTTTATTAATAAAACGTAATTTGGATATCTTGAGTTGATGGTTTTGTGATTTAGCTGGGTAAACTATCTTTGTAACAGATAAGTTATTTATAAAAATTAAAAAACTTATATTCTAATTTGGATTTTGTGACTTGTTTTTAAAGTTTGTGGGATAGAAGACAATTTATACCTCAGCAGAACATTTGATAGTTAATTGAAATCAGAGAAAACTCATTCTCTAGAGTCTTCTCGTGACATCATGGCATTCAGCTGCCTTTCTTGGATTATTTTTCTCCATTCCCCCAGGCTTTTTAACTAATGGAAGAGAGTGACCATTGTTTCAGCTGAACCTCCTCCCCAAAAGGATATTGCTTTTTCATACTTATTATTTCTCCTTTCATTTCTTTTGGGTTTTTAAAGCTTACCTCACTGAAAACAGGATATCTTGGGGTCACTTGGCCTGAGGAGTCATTCAGTTAACAATGTTTGATTCCATAATGTGTAGGTGCTGAGGATCCCAGTGGTGCTTCTCTTGAAGAGAACCTCTATATTAAGAGTTTTCAAGAGACATAACTTGGTTTTTCTGAGCTTGAAAAAGGCGGAGTAGCATTCGCTGGTCTCTTTGCCATGACTGTAGAAAGCCCTACCTTGCCTCCATTGGTCTTTTAAACTTAGTGGGACAGAAATACTCTTTGCCAAGGAATATGAAGCTGGTGGTCTGGAAACCACCTTCAGGAATTACTGCACTAAAATAGAATTATAGGTACTAAGAACCTCAGATGGAAAGATAAACTTCTGTTTCTCATCACTAATTATCCTTGGGTGCGGATATTCTCTATATTTAAGGGGGAGGTGGGCAATTGGCAGTTCATGTAACTTGACTTCTCAGGAAAACCTCTGTATTAACAGAATAGTGGCCAGTATGTGCTATTATAACTAATACATTATGCAAAGATGCATGTTGTATTGCAGATTTTTCTGGGAAATAGGAAAATTAATTTTTTCTTGTAAAATTTCCATTTACTTCTTTAAATGACTGATCTAGATCAATCTGCAGCCTAATATTAATTGACTTTATGTTGGAGAATTTAAATTATGCAGACAGTCCTATCCATAGACAGTCAAAACTATGTTAGCCATTAACTTCAAACATATTTTGATCCAAGCACAATAAATTGCAGACTTTACTGACATTTCAATTACCTCTATCCTGGTTGAATATTGTTGGGACAGCTTAGTGAGCAGTGATGGGTTTAAGAAGTGAATGGCATAAGGTCTAATATCCCCTCCATGAGTAATTGAAGTTGGCTCTACTGCCTTAGAAAATGCATAGTTTCCCTTATAATATTACAAAATACTTACATTTCTCTATGATAAATGAACATATTTTTGGCACCAGTTTTTAGATGCTACAATTATTATATCCATATTACTTGAAGATGAAATGGTTCAGGGCTGCATTTTAATTTTTATTGCTTCCATCTGAAAATAAGGCAACTTGAGAGAAAAGACTTTTAAAGAAAACAGTTTTGTAGCTTTATATTTGTTAAAAGTGGGGAAAAAAACAGTATGTTTTGGTTGGTTTTTTTAAGGGAGTGTCATACAAAAATGATCAGTAATGCATTGTCTTTGCAACTACAGATTCCTATATTATAGGTTCAAAAATAGAACTGCTGTGTTACATTATAATAGTTTGACTTGCCTAGTTATTTAGAAAGATTATGAAAGCGCTTGCATTTTTTTATTTTTTAAACTCCAGTAGAGTTAACATACAATGTTATATTAGTTCCAGATGTAGAATATAGTGATTCATCAATTCTATATTCAGTGCCTTTGCATTTTTAACACCACGGCACCTTGTTTCCTAGGTGGACCACTCAGGCCCTACTAATCAGCGCAGTTGAAGTCCAATTCAGGTATCTCCCTACATTGACCCTGTAACCCTAGGAGAGTTCTTTGCTTTTATTTCCCTTCGTTGTTAAATGAAGATAATTATATTAATTATGTTAAACCGGCCTCATAGGAGCACTGAGGACATTAATGTGAAACTAACTGAGCCAACCCCTTCTCACTAGGAATTTCATTGTCCTAAAACAGTGGGCCATGTTTTTGAATGAATGGTTTTGATGCATTTTTCTCAACAGTATCAGTGAATAAAACGGTAAGTTTGCTGTTATTTGTCTAAATTGGTCTAGGGACATCTCAGTGGACCAGAATTTGGTATTTCACTGACTGCCTTTTAATGTCAAAAGGTTAGTTGCTTTGCAAAAATTACAAAATTATCAAAGGTTGACCTAAAGATCAGGTGTGTTTATATTTCTGTTGTATGTCCAGCTATCTAAAGAATGTACAGGCATGCCCGGGTGGCTCAGCGGTTGGGCGCCTGCCTTCGGCCCAGGGCGTGATCCTGGAGACCCGGGATTGAGTCCCACATCAGGCTCCCTGCGTGGAGCCTGCTTCTCCCTCTGCCTGTGTCTCTGCCTCTCTCTGTGTCTCATGAATAAATGAATAAAATATTTTAAAAAAATAAATGTACATTTTATGATGGAGTATAACAAATTCTTCAAAGGACTTACTCCAATGTTTGCACATTAGCATTTGTTTTAAGACTAAAATTGACCAAGGTACACTTTGTTCTAGCCTCTCTCTCTTTACCAGTCCCCTTCTTTTAGCCTCCTTTTTCACCCCTTAGGGCAGGAATACATCCGTCCCCTGATCCCAACTACATTCCAAAAATGTATGGATCCTCGTAGCACAGAGAACAAATACTATAGTATTTTCACCATGGAAGTGCTTTCCAGAGATTTTTGAGGGAAACACTCCCACCCGTGAGCCCACCCATCACTTCCTGGCAGCTCAGTGCCTTTTCCACACTGCTCTAAGTGGTTCTCCT